>NC_057944.1:29674891-30032391 GCF_018555375.3 Anguilla rostrata | reverse complement strand
TGCAAAACTTTGGAATTGCGTTGTTTTGTTTAAATGCCTGCATTGAATGCATTGTATGATATTTCGGCTATGTTGCATTTATTCTTATGTTATCTAATTGTGTATCTGAGTGCAATGGGAAACAAGACCACCACATTTTTTTGCAAAAATCATTTCTGTAGGCTATTTCTAATGTGTCCTGACTTTCTCGTCTTCTGAACTTGCGCCTACGATACTAAGACCAAAATGCAAAGACGCGGAAAGAAAAGGCCACATTCACTTGCGAAAATGCCTGGATACAATACGTGACACGGTAAATCAATTTAAAAATGATGCAACAAGCACTATTCCGATTATTAAATAAATCACGAATCCCTTCGTCATGGATGCGTTCTGGTCCGTATTTCACAGTTTGATAAGCATTCATCCCATTACAGAAATTTGACCACAGAGAGAGAGAGGGAAAAAAACGAAATAATGCAATGGTATTTTTACTCCTTATCTCAAATTCGATCTTAAAAAAAGACACGCTATTGTATCCAGTAACAGACCCGAGTGTGTCAAGTTAATGTTCTTGCTGCAGTTCATCCTCATTGATTGACGCGTCAATATCAGGTCAGCAAGATATCAAATCGGGACAGTGGTGAGAAAATACAGATTCCTCCCCCCATTCACGCGCACACATATCATCGAGACATCTGACACATGTAGTGACAACAAAATCCGTAATTGATGCAGGGGGGGGAATGGGGTGCCCGAGGTTAAACCGCACTCAGCTGGAACGCACAGAGAACCGGAGTGGTTGATAGAGTGGTGGTAGGAGTGGTCAGGGGAGAAGACTCATTACCAGGAGGTCAAAGGCTTCCGTCCCAAGGTGCAACTGTGCAGTTGGTCTTAACCTAAATTGCGTTCGTAATGGCCCACCAACGTGAACGGATTACGGAGTATCTGATGAATCTAACGCGTCCCCCCCCCCCCCCCCCCCGAATATAGGCATCTGATAGGCAAATGAATGGATTGACCATTACAGATGAGCCCAGTTGATGCCCTCGCCACTGTCATGGTTGTCCGTGCACTTTGGCGTGGCCGTGTGTTCTTTAACCACGGTTTCCACCGTAAATCGACCATGAAATGAAACACAGGGAGTCGCTGGATATCAAGTCTTTGTGCTTTGTGCTACTAAAGCTGCTCACCTTCTTGATATTCAAACAGGAACTATCCTAAGATCAAGAGCAATGCTGCAAATTTGTATACAGGCGATTACAATTTGTGCTTGTTCTTTGAGGATTGCTTACTTCCAATTCCTGATGAGAAGCTGGCTGTTATGTGTAACACTTTGGAGCTCTAGTTAACAGGTAACACTGTTCAGTGGTTGTAAAGGATTCATATTCTACAAAAGGGAAACTGTTTTGCTTAGTTAGCGTTTCCTGCTAATAATTCAGCACTGTATATACTATGCAATTATTTCAGAACTGCTATGAAAAACATAATATATTTCAAAATATTTTTAATAGCTCACATTTTTAACTACAAATACTTTAGTAACTACCAAATGTTAGTAAATATATCTTAATATACATGAAAATACTAGATAATGTAAATATGAATTTTAATTACTTATAACTGTTGTCATCATTCTTGTCACTGATTTTTTGCAGATTTTACTAAATAAAGGAGCTTGTCTGACATCGCTCAAATGAAAAGCAACAAATGCACACAAAATGTCTCGTTCAAAAACATAAAGCACCTGACAAAATAAAGATGGAATAAAGCGAAGGCTAGGAACAGAAAGACAGAGATTAGGGATAAAGTCTTTATGGGATGAGGCCGGGGGTGGGGGAGGAGGCGGAATAGTCCCATCTCTCTTTTTTCATATTTCCATGGAACATGCAGGGATATGTTATGTGATTGGGATTTGTATGCCAGACGCAGAGAGTTAAATCCATATAATCTCCTTTCACATTTAACACACAGTCTCCCCGCCCAGATAATCGCGCCATGGAGGAGTGTCTCTCCCTCACTCCACAGAGCAGGCAGATTAGGAAGCCGGGGAGGGGCGAGAGGGACGGCGGGGCGCTGGGTCAGAGGTACAGTGTTGGAACAGGGAACTTGTGTTGGGTCAGAAGCACAGGCAGATAGAGTTGTGTCAGTGGTACAGCGTTGGGGCGAAAGGCTAGTGTTGGGTCAGAAGTACAGGGAAGTAGAGTTGGGTCAGATGTACAGTGTTGGGACAGGGAGCGACTGTTGGGGCACAGGTGAAGGGCAGGGCAAATGAAGAACACTGAGTCAGAGGTATGGTGAGATTTTGGCAAATGAATGGTGTGAGCCAGGGCAGGAACAGGACAGGGTCCTTTAGGGTATGAGGGCAGTACTGGGCCATGAAATCCAATTTGGAGTGTGGTGATAAGGTGAGCTACAGTAGTGTGTGCATTTACAGTTTATACAAATATGAAAACCTACATTTTATGAATAACAGCAAGGCATAATTTTATAATTTACATAATACTGCAGTGGTCAGGTTGATCAAAGTAACGGAATACCAAAGTAATTGTATTTTCCACACTCAGCACTAACTAGAGTTCCTGTTGCCATGGTTTATTAGATGGTTCATTGCAAGCAACATCTTCTATGACAGACGGTACTCACTTCATGGGGTAAAATGTGTATAAACCCTCATTCATTTTGGAAATCTTTTGCACTGCTCCTATTCCGTATCACTTTACTACCATGCCACACTGAGGAGTGGTGTAGCATTTGTGGTGTAGCAGTCCATTCTTTAGAAACTGTGGCAGCTGCAGCCTTTGAAAGCTCAGTGGTCTCAATCAAGTCTCGGGATGATTTTGAACAGTGACTGACCGAGATCATGGACCGGTTTTATGTGGTTTGATATAATCAGGACCACAGGCTGCACAAACATTGTCTGATATGATCAGCACCACGGACAGCGTACGCATGTGGTTTGTCAAGATCAGGACCATGGACAGTGTCAACTTCTGTTAGCTCCAGCTCTGGATAAAAAACCACAGATGTCTCGGTAAGTGCATGTATAAGATTCACAGAAATACCCCAATATCCCTACGGCAACAGTGCAACCCACCAAATACTGAATGTCACAGACCAAAATTATATCATATAATCAAAAAAAATGGATCAATTATGGCGTATGCCTTATTTACAACAGAAGCGAAATATTATCAGGAAAAATGATTTTCTCCTCTGCTGTAAGCCTTTGGTAAATCCAGGTCAGTCAGTTCACCCCCCTTCTCCCCACTGCAGATTATGGCCCACAGCATAAACCCCCATAATAAAGATTGCAATATCTATAATCTCACAGTGGGGGGCTGGGGCTAGGGGGTGGGACGGGGGAGCGAGATTCCCCACTGGCCCCCGTCAGGGTCTCAGCAACACGACTCCCATCTGAGAGGGAGAGGGGGAAGGAGGGAGGGAGGGTGAGGGGAACAGAGGGAGGGAGGGAGGGACAGGGAGATTGAGGTGAAAGAGAGGGGTGCATGTGTGTGTGAAGAGTGTTTTATTTCTCCTGCTTGATTGCTAATTCAAACTTCTTGGAATTAGTGGGTTGGGTTTTGGGGTGGGGGGGGATAGGGGGTTTGGGGAGGGTGTTGAGTACTGTGATAAATGCAAATTGCAAATAAGGGGATTTTGGATGTATTCAGTGTTCTTTGGGAGAGTTCCAATGTCAGACCCAGAACTGTGTGCAAGGGCTGCCCAGCTAGCCTCACCACACAAATTCAAATCCAAGTTCAAACTCGGTGATAAAGCACAAAGCAGAACTGGCTTGTTTTCTGTTGAGCCTGTCAGTAACATGACCTCTGTCTGGAGGTCGGGTACTCAGGGTGAGTGAGTGAGGTTGAAGACAGAGGAGGAGACTTCTTTGTCTGTAAACACAGGACTACAGCAAGTCCAATCCTGCACAGTATGCCTTAAATTGTCAAGAAGTACATTTGTAAATATTGGCAAATGGCTCAGCAATGCATTTAGACACTAATCAATGAACACCACACAGCCAGTATAGTAAGCAATAGTAATACTAGAAATTACTGCATAATTAATAATCACATAACTATGATAAGAACAACAATAATAATAATCCTTATAAAAATCTAATTATTTTATTTTCTTACACTTATCATTATCTCTTTCTCTTTAGCATTTCCTTCTCTCTCTCTCTCTCTCACTCACCACCCTCTCTCCTTTTCTTTCACATTCACCTTGTCTTTCTCTCTGACCTCTCACTTTATCTGTCCCTCTCTGTTCCTTCTCCACAGAGGGAATCATGCACAAATGAGACGGCACATGTTAAGTGTCACTTCACTTGTTTAACGCTCTGCATTGTCTTTTCAGTCCGAAAGGTCAACTATTCGCTGAGCGTCCATCCGGTGTCCTGCCTGACAGACTGCAACTCTCCAAGTGCCCGTCAGTTGTGTGCGCAAACACACACACACACACACGTGTGTGATTGCAGGGAACCACGTAAGGAGAAAATACATCCATTTCACTGAAAGTGTGGTTTCCTGTTTGTCCTACGACCCCCATGACCAAACTGTAAAGAGCGAGCTACAGACCAGGGAAGAGATGGATTTGGGTGCCATCGCAAGAAAACTGAATCATGCCATAAAGAGCTATGGGGTGCTCCATCTAAACTCTCACAGTGGTTCACAAAATGTCTCAAAGGGGGGGGGGGGGGGTACAACAGGGGGGTGGTGTTGAAGGTTGGTGGTGGTCTGACTAAATAAGTTTGCGAACCACTGCCCTGGTTTGAGGCTAGGCTGTCATCAGCCAGTTATGACTGGGGGACATGCAATGGCAGAACGCATTTGGCACATCATGAATACCACATATGGCACTCAAGTGCCTTCTCAGGTGTTTACTAGAGAGAGATGAACTGATCAGCACTAGTTCTGCAGCCACCTGTTCGGTTATTGGCATGGTAACCAGTCTCTGTCTCGGTACTGAGAATATCAGAGAACTGCTGTGGCTCAGCTAGCTGCAGTGCTACGTGCCCTGGAATGGATGCTACCTGTGCACGTACAGGAGCTGCCCCTGCAGGTCCGTGCACTCCCTGCACAGGTATGGGTGCTACCTGGGCGCAGGTATGGTGGGCAGCGATTGGCAATGCCCTTTAAGCGATTCCAAGCAGAGGGCAAATAAAAAAATAAAATTTCAGGGACCCCATCAGAGATTTGCTCATTGATTCTGTCCTGGGTGCATTACAGGCCCTCTGCAGAGAGGGGGCAGCGACCGCTCCTCGTTCGGTTGGGGAGGGGGGGGGGGGTTGGGTCGGGTGCGCGGCATGCGCTTGATGAAGAGGATAATGAAGTAACCCAATTTCTCCTTCCTTTGTTCTGGAAAGACTCCACTACTGCAGGGTAATCTAGTCCTCGCCTGTCCTACAGCTCCATTGCCTTCCTCAAGCTTTAAAAAAAACGAAACGAAACGAGGGGGGGGGGGGGGAAGAATAGGAATGTCTATTTGGGTTGCAAAAAAAAAGGCGAGCTTTTTTAGGGGTGTTTCGGCAGTGATATTCGCCTCCCCCTTTCCTGTTGAGCTCCCTTTGCTCGTGTGCGCGCGGATACATTTGCACATTTTATCTTTTTGCAGTCTGCATGAGGACGGCGTATGAATATGTATGGCACCGAGGCAGGGATACTGCCCATGCAGAGCAGCGATGCATTATGCAGCTTCCTCCATCGCTCATCTCCAGTCACGCTGACACCGGCCGCAGACTCACACACCGCAGGCTCACATGCATATGCAGCTCCCCATCCTCCATTCGCATCAGCACACACCCACACACACTCACAACACTGCCAGCTCACACGTGCGCACGGGCACGCCACACACTCCATTTCTGCATCAGACACACACACTCACACACACTCACAACACTGCCAGCACGCACGTGCGCACGGGCACACCACACACTCCATTTCTGCATCAGACACACACACTCACACACACTCACACACACTCACAACACTGCCAGCTCACACGTGCGCACGAGCACGCCACACACTCCATTTCTGCATCAGACACACACACTCACACACACTCACAACACTGCCAGCACGCACGTGCGCACAAGCACACACTCCATTTCTGTATCAGACACAAACACACATGCAAACACGTGCACACGCGCACACAAGCACTCGCACTCACATGCATACTCACTCTCTCTCTCACACACTTACATACTCACACACACACACACACACTCAACACTGGCAGCACATGCCATGCACACGAGCACACACACTCCATTTCTGTATCACACACACACACACACACATTCATACAGATTCTCTCCAACACAGGTGCACTTCCACAGACAGTTTTCCAACACCCATTTGCAAATGGATGAGTTTGTGCATCGCATCAGATGTGGGGGGGGGGGGGGGGTACACAGAGCCAGCAGTCTCCCCCCCTCTCTTTCTCAACATCAACGGAAGGTCGGAACTGGCCAAGGCTACTGGCACAACATTACACAAATCTAACAGTGTCATGTGTTGGCAGGGCATTCAACACACAGGGCTCTCACACACTCTCTGACCATATCCAAAATATACCCTCCTGTGGTAGCCTTTTAGATTTACATGTCATACAATATACTCACACAGCTATTTATTCAGTGAAGCTATTCAGATTGAGAACCATTTGAAAGGATGCAATGGCAATGCCCTGCCTGGGAATAAACCTGCAACCTCTAAGTTATAGGACCAGAACCATTATTTTACACACAGAACATGCAACAGTGCGCTCAGCATTGCAGGGAGGTGTTCAAATCTCCTGACATATAGACAGATATGAAACTTCTGCTGGAACAGAGCTTGTGTGAGACATCAATTCTTAACAAATGTCTCTATGGATGCAGAAATGCATCCAGTTTTACATTTCAAATTGTGCTCACATGAATATACTGGTATGCTTTTTACTGTCAGCTTTAAAAAATGTATTAAAACAAGTATTTTTTTTATTTTGATTTGTACCCAACATTTCTTTATGGTAGATACTGGAAATAATGAGAAATTCTGAGCAAGATTTTGTAAAAATGTAAAATTCACATGTAAAAATAAACACAAAGTGCAATGAGGTTTGATTTAGTGGCAGCCCTGCCCATTTTGAATCATGACTTGACACTCTAACCAAAAATATTAAAAGCTAGACACCAATTAGAATTTGGCTATATATATATATATATATATATATATGACAGAAGTGTGGGTATCACATCAAGATGGGGTTTCCCTGTGATCACACTGAAAAGCCACACACCTTTTACACACATGCAGACGTGCGGCGCAGGGCAGTGCTGCTTTGTTGCTGCTGTTTCACTGATTGTTGGGAATGATTTGCATGAACATAAACTCAATCAGCTGGAATCCAGCAGCATCGTTACTCCCACGGCTGAATCAAGAATATCAGGGGAAATTTACATAATGCATCTCGCCGTGGTACGTGTGTGTGTGTGTGTGTGTGTGTGTGAGAGAGAGAATCAAAAAGAGAGAATGTGCATGAAATACATGCATAGTTGTATATTGTCTGTTGTGTAAGTGTCTGAAGTGTGTATGAATGCAAACGTGCATGTGTGTGTGTGTGTGTGTGTGTGTGAGGCAGAGAGAGAGGAGGGGGTAGGAAATGTATGTCTGTATGTCTGTGAGAGTGTGGCATGTAATCATCATACAGGGATTCAAAACGGGTGGGGTGCCAGGATGGGGGGGGCGGGGGGGGATAGCACCCTATCCTTGAGGTAACATTTTTTTGAGATTCCACAAATTTGATACAGCATATTTTTGCAAAGCATGCTACTGGAACTTGCTCTCCCACATTCCAAAGATGGAGGGATGTTTCTACTGAAGTGAGGATCAGATTTGAGGATCTTGAAGTGCTGTCTCCATCTTGGAGACCAACCATCTATATTGTCTCGTTTTTCAGTGCCCCCCACCGTTCCATTCAGTCCATTCAGTGGAAAAGGAAAAGAAAAAGCGAGGGATTTCATGATGGAATTACAGCACTGGAGAACCCCTATATTTCCTGTTCACTTCTTTTGTATCATGTCGACCGTGTACCCCATTTCTCTGCACCCATAAAATTTCTAAAGCTGGACTCAATTAATATTTGTCCCAATTTTGTTTTACAAATAGCAAGAATTGTTTCCCTCAAAAAACATAATTTGGCAACTAAATTTTGGTGATCACCAAACGACCCAAACTGTGCCCTTGAAGGCAGGTGCATCGAAAAGTTGTGGGGAAGGGGGGGGGGGGGGAGGAGGTTCAGAATGATCCCATAGGCCCTCACTGCAGGGGCCTATGGAATCAAATCTAGGATTTTTCAAGCTAGTGGGGCCCAGTGTGAGATCTTTTCCCAAAATCTTTGGTGGTGCACCTGCATGCAGGGAAAAAACTACAAGGGCCAATACTGGGCCCGGTCTCTCCCCAGTTTCTTTCACTCTTTCTGTAGAAAAAGGCCAGGAAGTGAGGTCAGAGTTTAAGGACTCTGTGTCTGTGGCAGTTCTCTGCCCTGGTGCCCACGCTGATGTAGCTGACGTAGCTCTTCCTTTTCATCTGAAATGACCTCAACACTTGAATCTTTCTTGTCCAACAGACTCGATGATTTGAAGGAGGCGTTCGATAAGGTCCTCGCACGGTTTGCTGTTACTGCTGCCCGTAAACGGCTCTGCTCAGTTAAACTTTGTGACTGAGGTCTAAGCATAGGTAGCCAGGCCCTTTCAATTACAGTAAAAATGAAAAACATAAAGAGAGGTGGACTGTAATGGGAGTTGACAAGGTCATCTCTGTCATAACAAAGGATTTTTTACCACTTAGAGTAATGTGGTCTCAAAGTGTCAAGAAAGACATATTAACTAGTCTTTTTATGTACGTATAATTGATGGAAAACACTCAAAGTAACCGGTCGGCATGACTACAATGGCGTCTATATGCTCCATTGTGTCAAAAAGGGAGACCGTTATGCGCATGCTTAGATTCGTCTATTAATTTTCGCCACAGAAGACCGTGTCGCCAAGTTTGATTTGTTCGTACTTCATGGCTCATTCGATTAAGAATACTTTTTTTTTTTAAATGCTATAAAAAAATACAAGTCGGGCCCTTGTGAGTCCCGGAGAAACGGCCGTGAGGCAGAGAGTGTGCGGGAGGGGGAATACACTGCAGGCCCCTTAAACACCGGCTTACACGAGAGACGCAATGGGACTGCGCTGCATCCGTCATTCTGCGCTGGGGACACCCGCTGTTCGCCGGAGCGAGACGCCAAAACGACGCGAGACTGACAGACAGGTACTTGTTGAAGCCGTACTTCAAATCAAAATGGCAAATACGGACGAAGGGTGCTATTAAGGAGGAGAAAGGTTGAGACAGAGCAGCATTTCCGTTATTAAATATCCCTATCGTTCCGCCTGTCTACTGACAAAGTATCCCACTGAACCAGGGAAGGCGGAACACCGTGACAAGGAGATTGAAAGCGAGGCCAAAGCAAGCGAAAAGAGAGACAGGGGGTCAAGACTCTTTCCGTTGGCACTAAGTTCTGTAATGGGGGCAGAAGAGCGGTGCTGAAGGAGCACGCTGAAGTAAATCTGCCATGCACGGCAGCCTAAGCCAGGAATCTCTCTCTCCCTCTCTCTTTCTCTTTCTTTCTCTGTCTCTCTCTGTCGCACACACGCGCGCGCGCATGCGGTACACAGGTGTGCAAACAGAGACCCATACATGTCTGCGGCAACCACCGATGGCCAGTGGCGGCAACTATTCAGCTACTGCAAGAAAGACATACTATAATACGAGCACGCTGACAAAATATCAGATGACAAAAAGGGTCCAATCCAGCAACGTGTCTGGGCAATTTTCGCAGCAACACAATACACTGAATGCATACCCCCAGCACAATCCAAACAAATAAACGAACTGAACGACGTATTAAGTCTAGCGTTACATAGGCCGACTTTAAATAGGCTACAGTTCCCAGAAACGATTTGAAGTTGTAGGGATGGACAGATCGTATGAACTTGGGCTCACGTGCCAGTCATTAGTAGAAAACCTCTAAAATCTCGATACCTCAAGATGTCAGAGCAGAAGTAAAACACAGCGTGAACATTCGCAGTGTCGACGCGGCTAAAATTATTTTCACAGATAATTCGGCGACAGTGCTTCCATCTCTTTAGCATTCATTTGAAACATCAATAAAAAAGGGTAGTAGTTTTGTGTCTGTCTGTGTGTCTGACTCATACAACTACAGCGTACACAAGCTTGACCATTTTTATTTGCATACATGGCTGGGTGGGTGTGCGTGCGTAATTCATTCTTAAATTAGACATTATCTCCTTTGCCACGAATTTGCTTGCTAAAGTTGCAAACAGGCTAGGTGATGCAACAAATGCAACAGTAACAGTACTGATACGGTCGGAGGACAGGCCTGGAAATTTTAAGGAAACAAAATTTTGGGGAAAAAAAAGATAAGTGTAATAGAGAGAGCGCTGTTCAAAAATAAATGGAACCCTTCTGGCTATTGACCTGATTTACTTTTTGGTTGGGGCGGGAGTGCTGCGGATCTCTACACTAATTGCGCAGATGGGATGAGCAGAGGATTTGGAGATGAAAATATATAGAAACCAATTCTGCATATTTCAATGAGAAGGAAGGGGGATGGGTAGAGTGATGATGGGGGGGGGGGGGGTATCTACCCGTGCAGGAGGTGAAACATCAGTCAGAAATTATATTTGTATTTATAAACTGAAAACTTATCACAGGTTAAAAAAAATATTTCGATGTTCTCGTTAGTTAGAGAGGAAAATGAAATCGATCGTATTAAAAACAAGACATTGTGTCGTGCAAATAATTATAGTAAATTAAATACATGCTTATTATATTAATGTTGACTAATTTATATGAGCGTAATTAATTTGCTAAGTACGCCTTACATCATAATAATAATAGTAATAATAATAATAATAATAATAATAATAATTTTGCATTAGGCAGGGTTTATGTTTGTTACTGCTTTGCCTTTCAAACGCTTTCAATCACATTTTCATTTAGGCAAACGTTCAAAAAAATCGGATCAGCCAGGATAATATTCTCAGGCGTCACACATATTTGACAAAACTGATCCTTAAAATAAATATTGCTCTCAAAATACTCCCAAATACACAAGCGCGCGCACGTACACCTCCTATCCTTTCCCCTACACCCACCGAAACCGCCCCCCCCCTCATCCCTCACCACCACCGCCCAACACACACACACACACACACACACTTGTGTTCACTCAGTTTTAATAATTTTTGTTCGTTTTATTTTTTCCTTACACGTAGGACCAGGGTAAATAATTTCAATATATAGGCAAAATGCGCTGCGACAATAAACATAGCCAGGGAAACAAAGAGTAAACAAATATCCGGTTCAGGGTAAGGCTACACCCTTTTAACAAACACAGTTAACTCACTAAAATATATGCACAATCGCAGCGTCCAGTGAATCTGTGTATCAGCCAATTTTTTTATTTACATAAATATACATTTCCATGGTTCCGATGATAGTATTACACAATCTAGAATAAAAAGCTCTACATAATTCTCTACACAATTTTTTTATACAATTATCTGTTTCGATAGATTTGAGGCCTGTCAAGACAGACCGTCTAATACTAGGATCTGTAATTATTAGGAAATCAATATCATTGTCTAAAAAAATGTGAACCCAATTCCTCACCTTAGCAGTCTTATTATTCTTAAACCCAAATGCATAAGCTAGAAGACACACACACACGCAAAATAATTAATTACAATTAAAATAATTAGTCATTCGATTGATAACAGATTTAATAATTTTTTTAAATAATAAAAATCATCGTTATAATAACCAGCAGCATATTGATAATAATCACAATAAAAATATTGCAAAAGTCGTTATGAAAACATTTCAATAGGATGCAAATTCAATTTTTTTATCGATGCAGTTCTCCTCACTGCTTCATTTCCATGAAACCACAACCCGATTCGTGAGTGGATGCGGGAGGTGGGTGCGGGTGGGGGGGGGGGGGGTGTGGATGAAATTAGCCCCTTTCCCTCCACCCCCCGTCCTCCCAACCCCCACCTCAGCCGCTTGGTTCAGGTGTGCTGATATGGGGTTATACTTCCATTACTTGCACCTGTGTTTCACACTTGTTCAGTATTTTACTTCGACTTTATTTTCTATACATATAAATATTTATACATTTAAATGTATACATAATGATTCTACAGTATGGTTTCCTTCACTGGAAGTGCTGCACGTAATGGAGGCGCGGCCCGTTCAGGGAAAATACGCAGTCCTAATGCATATGCATATGATAACAAATGAAAAGCATTTTTGTCCATATCGGACGTTCATCTCGGAATGAACATGGAGTGGAAATATCATAATCAGCAGGATATTATGATATGAATTATAATGTGTGTCCTAGTATTGAAAATAAATATTAGGTTTGGACCTCGGCCTTGAAATGTCATTTTGAAGTTCCTCTCTCCACCTTAACGTCCATTACACTTTCAACTTCACTGTGGCCCCACCGATTTCCAGTCCCCACCCCACCCCCACCCTCCAACAGCCTCACAAACCAGAACATCGTGTTTAGTGTCAATACATAACAAAATATAAGCACACAATCAAAATGTACACTGTGATCCAATTACATAAGCACAATTAAACAAAATTATGCATAAAAATTTACGCCACAAAAACGGCTAAACTCAAATACCCAAAGAAAGAAAACAAATTATCCTAAAATGATGTTACATTTTTTTCTCTCAGTTGAGATAACCGGCACGCATGATAAAGTAGATAAGACTTGAATGCGGATTATTATTGTACACCGTGTAATAAGGTTGTGGAACACATCGCCGTACGTGGACTTGGTCGGGGATTTTTGTTCTATAATTTACACACTATTATCATATGCAGATTTAATACAAAAATAATGGCTTGGTCTGTCTTTTTTATTTCTTTCTTTCTTTCTTTTTTACTGAGGGGAGGGTGATGATTTTTATCCCATATCACACCTCATACCCTACTTTTTGAGAAAAAATTGTCACCAATAACAACAATTTTTTGAAAAAAGACCCAGAACTTCAAACACAATCTATGTCCCTTTCACCCATTAAATCTAAATCAGCCGCATCGCCCAAATGATCTTATTTCCATAATATATGTAGGTTGAATACAAAAAATGAGAGCATATTCCTTTTTATGTTCCTTTCTGCAATTACACAACCCTTGGTCCTTTGTTGTCATACTCTAAAAGGCCATTATACAACAGAAGATAAATTATCTTGCCAAATAATCTACGCTCAATAACCCCAGCATCAATTCACACAGCTCTGAATTTATTAACCCTGGTACCCAAAACCGCACTAAAACGCGCGCGCGCTCTGTTCGCGCGCCCGCACGCACTGATACACGCACAACACACTAACGAACAATTCAGTGTCACACACCGAAAATGCCAATTAAATCATTTCATTTGAAACCTGTATGCCTTTGAAATCGTGAAATCGGGGTCGAACTGGGGGGTGGGGTGGGGGGGGGAGGGGGGGGGAGTAGATCAGCAAACAAATTTACACTTCACTGACCCTTTCTACTTTCAACTATAGATCTCACAGTAGCCAACAAAACTGAACATCCGAACATAACCTCTACCCATCTCTCCATCTATCCGTATCTCGCTCTCCCTCCCCCCTCTCTCGTCGTTTTTACATATTCATAACTCTCAGTATAATGCGAAAACAAACCGTGATATCAGCCCCATCTGTAATGTCACGGACCAGCGCATACAGTCACACAGTGCCCCATCTCTCTCTCTCTCTCTCTCTTTTACACACACTCTCTCTCTCTCTCTACCAATTCCTTTTTATTCAGCTTTTTTAAGAAAATAATGTGATCAGAATAAGTAAAACGGTCATAATTATAGTCAATAACTGAGAAAACACGGTCAGATGTAAAACTAATCTCCATGAGCATCTATTCTCGACTAATTAAACTTTAAAAAGAAAAATCAAACAAAAGTAAAATGTATTATTTTTCTAAACGCTCTAATTCACTTTATTCCCCCATTTTATAACGAGAATTAAAAAAAAGACATTACATGAATGCTTTTTTATCTGAATTATAGTAATCGGAGTAATCATTACACACACTACACATTAAACTGAAACATATCTGAGTTATTATGATGTTTAACTGTTCCACATACCTTCTTGAAAAGAATACAGCAGGAATAAAGTTACCAGCCACATGCCATAAATAGCAGGTATATTTCTCAGGAATGTTTTGCAATCCCAACGAGTGTAGTGCGCAGTGTTTGGCCAGGCGAGGCTCCGTGCTGGAGTGGTGACGATGCTCCCCGGCGATCTCTCCAGCCCTAGTCCCCGACTCGCCAGCGCAGAGAAGCGGGGACTGGCTGGGTCCCGCCTCCGTCCCCTCCCTCCGCGGGACCGTCATCCAAGCGAGCCCCTCCCTCTGTATTCTAATGATCCAACGGGGTGGAGAGGTTCGGCACTGCACAGCCGCGGCAGGAGAGGGAGCGCGAGTGCGGAGAGGGGTGAAGGCGGTTTTTTTAGGGGGGTTGAAGGGATTTAAATAAAGGGAATCCAACATGTGGTATAGTTGGGTCGAGAGCAGAGCGCGTGGCTGGTGACAGATGTAATTTCCCGATGACCATTTCTCCACTGCACAGGTGCACGTTGGACTCACTCACCTGTGCGCGCTGAACAGCTTCGCGGCGAAGTGGATATAACACCAGATTTCTGGAAAGCGCGACATCTGACAAGTATGCCCTTTTTTGTGTTTGTCGGACGAATACGCCCATATCCAAACACTTTAAACATGGAAAGGTGGGGATGAACAATGAGGAGATTTTCAGCTGCGATTTAACCGGACTGGACATCTTTATTTACTTATGATTATTGACCCGTTTTTGTTACCTTCTCATTAACTGGATAAATGATTGAAACTGGGAAGAGATAAAAGGAAATCTTGGTGAATCGGATCACACAAGAACTATCCCTCTCACAATCACTCTCTCTCTTCCACTCGTTCTTTCCCCTCCTCTGTCTGTCGCTCTCCGACAGCTGCGCGCCACACACGGCTCAGTGCGTCCTTAGAGACCACGCGCAGCAACATTCGCACACACACGCGCGCACACACAGTCACGCACGCGCACAAACACAACACACACACACACACACACACACACCCTACCGACAGTCACAGGCGCGCGTGCGCGCACAATGAATAATCTCAAAATCGTTGTGCCGTCGCCGGCGTTGCTTGGTTAATAAAATGAGGGAAATGAGAATAGCCTGTTAATGCGTCACTGTTTTTATGCAGATCAATTTATTCTTTTCACTACCACGCAGCGCGCTAATACTACCACCAACACTAGCACGACTTCTACTACTACTGCTACGATTAATTACTATTTGAAGTCAAAACACGATAACGACAGTATGTATTCATGTGAATAAAACACGTTAGAATGAGATTGTGAGTAGATTTCTGCCGTTTGATTTAACCACCATTTCCGTTGATTTGTGTATGCTTATGGCGAGGTATCAGGTATCATATCTATCACCAATTCTGGAAAGATAGACCCATACTACGATTCATATTTGTACAGTTGTGACCAAATGCAACTGCACCCACAGAATTTCACCGAATTAAAAAGGGACAGAGTGCCATTTGTAGCAAGGGGGGGGGGGGGGGGTGTATCGTTCATGATACGGTCTTTGTGCTAGCCTGTGGTGAATGTCAATGCCAATTACATTGCAAGAAATGTGCCCTCACATCCGCCGTCCCCACCAAAACTGCCTTGGTTTGCCATCTCTTCCGTCTGTTTAACTTTTCTGCAAGTTGCCCCGTTAATGCCCTCTCCATCCTGCCCTCTGTAAAATTATCGATCCAGTCGCACATACAGTAGGCCCAGTCCTATCGATTACGCACCACCGAAGTAGAGACATAATAACGCAAATTCCAATCAACCCCGGGAACGATGGAATACATTCGCAATAATACGTCGTTGGCTTTGTCCTCAAAAGTTGCCATACTTCTGTTGTACACGGTGACAGCGGGGATTGCGCTACGCTAAGAATTCGGTAACATACAAGGGTCGGCAATAAAGGACTTGAGTGTGCAATAAAAACGACGTAAGTCTTTAACAGGCATTGACAATTTTACCTGTACTTTGCCCAGGTCAGAACTGAGTGCGCGGGAAGACTCGCGCAGGAGCGCGTCCGCCAGGTGAGCGGTTGCGGATAAAGAGGCTTATCTTTGACTCGGCCATAAAATGACGCGCGCCTTCTGGCACACTGCGTTATTCTTTGCGGAAGCCATGTTGATACAGTAAAGAGATGTGGCGCTGGTATTAGCCAGAGCGTTGCTACAGGGCAGTAAGTGCGCTGTGAGAAACATACTATAATTGTGCTGCCTCCCTCTCACACACAGAATGTCTAGCTCAGCCTGCCACCTGTGGGGCTAACATAGTGCCCAAGAGTTCAGTTACATAACAGGCAATAGAGGAAAAAGAAACTGATCCATCCCTCTGCCCTCCCACACACATATACATACACACACACAGACATAAACCCACACACTAAGATTCATGCACACACAGACATGGAAAGATTCATACACACACGAAAACATTCCCCCTGCCTCCCCTCTCTCTCTTTCTCCCTCTCTCTCTCTCTCTCTCTCTGCCTCTGTCTGTCTGTCTCCTCTCTCTGTCTCTCATACACATACATGCACTTCTTTTGCAAATTTACATTCTTACACACACGTGCACGTGCACACACACACGCACGCATAGCCAGCCCAGCTGAAACATTTCGCTGGCAGTGCTGAAAGCAGTCGCACGGAAGCGGACTCAAGCGCGCCAGGGACAGTTTGGTGTCGACGCTCACTCCGAGACAGCCGAGTGGCGAAGCCCTGTTCTCCTCTCCTCTCGTCTCTCCTCCTCTGTAACTCCCACTCTTTTCTCTTCCCTGCCTCTCCCCTCTCCTCCTCCTGTTCTCTCTTGCAAGCCTCCATTTGAGTTGCTGATTTCAATCTGATGCATTGGAATGGCTTACACCACAGCATCTGACAAACAGACAGTGATACACTGACTTTCTGTTAATAAATCTACTTCTTGAGTGTCTAACCTCAGTTTAAGATTCTTATCTGCTATCCCGATGGACTTTGCCTTATTTCTCAGACATGTACCCGTTTCTTTTTTTATGAACTCCAGCGTCTCCACAGCAGCAAGACACAGTAGGCTAGAGATACACAGTCGTAAATGGGAAATCTATGTTAGATATGCAAATTATATTGCTACATTTGTTATGGAATGTATTAACCATAAGTGGGCCTCATGATTAAGACCCTGTGCAATTTCACAAATTTGTTTTGTGTCACCAGTGATTGACAAAAAAATAAAATAAAAAAAAACGTATGTACATTGCTTTTTTGATGACATCACAAACAATGCTTTCCAAGACCGATACCAAATACTCCAGCAGTGGGTATTAGAAGCACTTCGTTGCTTTCAGGAAATTATTCTCAGCAGAATTACTCTAATATTAACTGCTTAATATCATAGTTGTAAAATAACTTTTAAAAATGACCATTTCAGGTGCACAGGGCTTGCCTAAAAACAACGCAATATCTATTTGAAAAAAAAATGATGCAAGACTCTCACCTTCGGTTCCTCATTATGTCATTAATATGGTGGCTGTGAAGAACAAGGCAGATGAAGAAATCAGAAAACACAAAAATGATTTATGAAACACAAGACAACTTAGACACACAATGACATTTCATATAGCAAAACAACAAACCTGAAACCACAATATAATTTAGCAAAACACAACAAATCTGAAACTGCAATATAATTTCACAAAGCACAATTAAAATACAGAAAACACAACATCATTTTACAAAACAAACTATCTATCATGAATACATATAGCCTACACTCAGTCATTCCTTTATCACAGGGGTAAATAAATACATAAATATGTAATATTTGTATATGTATTTATTTACTCCAGTGTATGTTTACATTTATGTGAAGTTGATTGTGCACTAAATTAACAGTGTGAGTACAGGAAGAAAAAAAAAAAAAAAACACCCAGGCAATGAGTAACTTCAATCCAGGTCTTCAGCACAATAGAGAGAGCCCTCAACAGGGGTGACACCAAGGATTTTGGGCCCCTTAATAAAATCTTTCATTGGGCCCCACCACCCAAGAAAGTAGTATGTTCTAGTGTTTTTTGAAGGCCCCTCAGTCAGGGTCCTTGGAATGGTCCTAACCACCAACCAGTCCCTGGCTGTCACGCCCCGTGAACATTTTCAATGCCGCTTCAATAGTGTGGCACTGGCACAGCCTCAGCCTTCCGCTTCTGCATTTCAGTTCAACTTCACAGTAAAATATCGGTGTGGTAAGTTCACAATATTGGTGTGTGGTAAGTGCGCACGTGTATTGACAGCGAACACGAGAAGAGAAGAGGCCGTTTCATTGGAAAAGGAAAAGAAAAGAATGCACATATGTTTTAATGAGAACAACAATGGAACGCAGATCGTCTCATTTTCATTCATTATTAATATATGCGCCAGTTACTGTCTCTCTCTGCAGGAATGACAGCCGACCTTTCTCTTAGAAGGCATGGAATTCCTCTCTGTTTGGGGAAGTACTGAGCTCTTGCTTCAGGGTACTTTTCCTGTTAGTTAGGAAATGCAGCTCAGTACCTTTCATAAATGACAGTGATAGTTATTTAGCAAACACATCTGGTCTGGTCTGGGCAGACAGGTATGCCAACTTCTGTCAGACTCGATGGTCAAGCTTTGCTTGCAGACTGTATACTTTCTCTCTCTATTAAAACAGAGTATTATTATTTATTTAATCAGACCAGGGAAATGCTTTTTTTTTTTTTATTTCAAAATCTGATGACAATCTTAAATATGGGATAAAGCAAAAACAGACTAAAGAAAGAAGCAAACAGAAAGGCAACAGAAACATCAAACGGCATGCTCAAATATTCATAACTGGTCGTCCTTCAGACACAAAACACAGAGCATCAAGCAAGCTGCACTTCCTGGCTTCAAAGTTCCACAAACCAACTGTCTGCACATAAAAGGCAAACCTGATTTTTATTTAGAGAAAGAGAGAGTGAGACAGAGAGAGAGATAAACAAAAAAAAAATGGGGGGGAGGGGGGGAGTGGAGGGATAATGTTAATGTTAATGCTCAGACAATAAGAGGTATCCCCGGGCTACGGTTCCCTCTGCAGACTACATTGATCATATTAATGCTAATGTCTCTCGTTAATTTGCAGGCCTGGGCCTGCGTCCTGCAGAGCTGGGCCACGCAGTTCAGCTGCTTAGGGGGGGGGTGGGGGGGTTAGTGGGGGAGGGCACATTCGCTACAGGCAGGTGCCAGAGGTCAGAGAGAGTGGAACCATTCAGAGGGCGCATCTGGTAAATAATCGGCAGTAGGGCATGGGGATGATATCCTTTCATCCCTTCTGAAAACCCTGCCTGTTCAGCTGTCATTTTGGTCTCCTCCAGCTTCCTGTACCGTCAATGTCACGTGATTCATCAGCTAATAAAGTTGGTTCAAAGCCCCACGTGACCAGATTGCAATGTGTTGTGGTTGTTAAATGAAGGGGGTGGGGGGGAAAAATTTGTGTGAAATTTCAGTTTTTGGAGACGGGGCATTTTTTTTTCTGGCGACGCTGACGTGTAAAACGGATCACGTGACAGGAAGCGATTCCCAGCGCGGCTCGCGCCGCCGTCTCGCGGCTGCGCCTTCGAGAGCGCCGGCCCTCGTGCGGCGCGCGGGCGCAAGTGCGGCCCGGCGGGAGCCGCGTCTGCCCTCGGATCGCCACGGCGACGCCGTCCGCGGCGCCCTGACTTCGCTCGGTCCCGGGGCCACCCGGGCCGGGCAGCGGGAGAGCCGGACCGCGCGGCGGATGACTAATTAGCCTGGCGCTCCATATCCGTATCAATCGAGATGAATCACCAGCCAGCGTAGCGGGAGGGGGGGCGGGGGGAGGGGGGAGGCACGGCTTCCATTCTAACGGCGTTGCGCGAGGACACGGATTGAGGATATTTCTGGATTTTTCTCTCTCCCCCCCCCCCACACACACCCGCCCCCGCCCCGTTTCTGCTGTGAGGGGAAGGGAAATCAGGTGTGTGTGTGCGGGGGGGGAGGGGAGGTGGCGGAGCGTGACGTCACGGGGTGTTAATTTATTCAGAAAAAAGCGGAGAGCGATAACGAAGGAGGAGGGAGGAGGGGATGGGGGAGGTTTGTCAGCGGATCGCTCATCTCCCTTTCCTCCATCGCGCATATTTATATGGGCTCGTCTCTTCCTGCTGCAATGGCAGGTAATGGAGAGAGAGAGAGAGAGAGAGAGAGAGAGAGAGAGAGAGAGAGAGAGAGAGAGAGAGAGAGAGAGAGAGAGCAGAGAACAGAGGAAGAGGAAGAGGAGGCAGGGAGAGGAAGTGTGCATAGATAGAGCGAGTAAGGAGATAGATAAGACAACAAAGCCCATACATACGGGGCGGTACTGAAACATAACACTTGAGAGAAGCCTAAATGCAAAATGAAAAGGCCAATCAAAAAGACCCAAAGTGTCACATGACAATCCACATGAAATACAAACTGAATATAATATAATCCTGTCATCTCTCTGCTGACCTCCCTTCATTACCGCCACAGTTTGTGATGCCTAATGTATCTCATCTGAACCTGTGTTGCATCAAAGGACATGCCCGCGATCTTCATTCAGTTTTAGACCCGTGACAGCAATGACGCTCGAAAACGCGATAACCCACAGGTCGCACGGGATCATGAAGCCAAACCCTAATTTGTTCCACTGGTCAGCTCCTGATGGGATCCCCTTTTTTCCTCAGGGCCCGGTGAGTGTGACGAGGCCGTATCACCCTGGGGCACCCTGGGACATTTTATATGTCACTGCCCACATGTCAGCCTTCACCAACGCTGAAAACAAACGCTGCAGATCTGATGTTAAATCTAACTCTCTTTATGCTGAGTACTGAGTCTCAGGGGGGCTGTCCTAGAAAGACAGACAGGCATGTTACGGTTTTGTTTTATTTTACAGTTGGCGGAAATGAATATGAAATGCTGCCTTCTTGAAAATATTCACTCCGTATCTGCAGCATAATTGCAGAATGCGCCTATTTTTCTGTACTTCCGCTTTCCCACGGAACACTTGTTCTTTATTTTAAATTTTAAATAGATTCATATTTGCCGACAAAACAATAATTTAGAAAATCCACAGATCTGTTCACCGAAATTATTTGATTACTAACTATTTCTATTGACATCTTAATATTTAGCATGTATAAATGTTTCTCTGGCCTATGCATATCCATATCTGAATTTTGAGACTTTTAAGATAAAATTTATGTTTACATTAATTTTAATTTAAAAGCTTTCACTGGAAATGTATTCTTCTAAAGGACTCTGCAAAATCAAACTAACAATGAAAATGTAAGCTTTGTCGACATCTACTGGTCTTTGACCACATTGCAGTTACTAGCAGGTGTGTTAAAATGATGGGTTTGGTGGATTTAGATTAAACATTGAACTTGCATACATACCAGAGAAACACTATTGATATATCTTCAATGAAGAAAATATGGTTGTACAAAGTCAATGATAAATCCATACTGAAGTTTGAAAACCAAATCAATAAGAAGCGAAAACATGTATTGTCCTTCATGAGGTGAAACTACTTTCCACCAGCATGTAATCATGTAATCACAAACATATACACCCTAGTGTGCGCACACACACACATACACACACACACACACACAGGAAGCAGCATCAGCCATCTCTGTCTGGAGCACACCAACTGAGCATTCTGTCAATCACCTAATAAATGAGTTTCATAAGCCTCTGTAGCATACTCAGTCACTTTCATTACGTCCAATCCACATTTCAGGTCAATACCACTCACTCGTTCACTTACTCACATGAGCGTGCACGAGCACACGTGCGCACACACACAGCATAAACAAACACACACATACAAATTCAACCTCTAACACAACTGCACCTTTTTTTAAACTAGCTAGAGCATACACTAAAAAGCGAGCGCGCACACACACACACACACACACACACACACTCCGCTCCCTCTCTCTCTCCTGCTGAGAACTGCCCCGTAGTGCAGTGAGGAAGTAACTTGAGCGAATCTTGCCTCTTGCCTCAGGCACCAACATCAAGACGCCTCCTTCCGCAGTCTGTCTAAGTGTGTGTGCGCGTGTGTCCGCCTGGGGACCTAGACTGGGGGGTGTGCGCGGGGGGGAGGGGGGCTCTTCAAAGGCTTTGAGTGCATTTTTCAGTGCGGGTGGTGTTTTATACCACATATTCCTCTTTCTCTGAACCTGACAGGGATGATGGTTTAACTGAGCAAGTGTGTGAGCAAGTGTGTGTGTGTGGGTGTGCGTCTGAAAGTGTGTGTGTGGGTGTGCATGTGTGTGCGTGTGTGTATGTGTGTGGGCATGCATGTGTGTGTGTGTGTGCGTCTGTATGTGTGTGTGAGTGTGCGACTGTGTGTGTGGGTGTGCATGTGTGTGCGTGTGTGTATGTGTATGTGGGTGGGCATGCATGCGTGTGTGTGTGTGTGTGTGTGTGTATGTATGCATTTATGTTCAGACACTTGTGTGTGCTTAAGGTGCCTTTCTGGAGAACTCCGATTACTCCTACAAAGCCACAGTCATCTTAGGTGACATAAAAAGGAAATCGCAACTAAGCAGGATGGGCATTGAACACAATATCATCAAGAGCAAAAATGTGGCGAAGCAAGGCATGCATGCTGCTGCATCCCCACCACCTCGCTTCTGTTGTAGAAACTAGGCATTGTGACACATCTGAAGGTGAACAATGGCAACAGGAAAAGAGAAAAGATCAGGTAACTCCCCCAGGCCCTCATACTTATGCATGCAAGTTCATAACACGTTCATAGCAACGCACCGGCCCGTCGCTAGGCGAAGTTCAGCGCGCGCGGCGCTAGGCGGGATCTGAAATTACAGCCGGCGGTGTCGGTTAGCGGCTAACCCCGCTGCCCGCCGCCAGCTTGCGGGCGTGTGGAGGCACGTGGGACTCCGTCGCGACTGCGGTTCCCACCCTTGCCCTCCCACCCCGAGATCTTATCTCCTTCCAGTCCTCTGCACCTCCTGCCGCCCCCCCCCCCCCCCATCATCTCCCAAATTCAAAATGCCGGAACGCTTTTTGTACCTGTCAACAAGGTTAAACTAGCACAGCAAAAGCGTTCCACAACCACTACACCCTTATAGGAAAGATATTCACATCCGGAACTCACCCACAATCACAAAAATAATTTTGAGAATGAGTCTTTGACTTTTTTTTTTTTTATTTCTATAGGAATATTATATGAAACAATTTTTACTGTTTTTTTGTAAAAAAAAATGTATATGTATATACATCTTGAAGTTATGTTGTCGCAGTCTCCTTCGCCACACTGGTTATATTATTGAAGGTGCTAGCATTATAATCATTATCTTTCTGCTTCTAGTAGCCTGATGAAAAACCACACCATAGACCCCATTCTCTGGTTTCACAGCCATACAGGTGAGACACGCCCCCCCGCTTGCACCTGCCCCATCAACCGGCCCTGTACCTGTGTGAATGCTAACCGCCCCGTCTTCTCACACGCAGGTGCGCTGATGTTAGCGAGTTAGCGCTGGCGTACTATGGCTAGCGGTGTAATCTTGCAAACGCATCACATTCTTACGTGTCAGCAGTGTTGCTGCAGTACCATGACGTTGCCACAATGTGCTGGAAAAAATGTTCTGAAATATTGCACAAAGTAAAGACTTATAGAACAAACATGGCTGGTGGTATTGTAAACCTTTTTACACACGGCATCTTCCTGCCCTGTGGGAAGATTTATATTTGACAGGAAGGAAGTGTTCCAAATTGTTTTATTTGCTTGGCTTTTGGCAGATGGCCCAAATAACAACAGAAATATTATGCTGCTTTGAAAACTCCTTGGAGCCAAATCTCCAGGCATTGCTGGTGGAGAACAGGATGGACGATGGTTGCAAAAGCCGCCATTTAGGCTACTGGAATGGAGCCATTATGACATCACTCAGATACAGTGAGCTCCATAATGTTTGGGACAAAGACATTTTTTTTTTTCTTGATTTGGCTCTGTACTCCACAACTTTAGATGTGAAATCAAATAAAAGCTGACAATGTGAACATTAACCACATGTGAGTGGATCAAGTCCTTACAACTAAAGGAGCTAAAGAAAGTAGTCTAACACACAAAAGTGAGGGTGGTACATCATGGACTCTCTAGAAGTCAATGTCTTAACCATGTATTCAGCCACGCTTTATAAATTTTTTTTCTTTTTTTTACATCACTGACTGTGGTTGTACTGCTCTCATCCTGTGACAGAAATTCCTGTGGCTGAAATGAGGAGAGGGAAGGCTTAATAGAGAGGAGACGGATAAACGTGAACAGAGAGAGATAAAGACATGTTAGAGTGAAAGAGGGTGAAAGAAAGTTGGGGATGAGAAATGTAGCGCGTGTGTGCATGCGTGTATGTGTCTGTGCGTGTGTGGTGTATGTACGTGTGCATATGTGCATGTATGAGTGTATGTGTCTGTGTATGTATGTGTCTGAGGCATGTGCGTGTGTGTATATGTGTATGTATGTGTGTATGTGTCTGAGTGCGTGTGTGTGCATGCGTGCTTCTGACAGGCTCTGACTCTGCCTGTAATGACTTATTTATTCAGGGATAATTAGGCAAGCTCAGGGCCGGTGTGGTGATTAATGTGCTTTGTCAGTCCGCCGTATAAACATGTCTGCCTTGCGCATGGGCAGCGTTGCTCCTGCTGCAAAATACCGCCCCACCTTCTCATCACAAACCCCCTGCAGACACGCTAGGACTGGAGCTCCTGCAAAATGCCACCCCGCCCGCTCATTGCAGACCTACTGCCTACACGTCAGCATGGTGGCTCCTGCAAAATTGTGCTCCACCCACTCATCATGAACCCACTGTAGACACACCATGGCTAGAGCCCTTGCAAAAGAATGCACCTCCTGCTCTCTGACACTACTACTACTACATCTGGAAAGTCCACAGCAAAACACTGTTCCACTCTAATACCAAAGCCACAAGATGGCGGGTCTAACAATGACACTGCCGGGTCCACAGTGACATCACAAACTCCATCTTTATGAAATCTTTATTAACTCCTTAGACCCGGAAATTCATTTTTGTCCCCTGTAGGGGACGGGAGTCTCTAGAACTATATATCCAACCGTGCTGAAACAAGGAACATTTAATAAAAAATAAATTATATTTTTGAAAATATTATCACTGCACTAACACGTTTTTTGTTATCCAAGGCACTTGTATTATGACAAAAAAAATTTTTTTTAATTAAATAACCATTTTTTCTGTCGGGTGTCGGGAGGTTAAAAGAAATGTTTATGATAATATGATTCTGGGTCATCCCAGACTGTGGCGCACAGGCACAAAAAGGAAAATGCCTTATTACTGAGTTTGTGGTGACAGTTGGAACTGTGTGTGTGACAGCCTGTCTGCGCCTGCAAAATCATCCCTGGTTTTATAAACACCTCCCTATTTCAGTGTTTATCACTGTACCACTACTGTGCATTAGAGCATGCAAGAACAGCAACCGCAGGCATATTCTACAGAGGCAAATTGACTTGGTCAAAAGTAATGCATTTTCAGAAAACATTCCACAATATAAAAATTAAAAGTGAACAGAAGAGTAGGAGTCATCTGTTGTAGACAGAATTATACAGAATAAGTACAATAAATAATGAAGTAAAATGAATACTAATTCCTGGTGAGTATGACCAGGTTTGAATTGAACATACTGACTTTAACTTCAACTTGAGCTGTATCATCCTAATTATCAGGAAGAATACTGTTCAGCTAAGACACCACACTGCGGTGCAAGGAAGAGCCCCACAGTTCTAAACAGGTAGCTCAAGGCAACACACAATTGGCACAGGTACGAATGGCCCAGGGTACAGGAGGGTTCAGTCAGTTAGGGAGCCATGTGTCATTGCTCTCTAAGGCCCCCCCACTGCTTGATTGGACCGCAAAGCCGCATACAAAATGTCTTCCGCTGACTCCACTCTGCGCGAGCGTGATTGTGGGATCGTGGGCTGTGGTGTGAAAAGAACCAGGCTGGTGACACTGTGTGTTTCGGAGGAGAACTGCGGCACACTCTTCTACACTCTTCTGAATCGACAGCAGATTGTACATGACCGTGGCTGCATTTGCAAATAGCCAACTGGACATTCCAGGTCTGGGTGTGAATTTGTTACATTACATTACATTATAGGCATTTAGCTGACGCTCTTATCCAGAGCGACTTACAACAGTGTAACCAAACTCAGGATCAAGTCCACTTAAGTCCATTGAACAAAATGCAGATAAAAAGCCTTTACTATGATAGCATACATTAAGGAGAAACAAGATAGTCTGAACCAAAATTTTTTTTTTTTAATAGTTATGGGAGGGGGTTTAGGGAAGAGGAGAGAGGTACACACAATTTGTGAATGTTCAGCTCCAGGTTGGGTGTCAATATTTTCAAAATAATTATTTTAAAAGATGAAGAATAGTCATAATTTATAAATCAGTTCAATTACTTGACAAAAAATAAATTAAACAACAAATTTCTTAAATTCACAATTAGTTCATTTAGGTAGTTAATTTCCCAAGAATTCTTTGTGTTGAAATGTGAACTTTGCTGCCACCTTATGGAAAATAAGCAAAACTGGCAGCCTACCTACAGAAAGCATGTTACTTCGGTACAATACAGAAGCTTTTCTTATATCTACAACCTTGAGCTTGCATAGCAGGGGCATATCACTGTATAATTCCTTCTTTAAAGGGACATTGCAGATGAGTCATAGGCTACAAGCTTCATACTTGGTACTCATATGCTTTACAGAAATATGTCGAATTATCCCTTTGGAAAACCAGCATCATAGGTAAAAGCCAAAAATAAGAGAAATTTGTAATCTGTTCATCTTCAAGATATTTAAAGAATGCAACAAACAACTAAACAATTACAAATTCTTAGTGTTGCCACCTGTTGAAACTGGTACAGGTTTTGTTAAGTGATAGTAGTTGGCATACTATCTTAATTTGTTAATGAATTTGAAATTGCTTTTGTTATGGAAAGTGCAGTCCAGTGACATGACAAAGCAAGCTAGATGAGCCTACGATTCGTAACTTGCATTGCAGTTTTCGGAGTGTTACCAATGTGTCTTCGAACGTTTTAGAGGGAAAGAGTAGAGCTAAATGCTAAATGTTTTTATTATTTAATGTTTTTAAACATTTTGTGAAATTTACATGTTAGATAAATGTTTGTCAACTCAAACACATTTACTACTGTACATCTGCTCACCACCATAATATACAGCAAATCACTTAAATATACACATCTTGTTTCAAACATTAAATTTATTTATTTTAACATACCATGTTCCAGGAGTTTCTACCAACCGCGGTTTAGTCCGTTTGTTCCATTTTCAAACTGGTATGACGTAATCCGAATGTCACAATTCTGTGCAATTTTATTGGAAGCGCTGGACAAGAATAATTGACTATTTTAGACGGGGGGAGACCATACAATGCATTTGTAATATTTTCTCATACCCAATTAGATACGTGATTATTAGATATAAAGTTGCAATGAATAATATATGTATAATGATTTCTATATGTAAAATATATAATGTCATTTCTTCTGAGATTATTGAATATTGTATGGAAATGGTATAGTCCGTATATAGATATGCGAAGTGTATATAAGCAGGTTATTTTACTCTTAGTAGCTGGCAGTAGGTGGGTGTAATTGTTTGAGTGTAATTGAACGAGTATAATTGATGTTCTGATTCTTTTGTTTTGTATATATATGTAAATGTTTGTATAATATTTGGGGGCACTTTGTAAATAAAACACCCCGCTTGGGTTGCACAAGTTGAGCCTCAGGTCTAAAGTTCATTGTAAAATCGGCCGGCCAACCAACCATCTTTGTAACATATTGTTACAGAAACAATACAAATGCATTGGCTGTTACCACATACTGAAAGTTGAACATCAGATAAATACTATACCAAACCACTCAATAAGCAAGTGTGCACAAAACCAGTCAAAATTTTCCACTGTACAAATCCTGTTGTTCATTGTGATGAAGCAGCCAAAGCCACAGTTGTTAAACTATAATTAGCGATAATTACTGCATTTATGGAAGTGATGTATGTAGTACAACCTACATACACTGGTTAATCTTTGGTTTATGTGTTTAGCTAGCTTTGACTTGGATCAGAAACAGAACCAAACACTTCAATTCATATTCAATTCAATACATTAAAGTCCAGTAGACTGACAGTACTCCGAACACATTTCTATGAATGCATGTGGCAATCAGAGCTCAGTGTATATAGTTTGAGAAAATTCAGGTCTAGTTGGGCAATGTAAAATAGCCCATTCAATAATAATAATAATAATAATAATAATAAACCATTATTTTACCCAGTAGCATTCTATAGACTTTCATTACTGCAGCATCTTTGAATCTATCCAGAGTAGTTCAGCCCAACACACACTGCTAACTCTGCAGCATGCTCTGCCCCATTGAGCAGTGGAGTCCCTCTTGCATGGTAAAGGAAGAGTGACTGAATCCCGCCCTCCCTTGGGTGATGCCGCTGAATTATGTTGCTGGCTGAGCAACATTTGCCAGCTCTAACCAATCATTTCCCTGCTAGCAATTTTCTCACAGATGGAATTGGGAGTCTTCTGAACTGACTTGTTGCACCTGTGCTGTTGTATGATTGGCTCTCTCCTCAGCTCCTGAGATTGATTCCGATGCAGACTTTGTCACAGTGAGAGCCATGGTCATATAGCGGGGACAATGAAGGGATTGTATGGTTACACAGTTACTGTGCACCGTCAGAACATGATCAACTTTATCATATGAGAACAGCTGACCCCGGACCTGTTGTGTTTAACAGCTCATAAAGGATCATAAAAGTATAACAGTTGATCCAGGATTTGTTGTGTACAGTGGCTGATCTGGAACCAGTTCAGTGTAACAGGTAGTCCAGGATCCTTTGAGTACAACAGCTAATCCAGGTGAGCATAACATCAGATCCTAAGGCATGCATATGAAACAGCCATTGTGTACCGTGGTTTTCCTTCCTTCTCACCACTACTAGGCTGAACCCTTTTCTTGTTCATTTCTAATGTTATAATAACAAAAAAAGTTCTTACAATGGTTTACTTTCAGAGTGGTCTCTGTCCAATGGCCGTGCCCTGTCTCTTTCAGACTACCATACCCCATGTGCAGGGGTCATCATGGTCCTGTCCATTCTCCTGCTGAGTCTCACACCGGTCACACGATTTGCATTTGGGCGGAGCCTGACATCGCCAATCTAGCAGAACAGCAGTGCATGTTTATTTCGAGAGAGATGCTGTTAGGCCTGGGGGGGTCAGCATATGTTTGTGTTTGTTTGTGTGTGTGTGTGTGTGTGTGTGTTTATGTCCAATGTGTTCATATACAATCATTGAAGGAGAGGGGAAATTTCATGACAATGCTCGACAGAGCATAACATGGAGGCCACACAAAAAAAATAAATAGAGATGGGGGGTGGGGGTGGCTGAGATTTACAAGGACACAGCTAGTTCATATTAATCTCAGCCTAACGTTCTGTACACCATCTCCTCTCCACAGGAACTCCATTTGCAGGTGCAGGAAGTCCAAGGTGAGTACTCCGCCCGTGAAGGTTGTTGGAGCATGTAATCTTGCAATGTTTCTACAATGTTGACTACATGTTGTAGGAAGATCAGGCCCAGACAGGATCCTTGCCTCCACACAATCCCCTGAGTGCTTATTCTCCACATCATGTAGACGATGCAGATTGACTCCTCATGTCCCTGACTTCATCAGGGACTTCCCGACAATGCTAACTGGGAATTAGGCTGAACAAAATCTCACAGGTTGATTAAGTATGCCTAGAGCCCAGATAGGCATCAGATATACTCACTGCTGTCATGAAACCTGTCAGGTATTGATGGTGTTTCTTAAACCCTCAAACACTATTATGACTCCAAGGATAAAATGCACATGGAGTGAATGTTTAAATCAGTAAAACTAAACCATTTTGTTGAATCCTTTTCTTTAAAAAGGCAGTTCCCAGAATCTGGTTTCAAGCACGTTACACATAACCCTGATCCAGAATCAGCTTGAGGAATTCCCATCTGAACTGGAACTGATTGTATAAAAGGAAGATACTGATCTCAAATCATTGCTCAGAGGGGCAGAATGCATCAACACTCTAAATCCAGCACAGGTCTCTCTGGAATAACACTTTATGAACACTCATAAAAAATATCACAGCGCTGTTTGTCTTAACAATCAGTCCCCCAGATAGGTAGCAGTCAGAAATCAGTTGATTCAATAAATTGAATCATTTAGAGATGCCCAAGAAATTAAACTCTAAAGGGCTGGAGTGTGACCCGCGTTCAGTATGACAGCACACAGCCGTTTGGGTGTTGAGTCTGCGGTGTTGAGCAGAGAGCACTCAACAGCATGTTCTGGAGTGTTTATGTGTCCTGGTGTCTCGCAGCCTCGCGTTACTGAGGAAGAAGAATGAAAACGTGAACACTGAGCCAACAGATGGAGAGGACAGCCAGGGGGGAGGAGTGGGCTGGACCTCTCAGCCTCGCCAGTGGTGCAATCTGGGATGAGTGATTGGTGGTTCAGGTGAAAGGGGGCAGGGCTTATTGTAACCAGTATACTGAAGACAGTCATAACAGACCTATGAGACTTCTGTAAAAGCTGTTTTATCCTTGGTTTAATAAAGATTTGAAAATGAAGAGGACTATAGCTTGGTTTATCAATAACTGCTCTTTAATATTTTTCAGACTCTCCAAATGAACAGGATGCTGTTGGTTTTTTTAGCAAAAATAAATAAAATTATAGGGTTCAAAGCACACACAATATGACAAGTTCATATTACCTGAAACCAGGCAAAATGGTCCAGGTCTAAATCTGTGGGTTACCATTTCAAAGGGGCATGTCTCCTTTTTTGTATAATGACATTTTTCCAGTAGATGGCAGTACTATATCAAATCTGGATAATTAAAAGCCTGTGGAAATTCACTGTCCATTCTGCTAGAGATGGAAGGCTCAAATATGGTCCTACTTTATTCCTGCCTTGTCTGTTTACATACCTTGCAAACCACAGGGCAGCCACAGGGTTTCTAACTTTTAAAAGGAGGAGCAAGGCTGGGAAATTGTTTTATGCATTTTTGTGGTTTTCAAACTTTGCAAATCACACAAGAACGACAGTTCTAGAAATACTTCTTTGCAGCTGCAAATTATCTGTCCCATTCCACTACACGCGCATCTAACATCAACAATAATAATAAATGTTAGAACAAATTTATTCATTATTCTTTGGTGCCGATTGACATGCATTCTGCTCCCAGCAGGAAAGTGAAATTGGTTCCATGGCGACCACAAGTGCATTATTGATTTTATAAAGAGCAGATTGCTTCTCATCCTCATTAAGACCAAAAAGCCCAAGGTCTGGCTGTTGTATGTTAATAAATGTAGTCAGATCTTCCCAGTGTCCTGTTTGTTGAGTTTACATACTGTACAGAATAAAGGCCAGAAGTTAAAGGCTTACCAAGTGAGTTGACTGCAGGCGTGTCTTTTTTTTCATGAGCAAATTGCCTTTCCATTGTACACATGCTGTACTTTGTTTTTCTGTTTCCCAACATTTATGCATGTATATATTTTTCTTCTTGTTTGGTGAATTAAAGTGTAGAAATTCCATGGACACTCAATTTAATTAATTATCCCTTTATCTAGTGAGTTGCCCTGAAAACTCAAATTAATAGCTAAACATTGTGGCCATGACTTACATAACTTAACTTGGATTTATTTGTGTAGTTAAACAGGAAAAGACCTGCAATTTCCTGTTCCTGCTTTTGGATTCAAGACAGCTGAACTGAATTTGAAAGATTGGCAGACATTTTGTTTCATAGGTGCAATCTTTTGTAGTTCTCCTACTTTCAACAGAAGACATTTTAAGACACTTGACACTTGTTTTCATATTCTTCATGATTATCAATCTTGTGGGGGGCACACTCCAATTTACAAACTAATGCAGGAGTTAATTAGACCCAACTCTATGCATTACTAAAATAACATTACAGACTATTTATAAAAATAGAGTACTTTTTTACTGCACATAAAATTACAGTGAAGTTAAAAATGACATCACATTGGTAGCAGTCAGTTGAGCTAAATCTGAAAATTTGTCTTCCTCACATAACACAACATAACATAACATAAAGACAAGAGCAGATTATACAGCCCACAAATGCTTGCCATTTCCCACCACTAAAGGGTACCTAGTGCTCTGTTTACCAACAAAGTAGATAGCATCGAGCACTGTATCAAGCATGGTCATGAATACTCCCAGAGCTTCTGCCTCTACTACATGAGTTGGCAAACTTCTCCACACAGTGACTACTCTCCGTGCAAAAGAATCTAAGTATATAGACGTAGTAGTGTGCGGGACTCCCTGTCGCCTCCAGACCAGCCGGAATTCTCCACAGAATGGATTCCACAAGGTGCTGGAAACATTCGTTATGGAGTTTGACCCATGCTGACTCGATGGCATCATGCAGTTCCTGCAGTTTAACCTCACATTCATGCTGCAAACCTCCCATTCCACCTCATTCCAAAGGCGCTCTATTGGATTGCGATCTGGGGACAGTGCTGGCCATTAGTCACTGTCATGTTCGTGGAACCAGCTTATGATGATGATGTGTGCTTTGAGACATGGTGCATTACCCCGCTGGAAGTGTCCATTCGAAAAAGCCTAGACTGTGGCCATTTGCATTGATGAGTAGTCGTACCTAATAAACTGGCCACTGATTATATAAAGGAAAGGCTCCGGTATACAATGAAAACAATCGACCTTGTATACATAAGTGCTGATTCTTTCATTACCGAATACCTCAGACATTTCCAATGTCCTAGCCCCTATCCACTCTCTCCAAGCTGTGCTCCTCCTTGTAAAAGGTTTGATACGCGTGTATGCAACTGAGTGCCTTAACGCGGTCGCGTGCCTCTGGGAAAACCCGACCACGATAGGCAGCTGCGGAAAGCCGTCTAGCTGAGTACGTGCACATTAGAACTGTGGCTCGCAAAGTATGAAAACAGGCAGAGCCGGAATAGACCAATAACATATTTGAGCTCATTTGCTCAACTAGCGTTTGATCTCTAGGAGAATAGCGAGTCGACCACAGACCGGTACCCACCAGAATACCGCCCTCTAGTGACCAAATGCATGCATGTCAAAAATAAGAGAGGAGTACCCATTGGAAACCCCTGAAATTAAACGAGGAGTATTTTGACAGGAGAACAGTTGGTCCTCTAGTCAGTTTATTGAACACTATACGTATAGTGTTCAATAAACGTTAAAAAAAAAATTATTTTAGGTTATAATCTTCCAGAAATTTGCCTCAGGACTGTAATGGCATGGCAGTTTATTGATAGCATGTAGCAGGTGTAACTAAGTGACTGACTGAAAGAATACTTTTTTTATTTTGAGAAATGTATACATTTCGTTAAATACCCAGTAGGACAATGCACATGTGTCTGTCATAATGTATAAAGCAGATCTACTGAATAAAATACGAAATCTTTGAAAATATTCCCCTATATTACAATTAACCTGCTTCTCCAAAGGCTGAAATCAATTTGCAGCTTCAAAATAGGGGTTTTTCAGTGCATCACCACAAATAAACACTTTCATATTTTAAAACTGTCTACACAATAATAATAAGTACGTCAAAACAGGGTATGCAAATATATAAATTGTTGCTTTCATATAATTCCAGAATACATTTGGTAACAGAATGACTAACATAGATATAGTTCGGTGTATGGTTATATATTCAATTATATGTCATTTTTAAGGAGTTATGCCTTGTCTATGCTCTTTTTTCCCTTCACTGAAATTAGACCTTGATCTTGTTCACCTGGAGTTTCTGAAAAGAACACAAATTGATAAACCAAGCTATGGTCCTCTTTAGTTTCAATTCTTTATTAAACCAAGGATAAAACAGCTTTTACAGAAGTCTCATAGGTCTGTTATGACCGTCTTCAGTATACTGGTTACAATAATCCCTGCCCCCTTCAACCCGACCACAAATCACTCATCCCAGATTGCACCACTGGCGAGGCTGAGAGGTCCAGCCCACTCCTCCCCCCTGGCTGTCCTCTCCATCTGTTGGCTCAGTGTTCACGTTTTCATTGTTCTTCCTCAGTAACGCGAGGCTGTGAGACACCAGGACACAAAAACACTGTTGAGTGCTCTCTGCTCAACACCGCAGACTCAACACCCCAACGGCAGTGTGCTGTCATACTGGACACAGTACCTCTTAGTCTCTCAAAGTACCTTGGGACTGGATGATTTACCTCAGGCCCACAGGTTCATAACAGTCTTTGAGAGCTAGAGTAACCCACAATGACAGGTTTCATGTCAACAGGGAGTACGTCAGTGGGATATCAGGGCTCTAGACACAACTAATCAACCTGTGAGCTTTGCTGAGTTTAATTCCCAGTTAGCATTGCCAGAAAGTTCTACCTGATGTGGAGAATAAGCACTCAGGGGATTGTGCGAAGGCAAGGATCCTGTCAGGGCCTGACCTTCCTACAACATGTAGTCAACGTTGTAGAAACGTTGTAAGATTACATGCTCCAACAACCTTCCCGGGGGGAGTACTCACCTTGGACTTCCCGCACCTACGGATGGAGTTCCCTGTGGAGAGGAGATGGAGAACGCGGCATTAGACCTAGATCAATATCAACCCACTGCGTCCTTGTAAATCCCAGCCACTCCCCTCCCCCATATCCAGTCATACTGTCTGTTTAGCTTTGTCTGTCCGTCATTCATACGAGGCTCAGTCAAGCATGGCTCTGAACTTCTCCCTCTCATTACACTCACTCAACTCCCCCAAGGCCAACGGCGTGACACAAACAGTCTCTCCCCTCTCTCCGCAATCATGCACTGCACTTCTGCTATATTGCCAACGTCGGGCTCCGCCCAAACGTGTCATGTGACCAGGGTGAGACTCACCGGCCAGCAGCAGGATGGACAGGAACACGATGACCGCGGCGAAGGTGAGACCCCCTACGCGCAGGGTGTGATAGTCTGAAACAGACAGGACACAGCCATTGGACAGAATCCACCGTGACAGCAAAACCGTAAGAGCTGTTTTGGTTTTCCTCAAATGACACTGATTAGGATTCAGCCTAGTAGAGGTGAGAAGGAAGGACCACCAAGGTACACAATGGCTGCTTTATATCAATGCCACTGGATCTGATGCTATGCTTAACTGATCCAGAAACAGCTGTTATGCTCAAAGGATCCTTGACTATCTGTTACACTGAACTGATTCCAGATCAGCTGTTACACGCAACAGATCCTGGATCAACTGTTATACTCATCCGATTCTTTATGAGCTGTTAAACGCTACCAATTCACGGCCAGCTGGTCTCATATGACAAAGCTGACCATGTTCTGGTGATACACAATGACTGCGGCCTTACACAGTGCCTTACATCGCCCGCTCTGACCTGACCGAGGCACTCACCGTATACAAAATCAGCATCAGGATCAATCTCAGGAGCTGAGGAGAGAGGGAGGGAGGGAGGGAGAGAGAGAGAGAGAGAGAGAGAGAGAGAGAGAGAGAGAGAGAGAGAGAGAGAGAGAGAGAGAGAGAGAGAGAGAGAGAGAGAGAGAGACAATGAGACAACAGCACAGGTGCAACAGCTCACTTCAGAAGACTCAATTTTTATCTGTGAGAAAATTACTCCCAAAACAAGGATTGATTAGACTTGGCAAACGTTGCTTAGCTAGCAAGGTACTTGGTATGCTTGGTATGTATGACACAGCTTTTTCCTGGCTTTTTCACCATAAAAAGAAATGTCAAGCTCATTCTTGATACACAAACTTAATAATTGTGACTATAAACTATTTGTAACAGCTCCAGTTTCAATTTAAGGCTCAGTTATAGCCACAAAGATGGCATAATAGCAGTCGTTAAGACATTTTGCTGAAATGCTCTACGTGGTGTGAAGTAGACTTGCAACAGGAATGATAAATGATTTGTGAACCCAGTATCCTATCTTTGTTTTGTTGGGAGCCACTCTTGCATCAGTAGCAACAACAGAGGGGGATCATGGGTATTTGGAGGCAAGAGTCCTTGGTCCAACTCCCGCAGAAGACAAGCTCGAACAATCCTAATTAAGTTTATCAGCATTTTGTGAATCCAGCCTGAACCAGCTATCCCTCCTTCTCTCTCCATCTCCCTCCTTCTCTCTCTCTCTCACACTCACCCTCACCACACACAAACACATGCTCAAGTCAACCTTCTCAGCTCCCTCCATAAACCTGTAATTACCCGAGCTGACCGCCGTCTATCTCTAGAGCTGCTTCAGAGGACAAGTCAAGCCTGTTTCCCGTTGAACCAGGTGCCCGCAATGCACGTCTCTGCCCCAAAGGCCAGCATAGGGCTTAATGAATGACTTCTTCACGGTCTAAGAATTGGACAAAGTCGAAGCAAAGATTTCAAAGTGAATTATTATCCTGTGCTCATGACCTTATGACTGACTGGCTCTCCTTAAACTTTACAGCTGCAGGTTACTCATTCAGCAATTCATTAGGCAGCTTGTCATAAAAAAATAAAAATAAAACTCAAGGCCCCCAGTGAATAGGGAGATAAGGATATGCGGTCCCGAAGGTACTAGGAAGTAGCGCAGTAGACATTAGATCTGTGTGGATCGGTGGCATTCAAACTCGTTCCTGTGGACCGTCTGTGTATGCTGGTTTTCGTTCCAACCGCAATCCCAGAATTTTAACAAGCTGTTAATTTCTAATGCATAGCTATTTCTCACACAATGTGGTTTAAGAGGGTAAATACTCCCTCTGAACATAAAAAGCACCTAATTAAGAAAAATGAATAGCTAGTTAAAATTCTGGGATTGCAACTGCGGTTGGAACGAAATCCAGCACGCCCAATGGGTCCCCGGGGCCGAGCTGGTGTACCACCGGTGTAGATGATCACCGCGATTTTGTGCCTTTGGCTGTGCTGGCTAACCTGCACAAATGTGTTATTCATAAAGGAGGAAATATCGAGGCTGTACTGGGCGTGGCGAAGTACTCCCTGCTCCCTATCATGTCACTGCATGGCAAACAAGTGATCAAGAGGGAAATGAGGAGCTCACAGTCTCCACGTGGTCTCCTAGGCAACATAAAGTTTCACAAAGCACTGAGCCACACATTAATGCTGACATGACATGTCAATGGCTGACATGTGTAGATTGCAAAAAACACAGTATCTTTCAGGGATGAGCCTGAAGTCTACACTATGTTTTCAAAGGGTCGACAGATCAACAGCTACCATAGAAGGGTGGGTCATGAAAAAAGAGCACACAGAAACGTCTTATTCTATGTATAAAACGTGCAATGGCCATCTTCTGTTAAGTTTCAAAAAGCCTGTAGAAAGTTGACTCACCTCCTCCAGAAGACATTGTGATCTGTCCACTTGTATCTGTAAAAAATAAAATAAAAATTAAATAAAAATACAGCAGTATGAGGGGTTCCACGTGCAGTCTAATTGGCACAAATTCCTCCAGCAGCCATGTATAATAAATGCTAACACCGTCTAAAAGAAGTTAGTTACCCCTCCATCCATCTCTCTAGCAAATGCTCTCTGTTTTGACATAGTCGAAAGATGTTGATGACGAGGGTTTGTTAAATAAACAAACAACTAAATAAATACGTTTGATGGATAAACATTGCTTGGCTTGATTTAGGCTCATTTTGAAAGCTTTAAGTAGAAATGTTAAACAGCAACTTAATGAATTCTCGAGACAGCCAAGCAATAGCCTACTTCAAAAACAGTACACAATGCAAAGAGACATCGGGCTTAAATGTTGCCTGATTTGTTGATAACGTTTAACGTTTCTTAGATTGCACATTAAATCAGTTTTTAACTGGACTGCCAGGTTTTCATATTATATTTCTCATTACAGCAACTGTCGAGTCATGGTCAGCATAAGCCTACGGTTTGCAATGAAACATAACTTAGCTAATTCGCCATAGGATTGTGTTGTGGACTCGCTGTAAAACAAAACGAGGTCTGACATTGGTTCGGTAAGAGTAGCCAGGAAGCGCTAGCTTGTTTTTCCTAACGATTCCTAACTATTGTATTACAGTTGTACCTTTATTGTGCTACGGTTTGTTAGCCAACTTTGCCGATCATTGGCCGGCAAGCCAACATCGATAGATAGCGAAATAGCTAAACTTAAGTTAAACAACGTCATGCCAGGAGCCTTAACTAACATGTGCGCTTGCTATATATGGTAAATGGTAAATGGACTGCCTTTATATAGCGCCTTTATCCAAAGCGCTTTACAATTGATGTCTCTCATTCGCCAGAGCAGTTAGGGGTTAGGTGTCTTGCTCAAGGACACTTTGACACGCCCAGGGCGGGGTTTGAACCGACAACCCTCCGACTGCCAGACAATCGGTCTTACCTCCTGAGCTATGTCGCAATACTCTTAAAGTTCAGTGCTAATTTAATGTGAATAATTTCAAATGTTTTTTAAAAGAAAGAAAAAAAAAAAAATGTATAGCTACTGTACTATAAAATAAATTTAAAAGTCTTTATACAAGCGAAGATAGGTTAAGTTAAATTACTTTTCTCCGAAGCCTTCAGTTAAAACAACATGGCAATGCTTGACTCTTCAGAACATCGTAGTTAGGTACAGTTAGGACAATTGCAGCATCCAATCAGAGGACAGGAAAATTAAAGTCTAAAACTACTTTGATTGTAAACATTCAAGTCCGTCTATCGTATTAAATCTAGCGTCACGTTTTTGGCTGCAAGTCGGAGCCAAGGAAAAAAGTATGGTATGTTTCTGTTAAAAAGCGGTAAAAGAAGGTACATTTTGAAGTTTGACACTTTGCTATTGGAACAATTTTTCCATGAAAAACTATGGATACCAGGGAATTTTTTAAATTACATTTATTGTTATGGGGAAAATGCCAGAACACTACCCTACTGTAAAACAATGTGCTCTATAGCGCTCTGAATCTTATGAAAAAGGTTTGGTAAGTGCTTAAGTAGAGGCGATTCCCAAACATCCGATGCACAATAGCTGGCCATGAGTGGTTCCAACTAATAGCAGCGTGGGCTACTTTATTTGGAATGCCCAATCACTTTCTCGGCAGCGCTCGTATAACCTCCATTATCAACCTGGAGTGCGCGGACAAGCTCCTTGTCACACGCAGGCTACAAGTGGGTTTGCACAGATGCGAGTCCTGGCAATCCATGTACAACTCAACAGACAGACGGCGAGTGTCAGATCGATCAGCAGGGGTCACTGATGCTGCGAGACACTGCCATCCTGGCTGACTGAAACCCTCCTTCCAAGGCGACGCTAGTGGGCTGCCGTCCACAGTCGGCTCTGGGATCGGGGATCTGTCAGTACTATTCACACTGTGGAGCCCATCCATGCACTACACAGCAGCGTCTTAACATGTTTTCATGTGGGATGTGTCTCTAACTTTAAGTCTCCAAATTTTACGTTTTTGTTTTTATTTTAAATACCATTTCATGAGAACGCAAAAGTCTTGTGAGCAAAATTGCATGTGTTTCAGGCATATTGCTGGCTACATATAGGGGTTACACCATATGTGCTATGAAAAACCTATATAACAAGAAAACATATATTATTATATCATTTTACAAAATAATAATAATAATATAAAAACAAGAAATCACATTGCATTATTTATTCAGAAACTACGACATTAAAGTGCCTGAAGAGTCCATTCCAGTACATCAAATATCCGATATTACTTTAACAACTACGCTTGCGTCCCAGAGGTTGTGCTAATCCCCATTTTAGATCTTCTTGCGCTCGCCCATTCTCGCTTAAGCTGGGAGGAGCTGATTTACTTCATTATAAACAAAACTATAATTCAGACTTTTTACTCCATAAAATATCAGCCAGGGAGGGGTTTACTTTAGCCTACTTCCCCGATTTTGAGAAGACTGTGCATTTACACCAGCAGTACTCAAAGCCACAAGCATGCGTTGCGCTCTGGCGCTTTCCATCTCATTCTCTGACAATAATTAACATCCGTCAACTTCGGCGCTACAATATTCCTGATACCAGCGCCCAAGTGTCCTCATTCGTATGAGCGCACATGTGGCCACGTTTCTGTAAGTTTCAGTGAATTTCTGTTCGCGCAAATTAGGATGCACGGCGCAGAAGGTAAACACAGAACATATGAAGAAAGACACACATACTTCTATTTTTAAAAACCCTGAGAGAGGAGCAACAATGCTTCTGGATACACAATGAAAGACCAGTTTCGCTCAATTGGTCGTAGCAAAACACGTGTATGTCAAAGTATGAATTTCCTCCTAAAAGCAGAATGAATCTTAAAAATATCACCTCCATTCACACTCTCTCTGTTTAAATTGGTACACGTGAAGTCATCTACAACGAATGGTGTCCTTGAACTAGATGACATTTGAAAATAAAAGCTCAAATACCGTAATTTTGCCCATTAATTAGTCCCCCCAGTGTAAAGGGGGGAAATTAATATGTCCATATATGTAAATATGCAAATCCACATTGGACTCAACGTAAAAGAAATTTGCGCCAGCCTTACCTGCGCTATAGGAAGGGTCTTCTGTTGTTCGCTCGACAGTCCACTGAGCCGTTTGTGCGCATTGAAGGCAGGAGGGGGAGGGCTGACTCCGATTCCCACACCCATCCCAGTTTCTGCGCCATCCATAAATCTCCCCCACAATCCCCACCCCTTCCACCGTGCAACAACACACGTGTTATTATCCCATAAAGTATGGCCTTCAGCACCCATAAAAACGACCTTTAGAATCTGATGCCATTGCGCTCCTGGGATGGCTCAGGAATACCGTGTCATTAGTAACGGGGTTAACATGCCTATTAGGGTGTTTGTGCTAATCCTCCATATGCACGGTGCTTTGGGATGGAGGGCGACCACACCCTGGAGAGTTTTTTTTTAAGTGTGTGTGGTCTGTTGTAATCACTGCGCGCTAACAGCATGCTGTCCGCCTTCCCGGACATGGCATCGTTGTAAACATTAAGCGCGTGCGGTTGCACCGCGCCTGCATATTTGAGTGTTACATTTTTTCATTGATGGAGGCAGAGCTCCATAAAACCACTCCTACATGCACACATCATTCACACAGGCAGAGACGGTACACGGCTGAGGTGTGGACATGGTTTTTTTAATTGTTTGTGAAAAGCACACAATCTGATATGACACTTTTCCAGCACAGCAGTACATACAGTATGTTTTCTTAATTGCTTATTTTTCAATCTTGATACTCAGGACATGATCTAAGTCTACCAACTGTTTTCCCCTTGCTTCTATATTACTGTTGTGTTTTATATGAGAACTTTGGATCCTCAATTCAATCTCTCTCATCACACAAACCCATGCACACACACACACACTCTCTCCTTTTCACACAAACATTCTCTCTCTCTCTCTCTCTCTCTCTCTCTCACACACACACTATAAGCAAGCACTGACACTGTGTTCAGACATGGCTGTAATGGTCTGGCAATTTGAGATTAAACGACGAAACGGTTGCTTAATCAGTTGGGGCTTTGTTCTGTTGTTTTCTTGTACACTCACAGGTTGTCGGTAAGAGTGCGGGACCGCAGGGGACCCATGGGCAGGTCCCCTGTCTGCATCCCCCTGGTGACAGACGCCACAGGAACGAGAGCAGTGGGACACACAGTGAGCCCCACACCAAGCTGCACAGCTGCAGACACCACCGCCTGTCACGTGACCCTGCTTTGGGTCTGGCTCTGCAGTCTCTCTCCTGATTGGTGCATGAGCTGAGTTGGCTGGATTGTCACACGAGACACACGCGCACGCACACAAACACACACACGCACACACATACACGCATGAACATTCACATACACAAACCATCCAACGCGCATACACAACAGACCACTCAAACACAGCTGAACATACACAGAACACCATCCAGACACAAGCACATGCACGCACACACACACACACATATATATCTGTCTTCTTATATGTGTATATATTTTATATATATATTCTACACTGCAAAAAGTAACAATTATCATGAGAATAACAAGAGTGTCCATAGAAGTGACGAGGATAAGAATAATGATCAAAACAAATAACTATCAAAACCTAAAGAGGAAAACGATTAAAAACATACAGCAGAGAACAGAGAGGACCTTGAGACAGCACAGGGATTTAGGAGCTTCTGGGCAGAGGACACCACTGAGTAACACGACTAATGGATGGGGTACGGGCAGACATACATGGTCACTGGTTACGAGACAGGACAATTGAGCATTATTTACAGGAAAACCCCTCAAATCCCCCCCCTGTCCCCTCTCTTCTTGCAGTGAAGGACTGGTGTCTTCATTGTCGTTATCGTCCGTGGTGGCTGAGCGGCAGACACGCAGAGGTCTTCAGTCTGGAAGTGAAGAAGGCGGGGGGTGAATCCTCGGATATTTACAGAACCAGACTCTGATGGGTCAGCACTGGGCAAGCTCATGCTGAATAGGTGCTGTTTTAAGATGGGTCCCAGCAAGGGAGCGCCTGTCAGACCATCAGCAGTTTGCAAATAGGCTCTACAGGGGTCCGCTAGCTCTAGGATCATTCACCAACTATTTTGCATTCTTTGAACAGGTGATCCTCATCTCGAATTTGCCTCGGCTGTCCACAAGCCACCCGACCAGTGGCAGTTGGTGAGCTGACAATGGAAAACTTCCCCTCAAACTGAACATTGGTCTTTACCTATTTTCAATCATTTTCCTTGATTAACCATACAGCGATTAATTAATAAAATACTCAGTACCATCAGATATAGTCAGTCCTCCTCAATTAGGTTATTAGGCAAGTAATACTATTATTTTTATTTGCATCACAAAACTGTTAGTGGGCAAGATGTCTTCAAAAGTATGTCTATATTGACATGACATGGACACTAATGCTGACTACCGAATGCACTTAGATGCCCCACTCTACCGATCAATTAATGGCTCCTCTTGGCTTTGTTGTATTCCCAGTTCTTCTGAGCTCTCCATTTTGGAATGCTCAGTCATTCAAATCCCCTGACATCATCCATCAATTTGGAAGACTGTTTGTCGGCTGTTTTTGGATATCCTCCAAAAATGTGTGGGGTTAGCCAGCACTACCTTTCAGTAAGTCCACCAGTGAGCTGTACGTCTTATTTAGCCAATAGGAGCCGACGGCAGCCTCCAAATCAACTGGAGTCATCACTGTTGCGCAGTGAGGCGTGCCAGCTGAACCCGTCCCTCATTGGGCAGTGTGATATGTGTGCCAGTCATGTATCCCCTGCTGGAACCCTGGCCAGCCACACTGTCATGGTTAGGGTTTTACGTTAAATCTCTTTCTTCTTGATGAAGTTAACCACGCTAGGATCATTTTAACCGCCTCTAATCTCAACCCCAGTACTTTTGGGTAACACTTGCTATGAAGAGTCCTTCATGAGAGCTATAATGTATAACCCCATCAAAAGCAGTACATAGCACCTACAGGCTAAATAAGTGTGTTGGGTAAATTATTGATGGTTTCACCTGGAACAGCTGCCTCAGTTTTCAGTTTTGGGGGCTTCTTTTGCTGTGTGGAGAGAGCAGAGAGAAGAGAGAAGAGAGAGACAGAAAGAGAAGGTGAGTGAGCACACCGCTGTTGTCTTTCCAATTTTTCCCACAATGCATTGGAGTGGCTCTTTACGGTCTGTCCAAGAGAACATACATGTACAGAGGGCGGGGATTTCTGCAAATGGAGCTGGCTGGGTTACTAGGCGCCAGAGAGAGAGAGCCTGTTTTTATTTGTAGGTTCAGGTAAATGCAAAACTGACAGGAACAGGACTTAGTGGGATTTACAACTACAGGCACTGTCTGACAGTAATGAATAGGGATGTGCTCAGGGATATTGCTGCCAGGATGATCTCAGGTCTGAGTGTACCCGGAGAGGGGGGGGGTAAGGAGGTGTTTTGTGAGGGACGGTGCGGAGATATCTCACCCTTAGAGACAATGAGGTTCTCGGCTTGAGCTTCCTCATCTCCAGGGGCCCTGAAAACACAGGCAAGGGGGTTACAGACCAGCGACAATGCAGTAGACTGTCTGAAGCCACACAAACACACATATGTACACCAGACGCAGCTGCATGTAAACACCACACATGCACACTCAGTCTAATAAACACATTCACTCCTACACACACACACACACACACACACACACACACACAGCACTCACATACACAAACACACGCACTACAAATTCAACGATGGCCGGATAAGCCAGGCGTTAATTGGGCTGTTACCTAGGTTTCTGGTTGAAACTGCAGCGGCACCTGCGGCCTAAGGGAACAGACACACAGGTCACATCTAGCCCAACCAACTTTAATTAGCTAAAAAACTGAAGCTAAACTGATAATGAGTCAGTGAGCAAGTGTATTCACCGCCTGTGAATTTCCTTCGTGGAACTTCACTGCATCCAATTTACAGCTCAGTGCATTCAGCAGGGAGTCATAACAGATAAGCATTCACTACTGTCCCTATGACCTCACAAAAGCATTCACTACTGTCCCTATGACCTCACACAAGCATTCACTACTGTCTCTATGACATCACATAAGCATTCATTACTGTTTGTATAACCTCAAATAAGCATTCACTACTGTCTGTATAGTCTCACATACGCATTCACTACTGTCTTTTTGACCGCACATAAGCATTCACTACTGGATCTATGACATCATAGAAGCATTCACTACTGTCTGTATAACCTCACATAAGCAATCACTACGGTCTGTCTAGCTAGTTGTATATGTCAATGTACATGTATAAAACAATATATTCAATACATTGTGTTAAATAAATTGTAGAATAGACCTTATATGTACCACACAACATTGTACACTACTCTGTCCTACTCTGTTGATTGTAGTGTTCATACCCTGTGTATGTTCAAAGTCAGAGCATTTGAGGATCTGCCTCTCACAGAAGCATGATTCATGGTGGGAGTTAAAAGTGTGAAGGAAGGGCGTGACTTACTGAGGATGAGGAGGATTCCTAGAGTGAATAGTATGACAGCAAATACCAGCCCTCCAATCCGCAGACTCTCATAGTCTGCTCATGAGAAAGACACACACACACACACACAATTACTCATCTCACAGAAAGATTGCTGCCTTCAATGTAAAAGATGCACATCATTATCAAGCCAAATGTACTTTAGTGTGTGCAGGCATTGCATTTGCAGTTGGGGTACTCACCATATTCGAATGGGTCCACCTCTTTCTCCTTGCCATCTGTCCAAGAAACAGCAGTGTTACATTACATGACATACTGTACATATATATCAGGTACCATATTCTTGGAAGACCAGAATCCTTCAGCACACATCAACTACTTATTATAAAACAAGTGTCTATCCTAAAGTTTGGCCCTACAGCCTGATATCAAGTATGTCTCCGATAGCATTACACTAAACTACCACTCCTAGTCAGCAATACCTGTACCTATCCATTTAGATTGTTGATTGTGTTTCTCATCTGTGTGTGTGTGTGTGTGTGTGTGTGTGGAGTGTCCAGTATAATTAAATTTTGGATGTTTATCAAATGATTTCTATGCTCAGTAATATTTTTAAAAGTATATAATGTTATTGTGGCACCACTGCTCTGAGAACATTTGGTGGAATGCTTTGATCATTGTCCTGCTGCAAGATCCAACCACAACCCAGTTTTTGCCTCCTGGAAGATGCAGCCAGAAAAAGTTATGCTTTTGTCTCATCTGACTGTAGAATCCAATTACAAAGATTTACTGATGTTTAGCAAACTACAGACGCTTAAATTTGTGGTTTGATGACAATAGAAGCTTTCTTCTGGGGAAGCCATTCAAATAGCTTGTTGGCGCGGAGGTGGTGCCTAATTGTAGTTCTGGAGACTTGGCGACCCCAACATGCAACCAGCTTCTGCAATTCTCCCAGTGATCCATGGATCCATTTTAGCTCTCAAACCACCTTCCTCCATGTGTGTGGGGAAAAAATATACTTGCATCCTATTCCAGGCAGGTTTATCACAGCTCCAGCTGTTTTAAACTTTAAAATCAGTTGTTGCCCTAATAGTGTAGACAGGTTGTTTTTTCTGGGAAGCGCAATGGTGTTGTCTCCTCACAGCAAGAAGGTCCCAGGTTCAACTCCGAGCCAGGGCCTTTCTGTGTGGAGTTTGCATGTTTTCACCACGTCCACTGCATGGGTTTCCTCTGGGTACTCCATTTCCAAAGATGTGGGAGGAATTGTTATGAGTATGTGAGTGAATGCTGTGTGTTCCCTGTGATGGATTGGAATCTTGTCCAGGGTGTATTTCTGCCTCTTGGGTTAGCTACCCCCGCCCCCCCACACTATCCTGAACAGGGATAAGCAGGCAAGAAATGGAAATGGCGCCATACTTCTATTAGATTTTGTTCATAATAATTTCTAGAGGTGCTAATAATTGGGACACGCTTGTTTTTTTAAAAAAAGATACTTTTTTCGTTGTACAATTTCACATCAATCAAAGTTTCGTTCTCGCCCATATATTGTGTGCAAGCTGATAAACAACTTGTTTTAAAAGCTTTACCAAGGGCGTCAACAATTCCAGAGTACACTATATATATATACAACATGTGCTCTTCCTCCAAAGCGAGTAATATCGGCCACTGCTTCTTATCACGTCTCAGTTTGTAAATTAGGTTTGCACAGACATGAGTTAGGGGGAGACACTTCTGTGCACTAGTGTCACTTACCCTGGGTGACACTAGTGCCAACTGTGTGTCATCTGGTGGGGCTGTTGGCCACAGTCAGCACTGTCATGGTCCAGATTGGATACCAGACCGGGGGCCCGTCCATGGACTAAAACAGTGCCTTGACAGGATGAGCCACCCAGCAGCACCACACACATTATTGACGCTGTTTGATTGGTGTTAATATCGTCTTGACTAAGGCATCAACCTGCAGACCAAACAGTTTACCTTCTTAACCTGATTTCTTTTTTTGCTTCAAATGCCATTTCTATTTGGCTCTTTATTTCATTCCTTTCTTCACTCTTTCACTATTTCATTTTTCTGTTTCTTTCTGTCATTCTTTCCTTCCTCTGCTTTCCCCCTAGCTTTCTTTCTTTTACCAAATCTGTCCTTCCATCTATCTGTTCGTCTGCTCATAATCAACGTGGTCTGTTCGTCTCCACCTGCCGACGGTTTGATGAATGAAAAGTTGTCTCACCCTTAGCGTTTGGATCGGACACCGCTGACAAACAGAGGGAGAGAGAGAGAGAGAGAGTCAATCACGGAATCAGTACCAAACAAAGGCAACATTGTTCAGTGATGACAGGACAGCCTTTTTAGGAACGGTGGACTCATTAGACCCCAGGGCAGTGAGCAAGGACCGTGAAAAACACAGGCTGGCAGTGTGTGACAGAGGATGGAGGGTAAGCACCCCTCCCCCGGGACACCTGCACAAAGAGCACACTGTCTCACTCCAGGTTCACAAAGCTGCCGAACCCTTCTGGGGCACAAGACAGCACCCTGTCGCCACCAGAAGGCCACCCTAGAAAGGAGGCAAGTCCCGCTCGTGTATTGAGACAGATAGATGAGACGTGGCCTTGGGGGAGGGCAATCTTAATTTTTTATTTAAAAAAAATGTCTTAATTATTAATCTTAACTTCAGAGGTGAAATTAATTCACACAACCACTATTATGTCCCTAGTCCAACGAAACGTAAAAATGGGTTGCTTGGAGGATTCAACCAGGCATAATATATTTATGTGTAAGAAACCCCTCAGACGCACCAAACAGTGCGTCAAGGTCACCAACAGCAAGAAACCAAAACTCATCGCGTTCGAGGTCAGCCAACCGTAAGAAACCCCTCCGCAAACCAAACAGCAGAAGTATGTGAGTGGTGAAGGAACGCGTGTAGTCTTACCCGGTGCCACTAGAACGGGATTCATTTAATGGTATCGCAATTATCTAACTCCAAAAAGAATGTTTTAACCTTTCCTCTGTGCTAGACGGAGGAGGCTGCTGTCCCCCAGTAGTGTGGCTTTATACAAATCGCTATCTTACTCGCTAGATGTGGACGTGTCTTTGGCTTGCGTAGCCTGCATAAATACAATTGTGTATCCTGCTACATCACTAGTGTATAGGCGAGTGACTACGGGGTGCAGATGTCCTGAGTTCTGTGTGTATGCTAGGACCTTAAAACTGTGTGCAGTGGTGAGAGTCACAGAGGGATGCCAGGCTGAAAACGAATGCAGTTTATTGTTCAGTGTGTCAAGTAATAATGACAATATGCAACGCTGCAGAACTTGAGTGGTGAAATGGCTATTCGCCTAAATGGCTTACACGCGCAGGAGACCGTGTTGACGAAACTCCCCGAACCACTGCACAAAACGATCAAAGCAAAACACCAAGCCGTCAAATAAAGACACAATCATGGCAAAACAGTATAAATCAATGATCCTGCTTGCACTACCTCTGTAAGCTTATCACACCAGGTGAACCTTTATATCTGGCTAAGTGCTGCTGACCCATAGTTATCAAGATCTTTAGTCAGCACCCCACCACTAAAGACACCAACTTGTTCCCCATGACATCAGTTTTATAACAATACAAAACCTGATTACATTGTATTATGGAGAAACTGAAGTTCACACAATGCTGATCCAATCCGATGGTTTGCAGCTGAGCGCTGTCTCTTCATCACACTTGCTGACTCCCTGTCAGCACAGTGAACAGTCTGTTTTACTCTGAGGGTCTGATACGAGGCACACTTCTGTGAACCGCCCTACGTATGTCCTGACAGGAGATCAGGCTTTCAATGGGACTTGAGCTTGACTTCCATCCTTTGTAGAGTGACCCTTAGTGACGACCACATCAGCCTTATAGACACAGAGGACAGCACCCGCACCAGCTGTGCTGCTTCAGTGAAGCTTCAGTCACGGAGGTGGGAAACGAGATAAATGCAGGTGATTTAAGGAGCGACACACAGGACCAGCAGCCGGCAAAGTAAAACCAGCCTGAACTCACACCCACAGGAAATGTTGTTATGTTTTGTTTAAATACTGTGCCAGAGTATGCAACTTCCTTAAGTCTTATGCACCTCTGTGAGTCACTTTGGCTGAAGGTGTTGGCCAAGTTCCTAAACTGTAAATTGTCTTTGCCTTCTCCAAATGTTGTTGCTACAGTATAAGGATTGGTACAATCTTTGAATCCCAAATGAGCTTCTGACAAGAAGCCACAAAGATCCTTAACTTTACCCAAGATACGGGTGTTGTAGTTCCATCATTTCTGTTTGTACGACAGAACTGGGGTTGTCCAATCTTATCCGAAAAGGGCTGACTTTTGGGTGCAACCTTTAGTTTAGGCCAGTACTACAAAACCTGATTCAACCAATTACTAATCGTAGGGGGGGGGGGGGGTAGACATAGAGATGAAGAAAATGGAGAAAGGACAGATGGAGTGCCAGAGAGACAGTGTAACTGTACACTGCAGTGGACTGAAGGCATTTGCTTCAGAAGCATTTGCTTCTTGCGCCATAAAACAGAACACTGCTGCTTTTATAGTCGGCTACCTTCAGATTTAATTAAATGTAAAATGAGAACAGCATCCCCAGGAGACAGACTTTGACATAATGCAAACTGGTATGCGTGTGGCAGTCCGAAGGGTTCGAAAAGCACAGAGGAAATTCTGTCACAGACATTTTGTGTTTGAGGGCACTTATGAGAGCTGTGGACCCTACTCTAGCGGAGCCTCTGACCACACAGCTACAGATAACATCCTCCGTCAGTGCCCTTCTCTTCTCCTCTCCACCACCCACACCCACTTACGCTGAACTCCCCCAAGGTTAACAGCACAAGAACGACCTCTCTCTCAAATCAGCCTCTCTCTCCATCACACACACCCAGGCACACACACTCTCTCCTTTTTACACAAACATTCTCTCTCTCTCTCTCTCTGTCTCTCTCTCTCTCTCTCTCCCTCCCTCTCTCTCTCTCTTTTCTCTAGCTATTTCTCTCTTTTCTGCCTGTGGTTAGTTTGTTAATTGTATTTCTCTTCATGTTGCTTGTATATATATTTTTTTTTGAAGTACAGTAATTTCTGTGGTTGAACAATGTCCCAATAAAAGGGGTTTTAAATCTCAAATCTCTCTCTCTCTCTCTCTCTCTCTCTCTCTCAATTCACACGATCATGTCAGCTTTCTTCTCTGGCCCACTGCATAATTTCCCCGCTTTAGATTTTTCTGCTCCAGTTGCCTGTTCATATAATACCGCACGTATCAGATTAAGCTCATTTATGCACGTAGCAGAGAGAGTAAATGCGTATCTGCCCTTTGACTCCGAAAAGAAAAGAAATTTTAAAAAATGTCAAGAGCCCTCCAGCTGGTCGTTCGATTTACATTCTGGCTAGACGGAAGAGGGGCGAAGGGGACAGAGAAGAAAAGAGAGAAGGGAGATGGAGGGATGAAAGAAGCGCCTGGAAAAAGAAAAAGAAGCAAAAAGAAAAAAAAAAGGTGAGAGGGCCGTCAGAACAGCGACCGCAGAGGAGCGAACGGCCTGCAGGGCCGGCGTGTCACTGGCTAGACCTCGGACAGAGCACGACGGAATGCACACCGAGCGGTTCCAAACTGAGCAAACATCCCTCGGAAACCTGACCCACCTCCCTGCGCGTACAGACGCAGAGAACGCAGGTTCCCCCCACCTACGCCGGGACACGATAGTGGGGCTGGACCCCAAATTACTCTCCCGCAAATGTTTAGCAAAAAATACCCACCCCCTCGCTGCTAGATGTTGCGTACCTCCTCTTCCCATTCTGAACCCCCTCCCCCTCCCCTCCCCTCCCCAGTCAGAGATGGAGGAAGACAGCACTTACCAGCAACATACACTAGGAGGGAAAAGAGGAAGACCAGAACAGTTTCCATGGCAACTGCAGAGAAATAGAGGGAGGGAGGGAGGGAGGGAGGGAGAGAAGGAGAGATCAGTATTCTTTGGGTACGTGTTTACCAGTTCAATCAAGCGCACATATTCACGCTAACACATGTGTGCGGCTAACACGCATCCCATTTTAAAACGGTTATGTAACCCAACAGATTTTCCTTTTTTTTTATGTAACAGTCCCTCCGTCGACAGGCAGGTCATTTTGTTTTCCTTTCCTGGCTCTCTTGGAATGTTGCTGGCTCCCTGTGGAGAAGGTGGAGACATGGCCCAGTTCCGAGTTTGTCACGTACCCAACATCTTCCCAACGCAGGCAAGCAAGACCCTATTCCGAATCTCGATCGTGGAACGCGCACACACCTTACATTCACCTTTCAGAAATCCGCGTTCACACAACTGGCCCATTTGGGACCGTTTCTCCTCTCAAAATAAAAGTAGCTTAATAAGTGGAGTCCTCTGCATAAATCATGATCTGCTCCTGGATCATAAAGAATATTTAGTTGCGTCTCAAATCAATTTTGTTGCTTTTGACCACAGGTCTATGGCATTTTTTCTTAGACAGCTGTAAAATATAGCAGACACAAACTGAGCATTTACGATGGCAATAAAAGTGTCATATAATCCCTATCCTAATGGAGCTGCTAATTCCCATTTTCTCATCCAGAAGACAGGATTTTGCAGAACGCAAGAGAATTACAATTCAATTTAAAGGTCATGAAAATGAATCAAGCTTTACCACAACATTAAACACAGACAACAACATATGCATTTAACCAGATCAGGTCAATTGTTTTGAAAGGCAATGACTGGATAATATCAAACTCACACCAAAGTGAATCTTTCAACGGTGAAATGGACACCACTGCCCTAAACTAACCTAGGGGTCAGTTCAGAGGGTCATAAGTGTATGTACTCCGGGTGATGGGTACCTAATGTATGATGAATGTAAGGAATGATTTTCTACTATCTGGTCCAATACTCCTTGATTCCCACTTCCCATTTCTATGGTCCCCATTGAATCATTATCCATCAGGAGTGCAGTGTGTGCAGGCACTTTTCAAAAATCTTGTTGTGAGCTTGTGACAGCTTTACGACACTACTGACAGCCCACGTAGCCTATCTACAGGGAGCTAAGAGGTGTGGGCGGGGCTAAACAGATTCCATCACAGGGATAGGACCGACTCTAAGCAAGGTTCAGACTTCAGAGGAGGTGAAAGAAAATAATTTAAATTAAGCTCTGAGCTTCATCCCCTGTGCAGATTTGGTGAAATATTGCACAACATCTACCAGGCTGGACTCACTCAAGGTCAAGCTGTTACTGCAATCATGTGACTGAATAATTGCCAATCAGTGACTTCCCAACAGTTTGACTCTTTCAATTATTACCAGCAACAGCAAATGTGTAATGCATTTCTAGTCCCTTAGTGTTATTCCTTCAAAACACAATATTGACATTTCACAAAGCGTCACACGTGAATTCTTATCGTTAACTTGTGCATACAGCTGGATATTTGTCACAGAAAATATTGACTGATATCACAAAGCAGCCAGGGCAACGTTGAAAAAGTTTATCTATTAAATTAATAGATCTCATAATAATAATAATATAATAGAAAATAATATGCACAACCATGGCAGCAGTAACAAATGCTTGAAATTTCAAAACAACGGGCAGTAACAGGCTGCAAGGAACAGATAGTCAACCAGAAAAATATTGATAGGCTGGTTTAACCACAGAAAGAAGGAGCAGGCCAAGCTGTTTTGTCTTTAACTGAACGTTATAAATACAGCAAGCTTACATTGCTTTACTAAAACACGGTTACAGCGCGTCCAATTTGAACATCATCAACCAAATGAGGAATGCAGCATTTGGGGCTGGCAGTTATTTCTGTCTGCCATGTTATAAGTTGGCTGAGGAAATCCCCAACCGACACAACACAGACAGCTTGGCACTTTTAATGTACACACAGCTTATAACATCTAAGGACAGGGAGAGAGATAACCAGACTGGACCTGGGCAAAATTCAACATGGAGTCTGCAATCAAGGCAATATCTTTCTATTTTCTTCTCCTTCTCATCCCTCTGTCTCCCTCACACCCCACCCACCCCCCCCCCCTGGAGAAAGCCTAGTTTCATCCTGCCTTGCCCCATGGGGGGTGGTAGCATTGGGGGGGGGGGGTATAATCATTTATTGATGCCTGCTCTCAGAGCCTGTGCATGGCTATATAAAGCATGACAGGAAAGGGTCACTGGTGGGGCAGTTTGGCAGGGGAACACTGACAACACGTCACCGATTTCTGCCTCCTGTGATCTCTGTTCAGCTGAGACTCTCTAACACCGAAGCGCTTAATTCCACATGTTTACATGAATTCATTTACTTTGAACAAAAACCTCTTTTTTAATTCAAGTGATTTAAAACAAGAGCATTTATGTTACGACAGGGGTTTTCAACGGAGCCTCCCACCCAGGCTCAAAGGCACTGCTGGGGGGTTCCAGAGTGCTATCGTGGGACCTCCACAGACCCCCCAGTAGAAAACCCGCATGCTAGAAGATACCAGAATCAAGATACACTATGTGATAAATTCCACTAAAAAATGTATATGTTTGAAATTTCCAGAAAATGCGACGCTCTATGTCAGCTCAGATATCTGGCCATTCTGGTACTGGTGTGTGTTTCCACAGTATGTAATCATTTCCATTAACAAAGCTTTTGAGAAATAATTCAGTCAGAACAAGAAGGGAAACATAACGGTTACCAGTGCCAATCTTTAAAGGAAAACTCCAAAATTAAAAATGTAAGATTACACATCCAAATGTGCCAGCTGAACACACTGAGCCAGTTTCAGTTTGCAGAAATCTCTGGACACAGACAGCAGGCGATACAGATTTGCTACGTGATTGGAGTCAGTGTTCATGGATACCGCCAGGAATGGCTTTCAAAGACTGAGTAACAACATGAATTGCAAATGTAATTTTCTAAATAGACAGAACAAAGAGGAAGCGAAGCAATGCACTGTGGGTTTTATATTTTAAATGAAATGAACCACAAATCAGCCATGAGGCATTTAAATTTGGGGTGTAGCCACCCATTGACATATTCAGACTGCAAAGCAGGTCCTTTCTCTCAGTTTAGCCTTGTGATTACGTTATTGCAATCCTTTTTTTATAGATCAGTCATTATATTATGCTGAAAGGTGGTATGATGGCCCCAGAAATGTGAGACTTAACATTCTCACAGCATTTTAATAATACTTTAGCGACACAGTGACATAGTGACAACATTACGACAGAGGACCTTCATTTTTATACGTCCTTAACTGTGGGTTGCAGTTCTCTCTTTATGTTTCAGTGTTGTGATTATGCTACTAGAATTGCTGTAATGTTACAAAAACGTCGTGAAAACGTTAGACATTAGCTCTCCCCTTTATGGAGCCGTGACTCCACTGTTGTTCAAGAGAACGACAGGTTCTGTCTCTAAAATCCATGCCAACGCAAACACTCATCAGTCCAAGACAGCATCTTATGATGAAACCTGTGAAGTGCACTGTTGCTAGGGGCTGCAAACATCTGTGAATAACGTGTGTTCATTTCTAGATACATACACAACATAAGCACAAACAGAGCAGGAGCGAATGTGAATCTGTTCTGTGATGTGCGGTTCAGCGAGCCAGTGAGTCATCACGAGCACAGCTAACTGAACACCGTATGTACAAAATGAGAGAACGGGCCCCTTTTTTATGGAACGATGCAATGTTTTTTCAACGTTTTTTTGCCACAGCCCTGTTCAGAGAATCTACGACTGTCGAGAAGTAAAAAAAAAAAATAGCTTAACTGAAATGCTGCCTACTCACCACGGCAACCTCTGACCCCGCTCAGAAGTGGCAGGATGTGCAGGGATGTAGCATACAAACAGTGGCATTTCACATCAAAACATCACAAGCGTGGGGTGAGCGGCACAACAAATCTGCCTCTGTGCCCTCTCTCCAGATCTCTACCCCCCCTGCTCTGGTTCTTAAACCCTAGCCTGTCCCCCACCTGTCCTCCCAAAAAGGCTTTTCAGGTTTCAGCTTGAGAACTGCAAAGGCTTTTAGTGTATGGCGCCACCTTGTGGCCGCAAGGTAAAGTCCACCAGCTGTGGTAGTGTTCCAGATCTGTCCTCTTTCTCCACACTCATCTTCAGTGACTGACATCCAATCAGCGTTCAGCAACCAGCTGCAACATTTCAGTGCACTGGTGACCAGTCAGTTAGGGAAGCAAGCAAGGACGGTTCCTGCAAGACAACCTCTAACCATACTCGCCAATGTGGCAACCATAGCACTCCCAGTTTAAAACAATCTGAGCTACCCGAGGTTATGCTAGATGGACAGACAGGCACCAGACGCAGCGCCACTATGTGGATGGGAAGCACGTTAAACCACATACTTAGCCAACAACCATACCACCATATACGCTACTCCTACAGAACAGCCGAAAATAAGCAGTAGTGTGTTTGCTTAGTACTTGGATGGGAGTCCGCCTGGAAAAACAAAGTTGCTGCTGGAAGTGGTGCGCAAGCCAGTAGGGAGCGATCTTCCCTCTGAACCAAACAAACCCCTACTCCTCAGTGCAGTGACAGGGACACTGTGCAGTAGGAGACGCTGTCTTCCAGATGACACGTTAAACCACAATCCACAGAAAGGTCCAGGTGGTACCCACTCCAGGCCGGATTCGAACCCAGAATTTCTTGCTACCCACTGCATTACCATGCTGCCCTTTCCTCCCCGTCCCCGTGGTGTACGTTCTGATGCAAAATGGCTGCTGTGCATCAACCAGGTGGGTGCTACACTTTTTGATGATTGATGTGAGTTTCTCTACACCACCGTGAAGTGCTTTGAGATCACAGGATTTTTAAAAAATGCAATCCACTATTATTATTGTTGTTGTTTTTGTTGTTATTACTACTACTACTACACTTGAAGTTCAAAGCACATTTGTAAGTCACTGTGAGTATCTGCCAAACAATTTCAATCTAAATGAGCATTCTGAGTGGGCGCCACCTGCTGGTGGACTGCACTCAGTGCGCTCACCTGTTTCAGCTAAGATATGTAACAGCTTAAGCCACAACGCTATGGAATGCAATTTCCATTCTCTAGTAGTTGTATGTTCTTATTACTACTATAAATGCACAACACTGAATCCTACATCGTTAGCCTTTGTCCAAGACAGTCTTCCCTCCTCTCTGCTCCCATAAAGTGGAGTGTTTTGGCCGAGTCCCTAAAAAACGTTCCCTGGTCCTTCTTCAAGATAATCCATTTGCTACAAAATTTCCAGGAGCACTGCCCAGGGTTAGGAAGGGATCCACCGCTCACTGCTCTCTTGCGCCCCCTGCTGATTGATTGGGTCCTGGCTGAAGCTGCACGTGACGCGTCTTCGTCTGACTCATGTCTGTGCGAGCTTGGTTTTGCGGGCTGTGGCGTAAAAAGAAAAAGCACCTGGCTAGACTGTGCACTCTGGAGGAGTAAATGTGCTTCTGTACACGCTCCCGAATTGGCAGCAGAGACTGCAGAATGACCATGGCTGTGTACGATCGGCATGAAAAATTGAGGAGAAAATGGGGAGAAGCATGAAAATAAAAAGATTTTAGAGACAGAAATCCATTAAAAGGATAATGGCCTACCCCTCCCAGCTCTCACAAGCTGACACAACCCACCCCATCGCCTCAAATAGACTCCCCACCATTATTTCACCCCCCCCCCCTCCCCCCACCCCCCACCCCCTCCCACTCCATTATGCAAAACAGGCCGCTTGTGCTCTGATTTCTGTGCTCTGCATCCACAGACATAGCTCATCTTCTTCTGTTTCCTGTTCCATTCTGCAGCATCCCCCCCCCCCCACCCCCCCACCCCCCCACCCCGAGGGACTTCTTATCGGAGAGAGGAACTCTCCAGATGAAGGCGGTGGATTCGCAGATGTACAATGGCAGACCTCTGTCCGCAGGGGATTAAGCCGCCCGTGTGGAGAAAGTCCACTAAAGCCCTCGGTAATATCGCCGCGATGCGATGGAGCTTTGAAGATGGCTCTTGAATCCCCCCCCCCGCCCCTGCCCCGCCTTACACACTCATACACTCAGCTACCCATGAATCCCATCCCCGCCCCCATCAGAAACCCCTCTCTCCATCTGGTGTGGGGGGAAATAAGTCCACTCCTTTATCTCTGCAGAGCTGAGGGCTCTTCCCTGGGCCGGCTGCAGAGGGGCCCTAGCCAGGCCCCTTCAGTTGGGTCCACACCAATGAGTCCGCCATCCTGGCAGCCATTTTTCCACACAACCAGGCAACCCCCGGCCTCCTTCCTGCCACATATTCAGAGGTGATTCTAGAGATTGAGGAAGCCCTTGGCACAAAATCCCATGGGGCCCTTCTGACTGACTTCCACTACCAACATGTTACCCAAAACTTCTAAAACTCAGCCCTTGGGCCCCCTCCCCCCAATGCTCAGGGCTCCAGGCAGCCGCCAGCCTTGCCTGTTCGTAACATTCTCCCCCGCAGATAACCATGTGCCCAAGGACAAGGTCTTCTGAGACCGCTCTGGATCCTCCAAAATTATCACCCTCCCCAAATCCAAGACATGAGAGCACAGATGCAGAGCAGACAGATGAATAAATGAATACTAAACTAAAGCGGCGATAAGAAGAGGTCGTGGTTTGAGGACGACTGTCTGGTCTGTCCTGCTCTAGGGTGGTGTGTGTGTGTGTGTGTGTGTGTGACAGAGAGAGAGAGAGAGAGGGATGGTGTGTGCGTGTACAGGCTGTGTGTGTTTCTGGGTGTCTTAGGGACATGATGTGTGTGTGTGTGTGCGTGAGTGAAAGGATGTGTGCGTGTGTGTGTGTGTGTGTGTGTGTGTGAGGAACAGAATGTGTGTGTGTGCTTGAGGGAAAGGATGTGTGTGTGTGTGTGTGTGTTTGAGGGACATAGTGCTTGTGTGTGTGTGTGTGTGTGTGTGTGTGTGTGTATTTGTGCACACTCAAAAACTGCCCTTCATCAGTCCTAATCGTCTGTGTAACTATGACCGCAGCTGCGGTTGGGGCCCACCTGAGACCTCTGGGAGGTTAACACACTGGCTGTGCTGGCTGTGACCTTGACCGGCTTCCCAAAAGCCCCCTTCTCTCAAACTCAATATCAGCCAGGGGGAGGGAGGGGGGCGAGGGTAATGTATCTCTGGGTGTAGTGGAGGAGCCCTCACACTGCTTAGCCTGCGCTATCAGTGGTACAGACAGGGGGGGCCCGGGTTCGGCCATCGGCCACCATCGGCCACCATTGGCCACCCTCGGCTGGTGACAGCTCAAGCAGCAGAAGAGACGCATAGAGGCAGACAGCTGACAGGAGAGCAGACTGAGCCGTGTCAGATTTTACTGAAGTGCCAGCTCAGCTTACAGCCAAAGAAATCATAACCAGCGTTAAGAGACCGGGCTTGTTGCTCCCATTTAGTGGGCGGAGTCAACATTCTCATTTCAGCAGTGACCGTTATTGCTATGTTCCAAATAAAATAAAATAAAAACGGACACAGGCTCTCCCATTCCTCTCCTCTCAGGTCCACTTCAGCACCCAATTCAGGGGAGGGGGTCTCCCCAAAAACACGGGGCCCCTGGACCTCTTTTCGCTTTGTGTCTGTGAGGGATTCTAGTCCTGCTCGGCTTTCACCCCTGAATGAGGGGGGTGCCATCGCATCAGACACTCAGCTTCCTCACTTCCTCACTTTAGCTCCGCTTGACTTTGCTGGTGTGGTTTTTATAATTTTAAATGAATGTCCTCTATCACCCCCCCCCCCCCCCCACCACCACCACCACATCATAAAGGACAACTATTAATATTATTATTATTATTATTAACAAGAATATAACAATAATAATAATAATAATCTCCCCACACAGACCCCCTGACCTAAACCCAAGCCTGAACCCACACCACGGTTTGGCGGCTGGTGCTTCTGCCTGCAGGGCCAGGTGGGCTGGCGGCTCCTCTGCTCCCTGCCGACGGGGGATGAAGACGTGTCAGCGCAGAATGCATTATTTAGGGCCGGAGGATGCCGGATGAATTATGAATCTCCATAAGAGGGGAGGAAGACTCCACGCCCGGCCGAAACAGGCAGCCGCGTGGCGCACGTGCGTGCGTGTGTGTGCGTGTGCGGAGTGTGTGTTCGTGTGCGTGCGTGTGTGTTCGTGTGCGGAGTGTGCGTGCGTGTGTGTTCGTGTGCGGAGTGTGTGTTCGTGTGTGTGCGTGTGTGTTCGTGTGCGGAGTGTGCGTGCGTGTGTGTTCGTGCGCGGAGTGTGCATGCGTGTGTGTTCGTGTGCGGAGTGAGTGTGCGTGTGTGTTCGTGTGAGTGTGTGTGCGTTCGTGTGCGGAGTGAGCGTGCACGTGAGCTCGAGGGAGTCTTCAGGTGTCAAAGGGCGGGTGTGAGGACTCGTGAGCACAGGCGTCTTGCTTTGTGAGAGCCTCGCTCCCACGTCTTCTGTGTCTCAGCCCTGACGGGAACACCGTGTGAAATCTGCCTTTTCACGTGTGAAAGTCCAAATTTCACACGCGAATTTAACGTTTTCACACGCGATCGGCTTTTTTTCACACGTGAATGAAAATTTCCACAAAAATGCGAAAAAAACAAAACGTGACATGAAATTCCACATTTTCACATGTGGCTGGCTGTTTCGAACGTGCACTACAATTTCCACATGTGAAAACAAAAGGCGTGCCTCGAAATAGCGCAGGTCAGCTTCTCCCGCGCTCACCTTACACGTGGGGATCGTTTTTACAGTTCACACGCGTGCTCTTCACATGTTGGGCGTGGCTTTTTTTCGCGAGGGCGGACAGGGGATCGCCATCGTATCGCGCACGCGTTGGCTCTGGTGGCAGGAGGCTGCGAAGCGGGGGGTATCGAACGGAGCCGAAAGAGAAGAGCGTTCGCCCGCAGTGTCGTCATCTCTCCGCCTCTCCCTTTTTCCCTCTCTTTCTCCGACCCTGAGAGAGGAATCGAGCTCGCTGAAAAACCCTCCCGTGCATTCCTCGCGGCGCATTCATATCTGCATGGACTGTGGCAAGGAAAGATTATGTTGAATGCATGCGCCTGTGAGAAGCTCTTTGTGTGTGTGCCTGTGTGTGCGTGTGTGTGTGCGTGTGTGTGTGTATGTGTGTGTGTGTCTTTACGTGCGTTGTCTTCCACAATGACCACCTGCAAGCTCAAGGCTGCCGAAATCTGGCTCTGTTTTCCATCTAATACTCTAAATCCACTGTCTCTTTGAGAGTTGTAAAAAAACATTGTCTTTCTTTCTTGTCCCTTAATTTTATATATTCCAAAATAATCACGTGTTTCATGTTTCCTTCTACAATATGTTTTCTTGGAAACATTAACATTTATTTTAAGAGTTTGTAACCTGTAACCGGGTTAAAAAAAATAAAAAATTAAAAAAATTTAAAATTAAATACACTGCAGAGAAATGTACAAATCTACCCCCTAATGTACTTTATGTTAACCTTCAATAATGTGTTTCAATTTTTCATTTTAGCGGCTCAATTATTTTTGATTGCTAAATAAAGAGAAAATGATATTTATGTTGTTACTAAATCGAAACAGCACAGATACGACAGCAAGCACACGGGGAAAAGCACGATTTGAATACGCTTTGAATGGCGATGGCACGCCCAGAGAGACGTGGCTGAAGCGCCGCTGAAGCCCGTGTGGCGAGGGAGTGCGCACGTGTGCGGTCCCGGCGTGAGGGGGACGCAGTGACGGGCCGTATCGGCGCCGACGGCGTCCCAGCTCTGGTGCCAACGAGAGAGATTACAGTCGCCGTCCTGTTTGACGACAGACAGCCAACCCCCCCCCCCCCCGCCCAGTTCCAACTGTAAATCTTACAGCTTCGCCCATGTCTCCCACTCCCACCTCATCCAGAACCCCCTCCCCCACACAGCCCACCAGTGTGGGTCAGCGGTAATCCCTGGGCAGGGATGGTAGGGGGGGTGAGCCCTTGTTAATGAGGAGTTGGGGGGGGGGGGCATGGTTGGGTGGGCCTTCAGTCTACAGGGATTGCTTGGAGAGACAGGGAGGCTGGCTGTGTGTATTGTGAGGTGCAGGACTGTGGCATTGTACGCTTGGCACATTAGCGTCTGCTTGTTCTGGGATCGGCATTAGCCTGAATGCTTGTGTGTCACAGCCTTGCACCCCCCACCAACCCCCCTCCCCCCCCCCCCACAAAGACTGCATCTGCATAGGTAAGAGCTGTTGTTTCAATTCCACACGCTCTGTCTATCTTTCTAACCATCTCTTCCGCTCTCTAGTGTTCTCTACTTGCTTCTCTTTGTCCCACTCGTCCATTCAGATTACTCCCTTGCTTTCCCCTCCTCCTCCTCTCCCTCGCAATATCCTGCTCTCTCTTTGAATGGGGATCTTTACAGCAGCACTTTATTGCTGGACCTCACAGGATGAATCAGCACAGTGGCAGGTATTAGCAGATGCTAATGTGAAGAGAACATTGGCACCTGTGCTTAATACTTAAATAGTTTTCTTTGTCTTATTCAGCCGAGCATACGTTCAGTGTAACGGGCACACGTAGACTGGTAATATGTCAGCAGGCAGAAACAGCATGTACACAGCTGGCTCCCGTTTTAAAATTGCCTGTAAAGGGGTGGTACTTTGGTACAATGAAAAAGAAATCTTCAGTTAGTATTGATGGCCATTTAAACATATATACAACAAATAGCATGCACATAGCTCATGGGCTAGCATGCACGCCATTTTCCCTAAGAATTCCCAGAGGCAACCGGAAAGGAGTACATTAGTACATTAGAATGGAGCTCCTCCAGTTCTCCTTCTTTTCACACTTACTCTCCTCCCCAACCCCAACCCCAACCCCCACCTCTCTCTCTCTCTCATACACACACACACACAAGTTCAAATGCAACATGGAGAATTAACTGGGACATAATACAGGTCACCGCCTCGCTTTCTAGGGCAAACCCCTAGCCTAGCATGCTTCCATCAATGGAAAAGGGCATGTAACCATGACAACAAAGCGTGCAACTGGCGCCCTGACAGACGTGCAGGAGTTCTTCTCCTCTTGTACCAGAGTGTTGCCATGACAACTGCCTCCGTCAGGTGACGACCACTGAAACGAATCCAAAGGATAATCGGTGGAGAAAGATAAGGGGGGTAGCAGTACTGTCACCCCAAACTGCTGGAGGACACAGGGCGAATAGGGAAATTGACAAACACATTGCCAATCGCGCCAAATATTACCGCACCAACATCCATTCGCCTTTAACGGCGCTCCACATTTGATACCAATGCGCCCATTAATTGCCCACAGACATCCAACCGAGTGCTCTCCTCGACGGCACCGATAAGAGCTTGAGTGAATTTAGTCATCTGGGTGAAATAAAGCAGGATCCGTTTTTTTTTATCCTACAGCCTCTGTAAGAAAGGTACTTTCGCAAAAGGTGAAATATGTTAAAAATATCCAAGTCGCATCATGCTGAAAATACTGGCCTATGATTACGATATGCTACATTTAAAAACGTCATTCCAGTTATACTGAAACCATTCATGATTTGGTGAATCTATACATATGTGCGTTTTTTTTCCATAAGTCACTGTACATTCATATTTTACTAATCAAACAATTCGTTTTAATAGTGTCACCATCGCGCGCTCTTGGCACGCGCCTCTCCTGCTCTGGCACTTCCTCGAGGAGCGCGTCTCTAGCATCCAGAGCACCGCGCCCCTTTTCCCCTCCCCTACCTGTGGATTGTCCTCGATACTAATGCAGAACCGCTTGTGCCAAAATATTACCTGCCTCGTGACTCTGAAATATTGGACTTTTCCCACCATCCTATACGGTCGAGAGTCGATTTCTATAGCTTCAGTTGGCAATACAACGATAGGCTAATATTTATTTATAAAAAGTCCTGTCCTATTAATTCCGTCTCATTTAAATCAGTCGGAAATTAAATTAAGCAATATGATCAATGGGAATATATGGTAATTCAGCGCAAGCAAATGGAAATATAAACAGAAGTGACGTTTTCGTTCAAATGAAAACTGTTGCGTGTTGTCTCGGTCACGTCACCGTCTTCGGGCAGTCATACTCGTGTTTCGCAGATCTACGGCACTCGCAGGGCACACCCACCATACACACATTATGTACGAAATTATACATAATTATCATCTCACGACTTGCAAATTATAGCACGGATAGGAGATCATAATAACTACCATTGCATTTAATTATTTTTTTAAAAAAATTAAAAATGCATTTAATTAATATCATGCAATATAAAATACTGTGTTCATAAAGTACTGACTAATTTTTGTCAGTGACCAATTGAAGATGTTTAAAAAATGTACTTTTGCCTTAGGATACCTCAGAACATAAAGATGTACTAATCGATCACGTTTGAAAAACAAATCGCCTTTCAATCAAACCAAGTGTAACTACGGCCCTTGATTTATTAAATACCTCGTCTATTTACACTCTTCCCCTCCCCCAACATAAACGCGAAGATTCTCCCCCTCTCAACAACAATCAATGCCTTTGTCCCCCCTCGTCTCTGCCCGCCAGACAAACGCACGTAGCCTACTCTTCAGGCAACAAAAATACATTTTTTCACAGATTTTCTAAGCTTTTCCCTCAGAATACTCCACTTCGCAAAAATACTAATTCATAAACAAAGCAGCACCACCGAGACCAAACATATAATCGTAAATTACACTGAGCGGAAACAAAAATCGAATAATAGTTTGCTTACCTTTGTTGTCCGCTGTGCTACCAACTTCAGAAAAATGGGGTTATGAAAAAAAAACGAATCTGGGGGGTTCTGATCAACAATAACACGCCCCTTGATAAAGAAATGTATATATGTATTGCTGTTCTTTATAGTGCCACTTCACATGTATTTTCTGCTCGTGTCATCCACGCCCGTCTGTGAAGTTGTCTGTCTAGGCTGGGTCTTGCCTTTCACTTTGAATACGAATACCCACGTGGGTTCTCGAAAGGAACGAAATAAAATGAACGTTTTTACGAGCTGTAGATTGGTATGTTCCCCTATCTTGAATGGTTCCAAACAGGCTCGTTCTTTCTTGGTTTCGCTCCCACTGTTGGCGTCTCTGTGTGCTTCTGTCTCTCTCACCCTCTATATGCCCGCCTCACTGACTGACTGACTGACTGACCGGGGGTGGGGGGGGGGGGGGTCGGTTGCGAACATAAAATCCTTGACTTCAGGGCTGTGAAGACCGGTCAGTTTAAACAGTACATTTGTATTAATGCGGTTACTGCTATTCTGTTATTGACTATTCTTAGTATGTCCGTTGTCATGATAGTGGAAATTTATATGCTTTAGTATTAATGACGTTTATTTTGTTGTTGACGAAGTAGTTCACCAGAGGTACTCAGACGGAACCATTTCTTAAAGTAAACACTAGAATAATCGAGCGGGTGTTGTGGTGTTATTAAGATCATAATCAACTCTTTTTATTAAAACGTTGCTGGGAAACCTTCAACTGCCGTTTTGCAAGACTGTCCTTACTGACAATTAAATCCACAGCACGAACATTACCGTCACTGTCCACCGGTTCCTCATCTTTCTTGCGGTTCTGAACGCGAGGACGAATATGTAGGCCATTGTACGGGTATGGACATCACCAAATTATTGTTGGTTGAGGCTTCTTGAATTAGGGTATGGTGTTGCGTTTGTGCGTGTTGGCACAAATGAATGTTAATCAAATGCAGGTTTTTTGTTTATATGAGAGATGGAAGTAGATATATAGCTTTTGCGATGCATTGGTAATTTCTGAATTTTATTTACAACCTCCCATAACCGTCAATTTTTGAGTCCATGCCAAAAACTTTGTATGAGAGAGAGAAAGGGGAGGGGGGTCCTTTTGAATTCAGTGATAAATTTATTTCATTTATAATTTCTTCAGTTGCAACATTTGGGATTATTAAAAATAAGTTTAATCACAAAGAATATTTCACAGTATTCCACAGAGAAAGTGCTACTGCCAACAGCACACCCGTCTAGCCATTTAAAGTGCGACAAGACCAATATCTAGTCACCACATCACAAGGATGTTGAGATTGTTTGTTGCTGCTTAAGGAAGACAGATGCTAGTCTGGGGTATGGGTAGAGGGAGAGAGGAATAGGTTTCGGTCCATTAAAAATTGAATACTCTAAAAGCTGTAATGCATATGGAGAGAGGATGGATGTGTCACTGGTCGGAGAGAGACAGAGAGAAATAAAACTCTGAAAATCTTCAAAAAGTTTTGGTCGTCGATGTGTACAGAGGGGGTGATTTCCCCCTGATAAAAAGCACGCCCCACTCCCACTACCCAGACGGTCTGAAATACACATGATTTACAAGAGACATTCACAGGTCTCAAAACGCATCTTTACACACAACATGAGCAGGAAGTCAGTGCACAGACACTCAGGATGGCATCTACGAAAGCATGAATTAACCGATCATTTACTTAATTAGCGGGAATGTGTACCATTGGATGTAAAGCAAAGTGAAGGTGTGGGAAGGTATCAGTTAACATAAAAGCCTGCTCACACACAGCCACAGCAGGGTGGGAGGTTGCAATGTTGTAGAGCAGAACATTCATTCTTGTTTCACCTCTGGACACCAGCGAGTAATTAAAGCTTTGTGAGGTGAGGTTCGGCCTTTTGGAAGTTGCGCTGGTCACTGAGAGGTGTAAACAGTAAGGTGTAAAAAGCATGTGACAACCGCTGGCTCTGGAGGGGGGATGGGCTGGCCGGCTGTTGCCACGGTGCCACGGTGATGTGCCCCGCTCTCCAAATCCTCTTCTCTTGCCAGCGGACGTCCCTCCGTCCGCTTGTGCTGATGAAGAGGATGACCTCTTGGACTGCAATCGGATGGGGGTGTTTGAGGCTTGATAGTGTGGGGGTGGGAGAGTCTTTGGGAATGTGGGGTTCGGAGTTGGTACGGAATAATGGGGTGATGTCAACGTCCTGGTCTATGTTGCTGTGGAGGCAACAAATAAAAACGAAAGAGGACCATTAGAAGAGAGAAAAGAGGGATGGGAGACAGATGCGCAGAAAACTAGAGGGAAGAAAGGAGAAGCAGCAGAACAGAAGGATGGAAAGCTGCTAGTGAGGACAGAGAGAGAGGAGAAAGGACATGGGGAGAACGTGGAGAAAAGGACTGATGGGACAAAAAGAGGGGGAAGCACTTGGGAACTGGTGGAAAGGAAGGAAGAAGGGCAGCATTAAGGAGGAAGTAGATCACACAAGAAAGCATGACAGAATAGAGGAGGATTAAAACACAGCGGGAAGAAGTAGGAGGCAGAAGCACTGGGGTGGGGATAAGAGGGGAGGGGGGGATAGAGAGAGAGAGATGGAGACCAAATAGGTTGCCTGCTTACATAAAAACACTGAACACAGAAAGCAGAAACGAGGTCACAGAGGCAGCATAGCAGTCTCATGTACTATAAAGATCTCCTCCAGCTCTCTCAAACACACACACCAATCTCTTGGCTGAGAAACACAAGGTCCTGCTAGGAGATGAGACGTGTTTGGCAGCATAGCTGTAGCATGTGGTTCCCACATTTCACGCGCTCACTGCAACAAACAAGCTCTGCGCATTGCCATGACAACAAGCTCATGCGAATCAGTACGATCGCGACAGACACAGGAACTAAGACACACCGTACAAAGAGCTCATTCCCCATTGTCTTCGAGGGATACAGATGTTTGGAGTCGGTGTGCATACATTATTCACATAATTGAAGTTTTAGCGAGTGGGTCTACTGTGATTTCCTACCACAGCCATCACAGGCCACTCTGGACAACAACAGATACAATTAGCCTGCTGAGATAAACACCAAGGTGTGGCCTTAGTTCTTATCTCTCATAAATAATTAAGAGAACTTTCACATAAACTGTCGACACCCTAATGGGTATTAGTCTGCTCTCAGAATTCCATGAAGTCCAAAGTGAAAGCAGGTTGCAGATTCAAATTCTAGCCCTCTCTCGGTGAGGCTGATTTGCAAACTAATTCTGAAGCAAAATAAACTCTGAGCAGGAATCGCTGTAATTCACGTTTCTCCAAAAATCTAAATAAAAGCAGATGCAGACCACATTCCTATTTGATCAACACCTTTGTAATACAGTTAAGATGCAAATATAGTACATTTTCAGAAAACATTAACCAGGTAGCATGACACCAGGATTTTTCCTGACCCTGGTTTCATCGTACCAAGCTTCAGTGGTTTATTTGCATGTTGTGAATTGCAGTTGAATACAGAAATATATGTCACAGGTCACATGTCTGAGCAGCAGCAAATGTTTAGCATTTATCCAATGTGAAACCAAAACACATTTTCACACCTTACTTCACACATATGTGATAGAGTAGACTGTGAGAGAATTCTTAGATCTGTGCAATGAAGATGACACAAGGTAAATGGTAATGGTAAATGGTAAATGGACTGCATTTATATAGCGCTTTTATCCAAAGCGCTTTACAATTGATGCCTCTCATTCGCCAGAGCAGTTAGGGGTTAGGGGTTAGGTGTCTTGCTCAAGGACACTTCGACATACCCAGGGTGGGGTTTGAACGACTGCCAGACAATCGGTCTTACCTCCTGAGCTATGTCGCCCCTATACAAGGGACCTGGACACACTCAAATATGTGTGTGTGTGTGTATATGAGTGTGCATGAATGTGTGTGCAGGTATGTGTGTGGGTCATGTTTTCATACGTGCGTGTGTGTGTAAGTCTGTGCATGCGTGCGTGTGTGTGTGTGTGTGTGTGTGTGCGTGCATGCGTGTGCGTGTATGTGTGGCGCATGTTTCCATGTGTGTGTGTATATAAGTCTGTGTGTGCATGTGTGTGTGTGTGTGCGTGCATACATGTGTGGCGCATGTTTCCATGCGTGTGTGTGTGTGTGTGTATGTCTGTGCATGCATGCATGTACGCACATGTGTGGGGTATGTTTCCATATATGCGCGTGTGTGTGTGTGGGTATGTTTCCATGCGTGTGCACGTGTGTGTGTGCGGGGCATGTTTCCATGCCGACGGGGCAGGGGGAGGGGCCTCTCACCTGCATCCTGCTGTACACCCAGGGCAGCAGGCTCCGCACGTTGCTGTAAACCCCCGGCCTCATCCTCTGCCCGCAGCCTGAGCCCCAGCTGGTCACGCCCACGAGATACCAGCGCCTGTCATCGCCCTCGCAGACCAGCGGCCCGCCACTGTCCCCCTGCACCCGGAGAGACACCGCTCAGAGACACAGCTCGCGAGGAAGAGCAGAGCTTCATACCGCCTTCTTCATAAAGCACGTGTAATACACAGTTTCACTACTTTCTATAAAGCATTCCAACAGGATGGTACATTAGTACATTATTTTATAAAGGTTCTTATGTATGTCTTATGCATGATGAAAAATAATTTACGAATATTTTCTGCATAACTCATAAAAGTGTTATTTTTCCCTTAGCTGAATACAGAATCATTTCTCAAAATACATTTGAGACTATTTGTGTTCACAAGAATGACAGGAAGTATGCTTGCCCCCTCATTGAAGGTTTTGAAATGCTTAGGACCATAGGTCAAACTGCTTTTATGTTACTTTAACATAATGGACACATTATTTTGCACATGGTATAGCACCTATAGTAATAACAGTGTCATCGTAAAAATATTTTGGATATCAGTCTCTCTCAAAGTCTGTCACAGATCTCACAGAGAGAGAGGGAGAGAGAGAAAGAGAGGGAGAGAGAGAGAGAGAATACTACAGTATGATGAAAAGAAGTGAGACAGGCAGAGAGTAACTGGAGCAGACAAAGATACAGCAGAGCAGGGAGGAGAGGGAAGGAGAGGGAAAACACAGAAAGTAGGGCAGAGAGTGCTGTGTGTGTGTGTGTGTGTGTGTGTGTGTGTTTGCTTGTGTGTGGGGTATGTGTGTGTGAGCTGCGTGTGTCTGTATGTGTGTGTGTATGGGCTGTGCCTGTGCAGGCCGTGTGTGCATGTGCGTGCGTGTCTGTGTGTGGATGTGTGATGGCTGAATGTATGTGGAGGGCTGCAGGAATCAGCTGCGGGAATCTGATCCCAAGCCAGTGTGACTGTCAAACTTCACATCATTATCTCAGAGTTTATATTTAGCAGTGCCTGCACGGCCTTGAATTCTGACAGAAAACGTAAACACACAAAGCATAAGGAGGCAAAACCAAGCAATGCACAATAAACTCTTTTTCTTAGCGCACGCCAGAGCTGTTCCGAGTCGAGTTCCACTTTAATTCAGTCCTCTCAGGAAATAGATTGAAATTCAGTTCGTGAATAGTAAAATGGAAAATTCTCATTGAGCAGTATGGGCATTTATTCAATTCGTGAATTGAATTTCAATGAATTCCTGAGTTGGCTGAACAGAGATGGAACCAAACCCAACCCTGGCGTGTACGGCAGAAGAAAAAAAAAAAAATCTAGTAGATGGATTGTGTTCAAATGTCAGACACGTCAGACGTGTCTGCAGTACGCAAAATTTACAAATATGTGGCGGCTAAAAATCCAGCCTCATTCACAGTCTTGCAGATGCTGCTGCTGTGGGTGACGTCTCCAGGTGGCCGCTTTCTGCCCACGTGGACGTCAGCCGGGGGCGGGGCTAAACAACACACCTGACAGGAGTCCCTGCCCCCATCCAGGTCTCCGGCGCACAGCATGTTGTTGGACAGGTTGCCGCCGTAGACCCTGCTGCTGTTGCAAACGCTCGTGTCGATGAGGTCCACCCGCACCTTCATCAGCCTCCAGGATCCTCGGTCTGTAAAACAAAGTGCGTGCGGCCAAGCACATGCACACACACACACACAGACACACACACACAATCGCGCACATTGGCACCGTGTCTCTCCATCAGACATGTTGCAGCCTCTACCCAGCCAAATGCCCCAAACAGTATTCTCCGAACGGTCACTCTAATAAATTTCTCGCATTTGTGTAAGCAGGACGATACGCTGCCACTCAAGGTCCACCCTGACCGTGGTTCTGCGGTACAGGCTCCGCCCCCCCTCTCTAGTCAGATCACATGGTTCCCACTGGTTCTCTGAAAGAGTCCCCTGCTGTTTACCACCCATCTTTTTACACTCAGCCTCTGTTGTTCAGTTCTTCTCACTCTTTCCTGCCTTTCCCTCCCTCCCTCCCTCTCTCCAATCTCACCAGCTCTCTCCTCAGTCGTCCCATAGCCGGTGGTCCAGCACAGTGCCCTGCTGCTGAATTTCTGGTTGAAGGCAGGCAGGCAGACTGGCTGGATGGTGGCTGAAACACACACACCAAACACACACACACCCCACACACACCACACACACAACACACACATTAGACGCTCTACCAATATACAGAGCAACCCCTCAAGACTGATCCATAGCGCAGGGTAGTGTTAGCGGCGCACTGTCTGTTTGCAGTTACAGCCAGACTCACAGGAAAAAGCCACAGGCCGTGTGAGCTTCAGCAGGGCGATATCCTGGTCATTTGTCTTGCTGTTATAGTTCTCATTCAGGATGACGGTCTCCACATAGTACGGGTCGGGCAGGTCGTCCTGGCTGAAGTTCCCCACGTACACCTTCCAGTTGGCGGCGGCCGATCCAGAGGGGGTGGACCTACAGCCAGCAGGGAGAGCCAATGATGAAATGAGCACACCAAAGACTACACGGGTGTCAGCTGATGTATTTTATTTAGCCACACCAAGCAGTCTATACCATTTGCACTCGGATTGAGAAAATAATTTTGGGGGATGCCAGGTTCTGTCCCATTTTGGCCATTATTTGGGATCACCAAATGTGTTATTCTTACTCATCAGTACTAGATTGTCAATTGTGTCCTCTGTGTATGTGCAGGCAGTCTAAATCTCCTCTAAAGCACTAGCCCACAAGCGAGGGACATGCTACAGGAGAACTACCGCCATGCTACAGGAGAGTCAGCACCATGCTACAGGAGACCTAGTGCCCTTGCTATAGCAGAACTAGCACCATATTACAGGACAGGTACCTAGCGTTATGCTACAGGAGAACTAGCGCCATGCTACAGGAGACCTAGCACCCTTACTACAGCAGAGCTAGCACCATACTAGAGGAGTGCTAGCTAGCGATATGCTACAGGAGAGCTAGCGCCATGCTACAGGAGACCTAGCGCCCTTGCCACAGCAGAGCTAGCACCATACTACAGGAGTGCTAGCTAGCGATATGCTACAGGAGAGCTTGTGCTATGTTACAGGAAAGCTAGCGTCATGTGACAGGAGAGCTAGCACCAGGGCCGAGTGAATTCCCAGGGACAGAATTATATTATTCTCGGGCCAGGGACAATAATATTTACCACAAGACCACAGACCACTGGGGTCTCCCCTCCTCCAGCGTCCCCCCCTGACAACAGCCCAGGCTGCCACCATGCTACAGGAGAGCTAGCACCATGCTACAGGAGAGATACCACCAGGAGAGAGAGCGAGCCTTGCCCGGAGAGGGGGATTTCTCACTGACGACGTCACTAGACATCTGTTGAACGTGTAGAGGCTACTTACACATTTCCCAGTTTATAAGACCATGAGTGGCAGACCTTTGGCCTTAGCCAGTTATTAAACACCATATGCCTGCACACATTTTTAAATATCCTTGCTTTTATTATGTCTACATCACAGACCTTTCTCCAGGTATTACTCCAGCGATGTTGAGGTCCATCCTGCATACATGTTCAACTATACAAGGTTATTCAGTTCATAGCCTTCATCTAGAAATCAGCTTCCACTAACTGTTAACAAGGCAGGCAATGGACCTCAACAGTATACTAATGAAAATACCGAGAGAAAATATGCATCATAAATATGTCTGTTAATACAGTGTGTATAATTCCACACGTACGCTAGTTATTTTCTCATTATGTTTGCATCATTCTCAACCCAGCTGTCATTATTTCTATTAAGCTATTTTACTCGTACAAATAAATTTGCAGTTGCTTGCTCGTGGCCTACGTGCCAGCGCGTTTCAGCACTGACCTTGGGAAGCAGTGAGCAGCGGTCACCACGAAGTCCGGAGCCACCAAGGAGCCTCCGCAGACATGGGCGCCGAGATAGTGCAGCGAGACCTGCCAAGGCCACTCACCCGCCTGCGCCACATCGCCCCCTATAATCCGGGAGGTTGACTGCGGCCTCCCACAATCTGGGGCAACGGCAGGGGGGGGGTAGCGACAGGAACGAGGGTGGGAACAAACAGACGGAAAAATGGGCGAATAGATTTTAAGCTTATATCACATCACAACTTCAAGAATTATTGCATGAACGATAACAAAAAGCACAGTTCTTTCTAAATCTGCATGTGAAATTTTAACGGTATGTGACCTATACGCTTTGGTTTGGAGAAAAAAAACAAAGCAAGCAGACTGCTCCCTTCTAAAGACACTTGTTAGACCTACTGTCATACAAATAAGATTAGCATATCTTTTTTTCCAGTTCACAACAAGTTTCCATCAGAATATGGATCGATCACTAGTCACATGTTCAAAATACAATTCATTTATTTTTCATTTTTGATATTTAGTTTTTTTACTGTGAAAACTGAATTTTAAATCAACACTTCACATTATCAAAATTTGCTCAGTAAACAGAGAAACCAGACATTCAAAAACATTTTTTCTTATATTATATATATATATATATATATATATATATATATATATATATATATATATATAATTTTTTTTTGAATGACCAATCATACAAGTCCCATTTCACTGCAACATCTTCCATCAGTTCTAGAGAATGCAGGCTAGCCAGGGGACCAGAGATTGACAATCCCCCTGAATCTCGCAAACTCCAGCAGCTGCCGGGGGTAATCCGTGGGAGACTAGCGCACGCATCCTCTGAATCGCGTGCGCAGTAGCGCCCTCTGCAGTCCACAAAGGTCAGCTGCGCAGATGCCGCGTTGGAGGACTATATGTACTTATCTGAAGCAGGCGCATCCCATGCATCAGCCAGAGAGTGAATCACACAACATGTGTGGGGGGAGGAGCTGAGGCCAATTATGCACCGCCATATTGACCTGCCAGCCAATGACGGCACCGTAAACCGACCAACTACAGCACATTCACCACCGACCAACTACAGCACATTCACCACACATCACCAACTACAGCACATTCACTGGACTGAATACACTGTAGTTCTGTTCTGTCATCCTGCATAATCAGGTTAGTATCTGGATTCAGAACCTGGAGATTTTTTAAATTAAAAATCTAGTTCTAGTCAACAATTACACATTATCACATTTAAAGTTGAATTCAGGATGAGCCTTCCCCATGAAATCAAAGCATTCAGAATACATGAAACTGGGAAATTTCTGGAAATGCACTCTGACAAAGCAGATCTCCTATTAGCTGTCAGTAGACAAAAGTCTCCAGATTCTGCAGTTTCCTGGCCAACAAATTGTTCCACCCTGGTTTAATGGTCAAACATTTCTGTTAGAAAAGCTCATACCTACACACTCCAGAGAGACAGTCTGGTGTCCAGGACAGGAAGTGCTGTGTGACACAAGGAATACAATGCAATGTAAGAGCAAGCAGCAACACCAGAGCAAAGATTACACAGTCAGCTTCCCCCACTCTGTGGTACCGATTGGTCTAGGGCAAGAGGCAGGGGCAATAGGACAACCGAAGGCGGAAGACAGCCATTATACTTGAATCTTAGGATAACAGTGATGTGCTGTAATATATCTGTGCGGAGGCAGGCATGCTGTGGCCCTACCTGACGTTGACCTTTCCATGGATCAGCTCAGGCCCGCTGCTGATGACTGTGAGTCCAGTGGAGGGCTGAGCCTCTATACTTCCTGTCTTATAGCTCCTGTGGGGGAGAATTAACACACATGTGCACGCAAGCACACACAAACAAGCAAACATACACATATGTACACACACACACACACACATACACACAAGTGCACGCATGCAAATACGCAAATGCACATTCACACACAGACACACATAGTAAGTTTGTAAGTCGAAAATGTGATATAAATATTAAATAATACTGTATACACGTGCCAATTCCCTGTGAACTGGAGCAAAGGTGCACTTGCTAGTCTTCACCAGTAGGGGGCAGGGCATGCACATTTGATTTGAGCAACTTTATCCATCCCAGCTGCTATCATACAGTACTTGTGAGTTGTGAGTAACTACAGCAACTGCATAGATACATTAACAAACAGCATTCCATCCTGTGGGTGACTGTGACAAGCAAGTGAGAACAATGGCACGGAGAATCTCTGTGTAATGAAGTGGGTGGGGGGGGGGGGCAGAATGGAGGGGGTCATACTTTCGGAAGCCCATCTGGTCACAGGTCTGGTCGGCATTATTCTGGCCCCAGCCCTGCGAGCACACCGGCAAGAAACGCTCATCCTGAGCGGTCCGGACCAACAAAAGAGCGTTCTGCCCAAATCTCACTGCAGAGAGAGGGGGGCGGAGGGGCGGGGAGGGGAGGGGGTGGGGGTTTAGAAAGAAGGGGAAGAGATGGATGGAGGAAGCACAGAAGAGGTGGAAGCAGAGAGAAACAGAAAGAGAGAGAGGGATTAGGGGAAGGCCGTTTGGGATGGGACAGTATTATTGAGGCAGTATTATCATATCTGTTCTGATTGTCTGTCTCAACAATGTGCTGGTTTGTATATTTCATTTCATATTTTTGTGATTGCATTTTTTAAATATGATTATGTGATTCTGTCCTTATCCTTGTCTCTCTCTTTGTGCTGTATGGATTTATCTGCATATGTATCTTATGGTGGCCATCGTATTATTTGTATATGCCGTACGTACGCAATCTGTTTTACTGTCCGTTTGTCTGTCTGTTTCGCATATCCACGCTTCCGGGTTTCGATCAGATTTTTAGTGTGCTTGTCTACGTCTGTCCATCTGTCTGATTTTCAGTATGCCTGTCTGTCTGTCTGTCTGTCTGCTCGAAGGTGAGCTCACCACAGACGGTTTCGTCGCTGCCCATCTCACAGTCGAGCCTCATGTCACACAGCACCGTGTCGTTGGGGCAGGTGTCCCGCATAGCCAAGCTGGGCCGCGTCCCCTTATTCCCACCGCCATCATCGTCATCGCTGCCGCCATCATCGTCGTTGTCGTTGTCGTTGTTGCCGCCGCCAACAGCTGTCCACTGCCTGGAGCTGAAATGCACTGTGTGGGCAGACAGGAGGAGTGGAGAGAGAGGGAGAAAGAGGGATACAGGGGAGGACAGAGACAATGTTTACATGTCAGTAATTAATGCCGTTAGCCAAAGCAATTTACAAAAGTACATTATGCATGGTGAGTAAACACCATGAGAGCCAGAGATAGGCATAATGAATGGCTTCTTTTTTTTTTTTAGTTTATTTTATTTATTTTTTTTACTGAAACATTGAGTTAAATAGAGACAGTGAGTTTTAAGTATGCTCAGTTCTACCTTTCTAGTGTTCTGACCGTCAGGACAAAAAATAGCAAGCAAAAAAAAAATTATAAAAATTAATTAATGGCCAAGGTCATTCACGTTGTAGTGCCTCACCTCCCAGCCAGATGGCAACAGCGAGCAGCAGGAGCAGAATTGTAGTCACTCCCGAGCCCCCGTAGCAGCGGGCACCACCGCAGGACATCTTCTTCTTCCTCTGAGGAAGAGCTGGGAGACACAGAGGGTACAGGGTCAAACAGGGCACAGGGTCAAACAACCCTTCTAGGATGTCGTGGCAGTGGTGAGAGAGCCTTTCCTGCACACTGGATTATGAGGGAAGCACTGTGACACAGAGATGAAATAACAGCAGAAGATGGCCGGTTTAAATAAAAGCCCTGCGGTCTCTACCTCAAAGGCCCATCTTGTGCATTGTCACAAATCACTATTTACATTAATGGCATATACTGTAGTAGACACTCTTATCTCCAGAAATAAGATTGTTATATTCATTACATACAATCCGTATCTCCAGAAATAAGATTCTTATATTCATTACATACAATCAGTGCACACAACTGGATATTTACTGAGGCAATTCAGGTTAGGCCTATCACATCCCTAACCATTACACTATGCTGCCACCCTCTCTGAGAGGCAGAGAGGAAGAGAGAGAGAAAGAGAAAGAAAAAGAGATATAGATAGAAAGAGACAGAGACAGACAGAGATTGAGAGAGAAAAACAGAAAATGTGAACTTCGTGAGTATAGCCTAACCAGAGAAGAAGAGAGAGCTTACGCTGGGCGACATGGGGTAGGACCACAGGTGGGAGAGGTTGAGGGACATAGTGGGGCTGGCTGGGGGGGTACAGCCCTCCCCCCGTCCCATAAACTACCTCTTCATACGACTTGAGGGGGGGCTGGAGCTGCACGGCCACCGAGTACGGAGGAGGGGGGTCATTCTGCGGGGGGGGGGAAAGAAATGTTTTTTCATTAACATGCTGAAGACACTCATTAAAATCACGCCCTTCATCACAGTCCGCAAGAACTACAGTCCCCACAGATTGAGATCAAGGACGAGTCACATGACCTGGAGAATCGAAACCAGGCCTAAGGAATGCAGGTGAGGGCGCACCAGAAAAAAACTCAGGTGACTGGTCATGTGACTGGCTGAGGGATAACATCTTACCTGTGCTGTTTACTGTAAACCAAGAAGAGAAATTGCCTTTTGAGAAATTACAGTTTAATATTGCAATAATGGAACATTTGTGTCATGTATATAGTTTTATCCATATATTTCATCCTATTTTATTTTCTCAATTCAGGGTGTTTCTTTCTTGGATCCTTAGCTATTCTTTATCCTTTTGTCATTTGGCTCTTTGAACCTACATGGCAGAGCCAGTGGCTGTAAGTTAATATCAGTAACTTAATTTACAAGTGAGGCTATTCAATGAATCAAGAACACTTCTGGCGTTGAGTTTTGAAAAGCGATCCCTGGTAATCCAGTTATGAAAGGTACTGTAGGCTACCTAATGAAAGGAGATTGATTAATCACATTCAGCTTTACTTTCATCTCTGGCTTTGACATTGATAGAAACGCCTGGAGCTCTATCAACTGAACCGTGAGGGGCCCAGCCAGTCTTCGGGCTTCAGAGTCTTCATTTTCTCATCACGTTCTCCAAACCATGAGTCACCTTCCCAGGCTCAAAGAGACATTTGAAAAATTGTAATGATCAATCTATGAAGCCTTGACAATCTTAATCAATCGTTAATTAACAATCTCTGTCCACGGTCGAAACGCTCAAACAGGAAGGACAAAACACGGCAACAAAAAAAAAACCGAGAGCGCCAAGTTCCCCTTTTGGCGTAGCCTTTGTTTTAGGTTTCACCCGGCGAGCTCCATTACAGTCTTCCAGGGCTTCCGCCAACGGGCTACTGGACAAACAGGCTTCCCGTGACCATGACCCAAAAAGTCAACAGTCCTCCGGTGGAGCCACTCCTTGAATTATACAACCTGCTGCAAACCCATTGTCCCGGCTGGGTCGTCATTGGAGCTGCTCCGATTAGGTATTTTCCTTTGGGGGGGGGGGGGTTCCTACACGGTTTGGAGTGTCGACAAGAGCACAGGAGAGGGGATTTGGCGCTTCACCTGCCTGCCTGGTTGGTTAACTGCAGTGGTGTGCCATTCGGTAAAAACCAGACTGCTGACGGTCTCTAATCGCCCCACCCCCAATATTAATAACGACCGCGAAAAAGATACTATATTTTTCCAGAAACAAATCAGGACCGGTCGGGCTCGGAGTTCGGGTAAATAGGGTGCCAACCAAAGTGCACAGATGGCTACACATACTGGATATGTATAAACATACTTCCATTTACTTTCACCCATGGAGTGTTTACAAGATGAGGAGAGGGATGCACTGTTTATTAAAACGTGCTTCCTCATTCTTACTCAGTGAGAGCTTGACACTGTAAAAGTTTTTTTTTTTAATCCGTTTCCCTGTATACCAACACAATGCAGCCTGTTCACAAAGGTAGGCCTGCCCCACTGATGAAAAATCTACACCGTTTTCACACACAGCATCCGAAGTGGGCATCCACCTTCTCCAACTGCTTATTTATGATTCTATTACACCTGCTCAGGTGGATCACAGGTAACCTATAGACCAGGGGGGGCGGCAGGTGTTTCATAAACGAAAGGCGTCCCACCGAGTTTAACCCTCCCATTGTGGGCCACAGAATGGCTGCCAGTGTCCTCTACCCTAGCCCGAATATGGGAAACAATGCATATAAAGACAGAGAGAGAGAGAGGCCACAACATGAGATGGGTGGGAGCCAGGAAGGAGGATACTGTTGATGGCATTTAATTGAATTTGTCAGGGACAATAATAGCCACCCAGATTTGGGCAGTCATTAATAATACAAGAAAAAGAGGGTCCCATACAGAGAAAAACAGTTTTAGTCAGAGATATGGAACCATCCTGGCTGATAGAAGCCTGTTGGCATCCCTCGCATCACTATGCTTTACTCCAGAGGGAAAAAAAGGAAAAAAGAAGACAGGCCAATCGTGGCTTCCATTCCCTAAAACCATCTATCGTAGCCACTCATTTAGGCAAGCCAGTTTTTTGACTGCTGTTCGAGGTCTCTTTTTTAAAAATAAAACAAGAATTCCATCCCACAGGTCAGTTTGGCATATGATTCGGCAGCTATTTCTGAACAGCAGATACCCTCATACAGGAGAGCACAAATGCAGTCCAACTCGTTTGAGAGGACAAAGAGGGAGGTTTGTCTGATGTGATGTCACAATTCCCCCATCGCTGCTCCAATCCTAACACAGTACCCATATGTTTTTATTTTACTGTGGATTTCCATTTCAATGTAGATTTCTTGAAAATCCCATCTTTCCCCCATTTTGGAAGTTCCAATTTTTCCATGTTGTCACATTGCGGTTATGCCACTAACACCTGTATTTTAAAAATTGTATATTAGTTCATGCCTGACACAATCTTTCCACTCTACGCTGAGCCTGCCACACTGTCTTGTCAGTAAGAGGATCACAATGACAATATGTTTAACACTTCATTGTGTTATTCTTGATAATTGTTTGATGGACGCACCCGTTATCTCGGCTGTGTATGTTTAAAAGATCAAATGAACAAACAGGCGATGAAGTGCGGCAGAGCCCTCACCTGCTAGCCAGTGAGCTTAAGTGAGGCTCAATGTGTGGCTCAATAAGCCAAAAGCATAAAACAATGGCCAAGACAGCTGACCACACAACAAGACATGCAGCATATTACACTACAGGACAGCTAGCACCAATCAGGGGAGAGGTGCAACTCTCACTGAACTAATATCATAGCCCAGGGTGGGGTGGGATTGGATGGGGGGAAAGGGGGGGGGGGTGGATTGTTGAGGAACTAATGTAGCGGTAACTCGAGGAACCAAGGTCAGCTGAAGCCCACCCACCCCTCCCCAGTGAGACAAAGCCAATTGTTCTTCACCCCTGAGGTCTCCTGGTAACACTTGGCTGATGAAAGGTGCTTGTGAAGAGCAGGGGACAGAACTGAGCCTGAGCCAAGCTGTAGCGCTCATTTAATGTAAGTTTTTTTTTTTCTTTTCATTGTGACCACCTCCCTCCCTCGCCTCCCAAACAAGGAGTTTTAACTGGTTCAGACAGGTTTGGCCTATCCTGGGTGAATTCACATGGAACAAAGACAAATACTGCAGTGCAAAACCTGTTCAGTACCTAGAATACCCCAAACCAAACCTGTCATTGAGTTACAAGCCTGTCTTGGACAAAACCCTCCTCCCCATATGCTATTTAAAGTTTTAAATTCCCTGGCAGATTCCTGAAGTCTTTCAGATGTTTGTTTCCAGGAAGTAACTCACAATCACTCACAGAGAAACTGACCAAAAACCCAAAAGCAGCCCTGATTCTGAGCAGGCTATCAGCACAAGTAAGCCTGTGGTGCAACAATCTCAGATTAATTAAAAATAAATAAATAAACCCAAATATAATAACAATAATGACAGTAATAAAACAACAACAAAATAATAATAATAATAATAATAATAAACTCACAAAGCATTATGCTTAAAACATTTTTTTTTAAAGCTGTTTCATAAGATTTCTTTCTATAGCTGGCTTCTCATGTTTCAAAAATTAACAAAAGGCTATAAGCTCACACCTGTTTTGAAATATAAAATTAAACACAGATGTATCTTTTCACAGGTCTAACGGACCTACAATATCCATACATTTAAAATGATTCAACATCAGGGGAAAAAAACTGAGGGAAAAATACATTGAACGTTATATTTCCTTTTGTTAAAAAAAAAAAAAAACTGGCCCAACATAGGAAGACTATCTCCATTACAGGGCTGGTCTTCAGCTTCTCCATATTCAAGCCTTTCACAATATTTAGGTCAAAAGGACTAGGCGCCATGGGAAAACGCTTATGATAGCATCAAATATAAAGGGAACGACGTCCACCGAGGCCTTGGAGACCTACTTTTAGCAAAAGTTTTCCAACTTTAAATCTGGACCATCAATGCAGTCCAATAAAACAAATCAACACAATCCACAGTTTAAATGTTTCACTGTGAGACTGAGCAGGACGCATAACAAAGTGGTCTAAATAGGATACAATCATATACGTGAGCCTGGTGATCGCCCATTGATCTGGTCAAACTGTTCTGTCAACTGCTATTATAGTGTTTTTCCCCCATCAACTGATATATGCGAACATGAAATTAAATCACATACACTCACAACATAAGCGCGTGCACACATTCACACACGCAGACACACCACAGCACAAGAAGAAAACATCCTCGGTTCAGCCAGCACCAGGACAACAAGTTCATTGTAAGTTCGGAGACCGAAACATTTCATAAAGTGCCAAGATCCACCCCATTGTTTCAGGGTACTTGAGAGGTACCAGTTTGTTATGCTACCTGGCCCAAGAGGCATTAAGTCAATCAAGAAGAGGGAGCAGTACCTACCGCATCATGTTGATCCATCGGGATGAAGGGACTGGGGAGAAGGTGAGCTGGCGAGTGCTGAGGTAAGTTTGAACGCACTTCGGTCCCCTAGGGAGCAATCACAGCATGCTGACGCTTCTTCGTGAAAACTTCCTGGCCAGCTTTCATTCGCTCCGTCTGTAAGTGACCTCCGTGCCTCACACAGGTGGGCGTTACCACATCCTCCCCTTTTTCTCAGGTTCTCTCTGTCACGCGGGATACGGCATAGTACCACTCCACCTGCGGGACCGGTTCCGGTGACTGCTAACTTATAAATACCGGACGCCCAGCATCAGCCATAAAACACGAAAAAAACTTAATTCCGTTTTCACGGGCACCAATCCGATGGATATAAAAATCATTTAAACCAGTTATAGCTATAAAGTAAGCAAGTAGGCATCGGGCTATCGTCCACACCGTGGCTTTCTACGGGGATCACTGTATGCTATGAAGTGACTTGATAAGTGTTATATCTCTGGCTTGAATCAAGCTTTTATTGTAGCCTAAAAATCTAAAATATAGGTGGAAATGTGTTTAGTTTACCTTTGAAACTTTTGGCGTTCTTAGTGTCAATGCTATCAGATATATTTAATAGTTCATTTTGTACTTTCCGCCATGTTTCCAAATAAATGTGTCTTGCTTCTCTATGACTTCCACTGAGACAAGTACTCCAGATGTCATGCCGAACGTGATCAACGGGTTTGTTATGAACATGTGGGTGATAATCTATTATCTCTTATCCCCTTGTCTACTTCAGCATAGTTTCCTGTCCATAAAAATGCAGTGTCGCGACGGCACTTTAAAACCAGGGCAACTCAAACAGGTTTTGTGACAAAAAGAAAGAATGTAAATGGAAGATGCATTAAATTCCCCCCTTCTGACGTTGTCTGCATTGCAGGTCTGTCTTTTGAAAGTGCTGTGTCACAGCTACATCGCAGTCCTTCCTTATGACAAGAAACACTCTTTTCTCCTGAACCGGTTAGTGTGTGTGCCGTGTGGATATTACATTACATTACGGGCATTCAGCAGACTCTCTTATCCAGAGCGACTTACACAATTTTTATATAGCATTTAAATAACATCCATTTTTACAGCTGCATATATACTGGAGCAATGCAGGTTAAGTGCTTTGTGCAACGGTACAACGGCGGTGTCCTACCCGGGAATTGAACCTGTGACCTATTCGCCTGCATGTGGCGTGTGTGTATGTGCGCGCGATGTGTGGAGATACAGAAAGTAACACCAGATGGTGGATTATCCCTGAACACAACCCTTAAAGAAAAAGAATAATAATAATGAAAATGTGATTTACAGGTCCATAATATAAAGACACACATATGATCACATGTAAGAGTGTGCATGTGTCCACTGCACTTGTGTGCACTCTATGTGTGTGTGGGTGTGTGTGTCTGTGTGGGTGCATGGGTGGTGTGTGTGTGTGTGTGTGTGTGTGTGCGTGTGTGTGGGTGTGTGTGTTTGTAAATGGGAGCATTAGATTCTATTTGTGTTAGTGAATTTATAATTGAGATGTAAAAGAAGGCAAAGACAGCAAGAGGCAGGCCTAATTAGACAAAACGTGCATCATGGCCGATAATGAATAATTTTGTCATTTTAATTTGGTGTGATGACTACTGCTTAAAGTCTTACTGGTTCTGCAAAAGCTCCATACTCGGCTATCTATGAACCTATTTCCTATTACGTATTTCTTTTAAAATCAGTCTTTGGAAAGAAAATGATCCTTAATCAGCACGCGCTATTATATGTCTGACATTGCTATTCAGGCATTAACATGTGATCACGTTTTGCATTGATGTCATCCTGTATATGTCCGCATGTGCATGGAGCTGCCACTGAATCCTAACCAGGGAAGGGAGACGCTGCTGCACCTGCATCACCACATCCGCCTCAGCTGCAGGTGTGAAAGGTGTTCGGATGGAAAGGGCCAGTGAGAGGCTACCTGCTCAGGTTCCTTCACCTGTGGATGCTCCCGGTCCTCTGATGGAACAGGATTCTTTACAAAACTATAGAAAAAGGTGACAGGGTCTAAGGTGTATGGGAAGCTGGAGCATATTTATTATGTTTGTAGTTTTTGTCACCCAACTGATTTTAGTCTGATTTTGGAATAAACATTATTTTCAGTAGACTATGATATTTTTCTGTTTTAATTGTGTTGAATGAAATTATAAATATTTCATTTTTTCCCCCATTTTTCTTTATTTAAACTCAGCCACACTGAGAGCAGGCACCCTATTTTACCAGTGTGCTGAATGTACACATAAAACACAACAATTCGAAAGGATCATAAGTAGTCCAAGTAAAATAAATAAACATTTAAAATGAAATTTAAAAAAACTAAACATGAAGTAACTTCAAATACTAATGAAAAAACTGAATAAAATAAATGAAATAAATTAAAGTAACCTCCAGTAACCTCAAATGTGAGACAGGCACATGCCTATATATAACATCCCCGGACAGAGAGAAATGTTGCCTCAACAATCCTCTGACTACAACCCGTAGCAAAACAAGACTTGTTCCTGTTCAGGAAACCAGGCTTCATTCTTAAATTTTTTTTCACCAGATTGTCACTGTGAGTTTGAAAAGTGAATTTGGTGTCAAGACAAATGCCTAGATGTTTATATGCAGAGACTTTCTCTATGTTAGCACCACTTGATATATGAATTATCAGGTTAGTGTTTTCATTATTTCTTGTCTTTGGGAATAACAAGCATTTTCTTTTAGATTTATTTAGCACAAGCTTGATATTAACCAGTTCACGCTGCAAATAATTAAAAGCAGACTGAAGATTTTCAACTGCTTAAAAGCATACTTTATGACCAAAGCAATAAATTATTCTGTCATCTATCAATAACATATTCTGTTATTCTGTAGCAGGCAAAAAAGCCCTCATAGATTTAAAAAAACACTTGGATTATTCAAGGTATTTGGATTTGGAGTTTATTTTGAAATTGGAGCTGTGAAGGTAGTCAAAACCTTATATAAATTGCTAATGTGCCTAGTAACATGAATGTAGGTTGATTTCCCACTATTGTGGGAATAGTGTTAATGGAATCTGATGGTCAGAGTCCAGTATAAGAAAAGTTACAGTCCAAAGGGGGAACCATTGTGAGAGAAACTCTTACCCTGGGGGCATCGGACCCAGGGGTTACAATTACAAAAAGGAAATCTTGAAATCCTGGCTTGTGCTGTAGTTTAATACACCCATTAAACAAATGCATTTTTTAAAATCTGCATTTGACTACGTTTAATTTATTTAAGAACAAAACTTGTTGCTGTAGGCATACTGTTGCATTTGCCACCCGTTAGTATTGTTCTAAAGAAAAATAGAAACATCTGACAAATATTTGACAAACAAAATCTATATATTTTCTAAATGCTTATCAACCATTTTTTTAGAAGAGATCCAGCATTCTGTTAATGAGGGAGTCCAGGCGTGCCTGCCTCTTTCCCTCCCATATTGACATCTTCATCCCTTCATGTTGCCTCTCTGTGTATTCTTGGATAACATCCAGAGCACAGTCCCTACTGTTCTTCCTCTTCCTCTTTTGAGATGTGTCAATCCAGCTCTGTGATTCTCAAAGTCTGTACTGGGGTACCACTGTACATGCTGATTTCCATTCCAATTTGCAATTCATTAATTGCAAGCCCAGGATTTTAATAAATAAGTGGTTAACTTTTTTAAAAAGATATTATTTTTTTATGTTTTGGGGAATCATTTACTCACGAAAGCTACATTATGACAGAAGGTTCCCCCTGCTGAATGCCCCTGAGGTTGTGGCTGGAATCGGGTCCCCACCTCCTCTGTCTGGCCCATAGGTGGCAGTATAGAGCTGGTGGTGTCTCTTGATTGTGATGGAGCAGAAGCCACTACATTGAATGGTTGGATGTTGGTCCTGTGCCCTATGACCTTGTGCATGGTCTTGAATAATGGCCAAGATGACACCGTGACCTCCCCTTCGTCCATCCCAGATCATGTCGCTGGTAATAACAGGTCCTTATGAAGCTTCAAATGGAATAAATATCTTTATTTAAATTAGCCTAAATAGGCTACATCAAAAGCGATAACTTCAATGAATGCTTGAGCATTCTAATAATAGCCTATGCTGAAGATGACAGATTCAGAATGTGCACCTTGAATTCTTTTCAGGATTTTGCATTTTATCTTACTCTGTTGGCTGGCAGCCAGGCTGGCATCGCTTTCTGATAAAGGGTAGACTGTGGCCATAAAGGGATGCACATGGTCACCAACAGGTATGCAATGCTCTTCAAATTGGTTTTAAGGGCCTAATGTGTGCCTAGAATGCATTCCCCACACTATTGCACAATCACCACCAGCCTACATTGTTGACACAAAACAGGGATGGATTCATGGATTCATGCTGTTTATGCCAAATTTTAACCCTACCCTCTGCATGTCACAGCAGATATTAAGATTCGGCATACTTGGCGGCATTGTTTTCCCATCTTCGGTCAGTTTTTGGTGATCACATATCCACTGTCACAGTAAACAAACAAAAAAATAAAAAATAAAAAAACGCAGAAAAATGTGATCTCATAGCTGTTCTGTTCGGCTAAGCAATTGTTTTGCCAACATTAAATTTGTTCTATCCTAGGATGATCTCTGCTCTTTACTTTTGTTGATTTGACAGAATCAAAGCCATTCATCTATAGTGTTGACACCTGACAGTAATTGGTCTTTGTCCAGAACATCAAGGAGATACCCACTTCAGAGTAGGGCTCTTTAATGATTCAATAAAGGTGATGTCAGGCCCTCCGACACTGACCGACTGCTTACACGGGGCGACGCTGAGCCCTCGCTGACGTGGAGTGTGTGAGAGCTCAAAGGCAGGCTTTCAGGACGGGGTGTCAGGCTTGAGATAACCGGGCGTAAAGTCAGCTTAATTCCCAAATTTCACACCTCAGCAGTTTAAGCAAAATTAGAGCTGGGGGCTTAAATGGTGCCCAAGTGAAGGGGAGTCAGGTATGCGTTCAAAGGTGTGGCCGGCTATGGGGTTTGGATCAAAGATTATCTGACAATAACTGACACATTTGCCCATTTGAAATGTAAAGGAGAAAGAACATGCCTTTTTCTGAGAGGCTTTCAGGTTAATTATTTAAATAACCAGTTTACCCAAAAAAACTCTAGTCTACTTCTGGCACTTGGAGAGGCAGCAGAATGCACTCCTCTCACCTTAGTCAAATGAGCACAAAATATGAGCTGTAACTCAACACATAAATGGAGTATTTTTAACACAATGAGGGGCTACTGTTTCAATTGGGTCAATTGAAATCGATCCCAGACACTGTCTCACTATGCACCAGAAGTACTATTTGCTGTTGTTTTATTGCAAAGTATTATATTCGTTTTTTAATTCAAATAAGAAATATTCTCAGCTTTGCATTGATGACTTACAGTGACATTTTAATGTGAATGTGCAAAAAAAACTATTGAGTTCAAGAGTGATTTTATTTAATAGTTATATATATGTATACATTATATGTATATTTTATTTTTGCCTTATTGGTATTTAGGGGAGTTGGAGATGCTAGGTAGGCAGTGTAATTGAAAGTCCGGTGCCAGGTTTTTTTTGTCCACCTATGGTGCTTAAACAGAGCCAATTTACATGTTCCAGCGCACACAAGGAAGCACCTCCCAACAAATGAAGATAAGCATGTGAGTAAAGCAAGTCTGAATACTTAAGAAAACACTCATAATTTTAAAAAAATTAAAAATACTGAAGCAGGAGTGTAAATCTGCCGAGTCAAATAGGACCCAGAATGCTTGGATAGGACATCTATAGAGGAAGCTGCATTTCTATGAGTAGTTATGTTGTATGGCCAGCAGAGGGCGTCCCTCCTCATTAACCAAGCAGAACACCAGCACCAGTGGATTTGTGGGAGACCAGATTAGTGGCTGGATTAACTAAAGTATCTCTTCTTAACCCATGTCCGCTATGGTGTTTAATTTGGGGAGGATGGATCTCTCAGAACACTCATGTCCTGAGCGTAGATGCTCAGTGTCTGTGGGCCTAATGTGGGGGCAAGGTTGTGATTCATTGGCTGTAGAAATCTTTATCCTGTTCAACTGGAGATTAGCAAATTCAAGAAGGCAGCATTCACTATAAAACACAATATACTCTGTGGTTCTAAGGTCTTCCTATTTGAAAATACTGCTATGAAAGATTCTGTGCTGGGAGGCTCTTCCTTATGCAGTGGGTTTCAATTTCAGACACCTGAAGGAGAACTCTCTTGGCATGTTTTGTGTTTTTCGAGCATGACAATATCAAAATAACACATGTAGGGATGCAACAAGAATGCCTGAACAACTTTTAAAGGAGCACCCAGAAGAGTTCCGTTGATCTTATTATGATTCATTAAAATCTTAGGCTCTATAATTTTTTCTTTTTTAATTAATCCCCAAGTTTTCGATGAACCGGCACAATGACACTGATAGAGCTAACTATATGCCAGCAACAATGAAGCTAAGTAAATTTGACTCATCTCATGTTCAGTGTATTACAGATATCAAATGTCAGATATACGGTCTCACCCAACAGCTTTGATGTGGTTTTTTAACAGTGTGGGATAACCCAGTTTTTATGTTTGACCTTATGAGGAGCCACGTGCTGTGGACTAGTGTACTTGTTCTGTGAGAAAATTCTACTGTGAGTCAGACTTGCTGCTTCTAAGGGCCTTAATGTTTCATTGGATGTGTTATCTGCATTTGTCATTAGTATGAAGTGCAGCTACCGAACTGGGGAAGTACACACCAATCAATGTATTTGACGTTACCTTTTCAGGCGAGGTTATGTGAAAGATTGACTTCTGGGTGGAAATCCTCCTGCCAGATCTGATCACACGAGGTTCCTCAGCTGGGACGCCTATAATCTTTGGGCCTGGAATGTGCATCGCTTCTTATTTGTGTTGCCGCAGCAACAGTCAATGGGCTCATGTTTCTCTTTACTTCCCTCATACTGATATTTTCAACGGCTGCCTCTAGAGGGAAGCATTCAACCGTGGCTACACCTCCATATCCATGGCCGTAGGAGAGCAGCCACCCCGCTGGAGGTGACAGCGTGGCTGGGACGTACCTGCCTCGCCACGCAAAAAGAAAAAAAAAAAAAGCAACTTTTCTCACGCCAGCCGTGCGTGAAGTGCAACCTCTGTCCCCTGACATGGCCGAGAGGTTCCGAAAGAGAAGCGGTGGCCAGCAGAAGGACACTTTGGAAAGACTTGTGCTTCCCCCTCCCTTCATTGATTCAGTGGGAGGGGGTTTCAGAGATGGAATGGTGGCTATTTTCATTCCCAAGACAAGAACAGTATGTAGCAGATAAAAGGTCAAACCAAAAACGAATCTTTTCTCAGTTGGGGGGGTGGGGGGGGATGGGGGGGGTCGGGGGAATTTGCAGAGCTGAAATGAAAAAAAAACAGAAAAGTGTTAATTCCTCTTTCCTCATCCAAGGGTGGAGTTGAGAAAAAAAATTTCTTTCTCAGAGCGAGAGTAGGCACGACCAACGAACACTGCAAAACGGCCGGGGATTTTTCCGATCAAGAGCTCTCACGCCCGAAGACAGAAAAACAGAACAAAAAAAAGGTGGCTGCGTTGTTGACAGGGTGCCTGTGTGTCCGAGCTGCACGCGCAGGGCAGGTGTTAATGAGGTCAGGGCCAGAGACTGCGCAGAGACGAGGATGTGCTATGTGTGGGCAAAGGGTGCGCCTGGGTTGCAGTTTTATGCTTTCTTTTTGATGTTCCATTCCCTTGCCTCAAGGGGGCAATTCCCCCCAAAATATGCCCAGATGAAATATGGCAGCCACACCAAGTGGCGTTCGGTACCAATTAATGAAAGGGGCGAGAGCGATTGCCTTTGTGTCTCAAACGTCCATGCTTGAAGAGAAGAGCACTACTTGTTGTATAATAATTCCACACAGTGTTTTCAGGAGAGCCTCTGTTTCCCGTGTTGAACAAAACAGTGAATTTTGAACTCCTCACACCGGAAAGTCTGATTCACATACAAAAATTCTTTAAGATGCACTTTCTGCATGCATAGAAGGTGTAACCTGCAACGAGCAGCAGTTTGAACATTTATGTACAACCGTTTAGACATTCTTTAACCAGAGCAATCTAGGTGCAGTTCCTTGTCCCTGCTGATTCTCACAGGGTTTGAGTCCCGTTGAGAGCTGAGGTCCTGTGCACTTGCCATATAGACCTTTTCCCATCATGCTGTGTTCACTTAAAGGACTTGGGCTAAAGACCCTGGTAGACAACTGATATGGTGTTGATGCTTGGCTATTATGTCCCCTGTGTTCCTGAGCTGGGTGCTGACTGCATTTTCACTGTCCCTTCAGTAGCACTAGAACAGCATGAATTAACTTTAAAAGTGTTCATTAGCATTAATCAATCAAGCAGTCATAAATCAATACATCTGTAAAACATCAACAATAGTAGTGTACATTGATGAAACCAACATGTCATGGTAACATTATTACACTGCAGACTGCTATAAAACATCAACAACAGTAGTGTACATTAATTAATCATTCTAATAGCAGTCTACAGTATAATAATGTTACCATAACATGTTGGTTTCATTAATGCAAAAGTTGAGGAGTGGGTCATGTTTTTGCCTTAATTAATGTTGTAGGGATGAGGTGGTTAACTAATTGATTATTCGATGAACATGACCATCATTAATGCTAAAATCATTGGTTCAATGCTTTGTTTATGGCAATTAATGCATTAGTTAACATTACTGAATAATGGAGTCATATAAAGTATTCTCAACGTCAGGTCACGTTGTGTGAACCCTGCAGACCGCAAGCCAGTTGGTCATGTGCTGATTAAGAGGAAGCAAAAGTGAGACTGAGATCCGATTCTGCAAATTGCTGAAGATTCAAAGAAACAGAAAGATTCACCACAGGCACACATACCTCTCCCCAATGCACACAAAAGGACCGCCTCTGTTTGTGAAAATACCCGCGGGACAGCAATCAGCATCTCTTTCCCCATAGTAATACAAAAAAAAATAAAAATCTTTCTCTACCTTCCCTTCCATATTTCAGTTCTAGTGACAAAGAGTTACCTGTCGCCGGGGGTTACGCCCCAACCATTGCACTTCTCATGAACCACTACTAGGGATGCATGTGATTTATGAATCTCGGCCTTTTCTTTGTTCGTCCTCATTTGTTTGCTCCCATCCCTCTGGATAAGAGCATCAGCTTAATGCCTAAAAACAGACCAACTACATCAATGGCCCTTGCTAGAGAAGTTTTGGGGTATATTCAAGAGCACAAAAAAGTTACGTGAATGCTTTAAAACGAAAATGGGACATAACTGTACATGGCTGTCCCGTTTCTGTTCTGTAAAATTATGTTGCAGGAGCTGTGACTGAAGGCTCAGGGTCGTAGCTATGAATTCTCAGGCCCGCCCCCAGTCCCCCAGATATATTTAGTAACACATTTTAAATAGTTATACCCCATATCCTGTATGCTTGCCTTTATTCTGTGAGCAGTTGCTTACTTTAATTTGTTGCGATACATTACCCCACCACTAAGCTCGCAGAGTCAATGCTCCTGCCCCGACAGCTCACCCATGAAGGAGTGTTGTGAATAGCAGCAAACCTTTCAGTGACCTTCAGGTACAACTGCCACCACATTCAACACATAATGAAAAATTCTATTGAACGAGCGCAAGCAGGAGCCATTTGTATCTTCTGAAATGACTCAGCCATTGCCAGAAAAAGCTCCCACAAAAACCAATAATCCATGCATTTAGAGTACCTGGGGAGAATTACATATATCAGAAAGAGTGGGTGAGAAAGAGAAAAAGAAAACGATTTGCTGCTCGGTAAAGGAGGGAATGGAAGGAAATTTTTTTGTGAAACCAGAACTTACATCTTCATTAGAGGAACCAACGGGACCTGGCCTGCCAAGAGCCGTTAGTCACCCATGACGCAATCTTCTCAAACGGTTCTACCGCTGTGATTCAGAATTCCATTTCAGAACGGACTCAGCGAATGCTGCAGCTCCGCTGTCTCGTCAGGACACCGCCGTTTCCCAGGACACACAAACTTCACAGTCGAGGGAAATGAACGGTTGACTAGCAAAAGGAGGCATGCGTCAAATATACTGCATCACTGCGGATCGCCCTCAGAGAATCTTACATTATTACATTACATTCATTTGGCAGACGCTTTTATCCAAAGCGACGTACAAAAGTGCATTTTCATGATCGTAGACAACTGCTGAACACGGGTTCAGTAAGGTACAATTACTTCGTTTGTACAGCTATTTCTAGCCGAGAACAATGAACACTATCCTGGTCTAACATCTGCAAAGCCAAACTAGGCAGAAGAATAAGCTACAGTATTAGGACGAATACAATTTACCAAGAAGTGCAGGGATGGGGCAACATGTAACAAGTGACAGGAAAAAGGTTTTTTTTAAATTTTTTTAATTTTTTTAAAATAATATATATACAGCGTGGTGGTGGTTATTCTAGGTATAGTCTGAAGAGATGAGTCTTCAGGCCACGGCGGAAGATGGATAGTGAGGGGGAGGTTCGGAGAGGGACGGGGAGTTCGTTCCACCACTGGGGAGCTAGGGTGGAGAAGCTCTGTGATCCCTTTGGGCTGGTGGGAGGGGTTGCAAGACGCCCTGCTGCCGCAGAGCGGAGTGGTCGAGCAGGCACATAGAATCGAGTCATGTCCTGCAAGTAGATGGGGGCTGTCCTGTTGGCGGCAGTGTAGGCAAGGGTCAGGGCTTTGAATCTGACTGATGTCTGCTAATCACTTTTCTGGCTTTAGATTAGGATTAGTGTTGGGGCTTTCTGCTCAGCGGCTGTTATCAGTGGCTTCAGCGCGGTCCTGGTATGAGTCATTACCCAACATGCCTTTCACAGTTAATGTAGGAGTGATGCGCCTCAGTCCGGAGATGGACCTTTACATTTAACCAGTTTGTGATGCCGTGAAGCCACAACGCATTCGGGTGGCGGGGTGAGGCAAGTTGAGAGGCAGCAAAAGGTCAGGCCGCGGCGAGAGGGAGACATGTTTTTCTCCTATTTTTCCGCTGCCTGTGAAAAGTTCAGCTCGAGAAGGTGGTGGGCAGATGTTTGGTGCAGGGGAAGGGGGGGCGTAGCTTCAGGCAAGCATCTGAAGTGCATATACCGAAAAATGAAGCGATGATAACGCAATAACCCCAGTCCAGCATGTGCTTCGTGACCAAATGCGCCACGTAGCAATGCTGCGACAATGCTGAGAAAAAACTATCGCCCACCGGAGAATTTTACCCGTTGATTCACAAGAATGTTGACGTTCTTCACTCAGCTTTACCCATCATAAACCCACAGTTTGGGAGTTTTTAAAAGCATCATCAACTGATGGATAGCAAAAACCCACAAAGTTCTAGTGAGGTGTATCTACGTAAAATTTACTACTTATTGCTATCTGATCAAATCCATATCAGTCGGAAGAGGTACAAATAACAGCGCATCAACATCAGTGAGTCAGATCACTCCCTCGTTCAGGATGACTATTCTCAGAGATTGTGTTGTGCTTGCTTATTCCTGTCATTGTCATTCAGAAAAATGCTTTATAAAAAAAAACAGGGAGAGAAAGTCTGCGTTCATGACAACCTGATAAAATCGGGTGTGACCCTTTTTTCTAAACCAAAGAAAGGGTATGAACTCTGTGGAAAAAACATTCTGTTGCACATTTACGAAGCCTCAGAGTTGCAAATAAGCACATCAGATGAAAGATGCACAATGTCCTGACAGGGTTTATCTTAGTCAGAAGGGCACCTAATTTGCCATTTTGAGCTCTTCGATCCTGGCCTCTCCCAGGGACCCTTACACTCTCAGATTCACCCCATACTTCATTTCTGTCCCGCTAATGCAGCCGTTGTGTGTTTAAAACACGCACACACACATGCATACCGCATACACACATACATACACACAAACACACACACATGCATACCGCATACACACATACAGACATATAAACACACACACACACACATACACAGATACAAACATGCACGCACATACACACACACACACACACACACACGCACACACACGCGTACACACACATGCATACCGCATACACACAAACACACACACATGCATACCGCATACACACATACATACATATAAACACACACACACACATGCATACCGCATACACACATACAGACATATAAACAAACACACACACACACACACACACACATACACAGATACAAACATGCACGCACATACACACACAAACACACACACACACACACACGTACACACACATGCATACCGCATACACACAAACACACACACATGCATACCGCATACACACATACATACATATAAACACACACACACACACATACACAGATACAAACATGCACGCACATACACACACACAAACACACACACGCGTACACACACATGCATACCGCATACACACAAACACACACACATGCATACCGCATACACACAAACACACACACATGCATACCGCATACACACATACATACATATACAACAAACACACACACACACACACGTACACAGATACAAACATGCACGCACATACACACACACAAACACACACACACGTACACACACACACACACATGCATACCACATACATACATACAAACAAAGACACACACATGCACACAGATACAAACATGCACGCTCATACACACACACACACACACACACACATGCATATACACACACACATACACACACACAAGCGTACACACACACACACCCACACGCACACACACCCACACACGTACACAGATACAAACATGCACGCTCATACACACACACACACACACACATGCATATACACACACACATACACACACACACATCCACACATACATAAAAACATACTCTCAGATACACACTCACACACACACACACACACAGGCACACGTGCGCACACACGCACACAAGAAAGCAAAGCACAGCAGCACTGCTAACGGTATATAACCTGAAAGAGAGAAAAAGGAAGACCTGAAGCCGGAGAGGGAGAGAGAAAGGAGAAAGAAACACAGGGTGAATGTGCGTGGGCGAGCGAGAGAGAAGCGTGACGAACAGGAAGTCCCTGGTTTCACACTGAGAGAGAGAGAGAGAGAGAGAGAGAGAGGATAAACAGTGAACAGTGATCACTTGTTCACTCAGAGGGAACCACACAAGCGCAGCAATACCACAAACGCTGGCCAGAGTCATCAGGGACCGGAGGTCACTGTGTTATTGCCGGACACAACTTCACTCTCCTCTCCGGAGTTCATCCACCTCATCTTTCACAGGACCACTTGAGATTCCTCCCTTTGGACTGGTGCCTGTGCTGTGTGACAGACTGCTTCCGGTGCTTTTGTTCTGGGACACGGGAGAGACCGAGAACGTCGACGGAGCGAGTTCAGAAGATGCTCCTTTTATGAATAAAAGATGGATTACAATTCATGGACTTTTACCTTCGTTCTTCTGTACTTACTTTGGAGATACGGAGCAAGTAAGTTAAATACTAAATACTGTAATTTTATGGACTATATAATAGTTTATGTATATCATACGTATTACAGTTTTTTTTTATAATTGTAAAACTTCACACAGTTAGTACAACAGCAGTCTGTGGAACAAACTGTGAATTATTTTTCTTTGCTCTGACTTACAATGCATTCAAAGACCAAAGTCTCTCTCTACAGCCAATTTTGCAAATTGTTTACATATTCTTTTCAAAACTGTTCAATTTCAGTTCAAAACCTGACATAAATTTACATAAACATATTCAAAATCCTAATATATATATATATATATATATATATATATATAAACTGTAGATATGAACTGTTAATTGAAGTTATGTGAGTGAGACCAACCATAGTCCCATCTCAAGTGGAGACCTACTCTAGTATTTTCAAGTTCATTTTCAAGTTCATATAGACTATAGGGAAAGAGAGCTTCTTTAGAATGATTTTTATGTAAAGCCGTACCCAGGAAGAGATGGAGTAGTGGCTAACATGTAATGCATTTGTAAAGAAATATATCAGAGGGAAGACCACGAGCTGTAGTCTTAGGCGAGATTAGATTTACTACAATAGATCATGTGAGAAATCATTGTCTATCAATGGGAGAGGCTGGCCCGACAGTGCAGCCCAATCTGGACCGCTCAACAGTGCCATCGATTCCAAGATTTTTTCAGCGAACCAACCAGTAAGATATGCATTCTGCCAGCGCTTCTGACGGCACTGCAATTTAGACATAATGTATAGGCTACATTACTTTTATTATCAACAGCCAAATGGAAAAAATATATAATGTTCATTGTGTTTTAAGTGTTCTTGGGAGAGAACTAGCTCTGTTTTGGTATTGGATTTTGACATATGAATGCAGTGTTTTAGTAGTTTTGCTGAATTTTGGCCATAAAATTTATGACGTGCCAAGCTGCATGCTGGGACAGGGAAAGTGAACTCAGTATTGAGAAATGCTTGTAACCTACTGCAGAAAAAAAGTAAATACATCACAATACAATTTATTTATCTTTATAAAGCGTTCAGTGCTTAAAATGGAACAAAATACGACTGAATCATTTTTGCAAATGCCATTCTTCACAGCAACAGAAACAAAATGTTCAAACGGTGCATGTTATATGTGTATGCCGTTTACGGGTATACATCACTTTTCGCAGAATCGTTTGAATAGGCTATTCCTGCTCGCGCTCGGTTTTTTTCATCTTTTTTTTCTTGCTCATTTAAATTGCAGGCGAATGATGTAAGAATTTTCTGTGTTCCATCGCGTTTATCCAGCAAAATTAAATCCGCGAAGTATGGTTTTTGAAAATCCCCCTAATATTCCACACCGCTACTTCCCCGGTAAGAGTGTACTATGGATTTGATGATTAATTCATCCCACGAAATGGAAATCGCACTGCTGTTTATCATATCTAATAGTGTGTATAGAAAAAAATGTTTAGATTGCTGACTGCATTGATGTTAGATTGCCTCTTGGAAGCCCTGTATTTAATTAGATAAAGGTTTTGTGTGTGTGTGTGTGGGCGTGTGCGTGCGTGCGTGCGTGTGTGCTGAAAAAGAATAAAATGCTGATTAATTGCAGCTACAACTACAACAACTGTTACCAGCACTGCAACTACTATGACTAATAATAATTATTATTATAACAACTGTGTGAGAGAGAGAGAAACCCCTCAGCGCTTACAATGTGAGGCCCCCCGGGGCCCCTTGGTGTTTAAAACGTGAGCTCACCACTAGGGCCCCTGGGCCTCTCATCGCTTACAGTGTGAAGGCCCCCAGGCCCCTTGGCGTTTAAAGAGTGAGCTGACCACTAGGGCCCCTAGGGGCCATGATCCAGCCCTGCCATTCACACACTGTGTTCTGTGAGGTCACCATACACAGGAGAGGTGAAACTGCAAAGCTGCTGTTCTGGGAAAACCCCCCCCCCACAACAAAGCTCTCGTTTGGGGAACACGGGGTATTTCTCTTGTGAAAAAACACATTTTGGACAGAATTTCAAGTCTTGCAGAATCATCTGTGGAGTGCTTACATATGACGGGCACATGAGATTTTGCAAGTTTACGTGGCTGATGTCCTCCTCAGTTCAGAGCTGTTGCCCTCACTCTGTCTCTCGGGCTTGGTATGATTTGAGAGAACATTACTATCATGCCCCTGGGCGATCCATAGTCTCTTATTTTAATGAATGACATGACATTCTTTCTCTCTCTCTCTGTCTTCTCCCAGGTCACAAACTCCAAAGCCCCAGAAATGTAAGTGTGGTCCTTCGGGATGGTGAAGTGACCCTTGTCTGGGTTCACCCTGCCCAGGCCCCATCAGAAGCCTATTACAAGGTCCAGCTTACGAAGTGAGTGTTTGTACGCAGGGCCCTTAGCTTGTGGAGGCCCAATACAAAATTGAATTTGGGGCAGGAGAATTTGGGATTCAGGACAGGGCTGGGAGTTACCCTTTTTCATCCCCTTATGTCCACAGTGTGCTGTAAGGGTTAGGGATAGGTTTGCTGTCATGGATTTTGAGGCGCCATGAAAGGACCTCACACATGGGACTCACCCCCCTAGGCCACACCAAGAAAAAATATATCCCATTTGTTTCATTAGTTAATGGTAAACAAAATACTCTTCATGTCAATTTCAACAACCAAAGAAAGTTGTGAGGGCCCCTGTCAGTCAGGGACCTCAGAATGGCTCAAATACCCCCCCCCCCCCCCCCAGGCACACACACACACACAATGTTTGGTCAAAACCATAGGTAGAAAGTCATTTAAAAATGTTGTAATATTGTGATTTATTCTACCATTAAAATTCTGCTGTAAATTAACTCAATAGCAAACGGTAAATGTATGTTTGTTTTAATGTTCAGGTACAGCCGAGTGTCAAATTGGACCACTGTGCCAGGCTGTGAGCAAGTGCTTTCAACCCACTGCGATCTGACTTACTTCACTACTTCCAAAGATCTCTACTGGGCTCGGGTTCAAATGGTCAAAGGGGAGATGACGTCACAGTGGTCAAAAAGCAAAAGGTTTTGTAGGCAAGACAGTGAGTATTTGAAGAGTATTTCTTCACTTGCATTTTTATACCATTACTCAGGGTTCTCTAACCTTTGCTTTCATCTCCTAATTCAGACCCAAGTATCCAAGTAAAGTGGGTTACCTGTGTAATCAACTGCTTTCATTTATTAAAGAGCAGAGAACAACAAAAATGAGAAGATCACGTGGCTCTCCAGGACTAGGGTTGCAGACCCTTTCCATAATTGTTGAAAGGACTCATCCTTGGTTTTCTGTCTTCCAGGCTTTATTATTTTTTTTATTATTATTATTGGGGTACTAATGAAATAATCTTTTACTTCCTGTGTCAAAGGTGAGCTGCTGCCCCCTACCTTCACCCTGTCCTCCAGCTCCACATCAGTTAAAGTCACAGTTCACAGAAGCCAAGCCCTAAAGGATACCTTCCCTCATAGGCTGTTCTATACGTATCACCTACAAGAGAAAGTGCAGGACAACGCGGTAAGTCCGTCCTGTAACACTGATAGCAATACAGCTCATACTAGTACTTGCAGATTGCGTGTATTTGCTCGTCTCCAATTCAGTCTGCATTCATGTAAGAAAAATGTGATAAGGGGAGATGTGACATCTAAACCAGCAATTTGATTGGTCTAATTAGTCATGGACAGTGGCTGTGAATTATTCATGAGGTACCCATAAAAACGGCATCTTCAGACACTAGTTATAACAAGTTATGGGACATGATTTGCATCTCTCTCTGTGGCCATGTAGGTCACCTGGAAATAATAAGACATTACTGATGGCTGTGCATCAATACCTGATTCCTGATAACTGATTCAGAGGCCTCTGTTTATCATATTCATCATGGTTTTTATGCTGATTGGCTGAGAGTCATCACATACAGAGGCTGGGCCAATCGCAGTCAAGCTCAGAATGAAATGCCATGGCTGTAGATAGGCTCTAACTGTTTGGCTTTGGGCTTGCAGGTGAATAAGACTTTCGTGTGGGAGAGAACCACAGAAGAAGAGAACGATGTTGAGTTTGACTACCTGACATGGGGACATGAATACTGTGTTCATGTGGAGGTGGAGCACTTTACTGGAATAGCCAAAAGTGTGAGCTCCCCTGACCAGTGCGTTCTACTCCCACAACCAGGTAATGACCCACCCCACAGTCTCTCTGGAGTTTGCCTTTACTGAGCCCCACTTCAATGTCCCCTTGTGCTTATGTATTTATTTCTAGTTCACTAGCTTAAGTTTTAGACTGTATGTAATATAAATGTCCGTCCATGTGTCTTATTGTGCTAAACAATGTCTCTATTGTACCCAAATGCACTGTGCTTTGTCCATAAATATACATTGTCAACAAAAGCAATTTTCTCCCACACACAACATTTTCAGTTATGTAGCCACTGAAATGCTAATAGGTAATGGGAGAAGCAAAAAAAAATAATAAGTACATTCAGTATGTAACACTTTTGCTGAAATGTTGCTGAAATGAAGAATAAGACAGGTTATAGTCAGGATTCAATCAATGTTTGTCCTTAACTCTTATTTGTTCCTTTTCCTCTCAAAAACTAATTTTTCTTGCCTTGCTAAACTATTCATTGGTGCTTGCAATTAATCCTGAATGAAAACGAAGTGAAAATATTGATTGAATCCTGGCCTATGACTTAGACACATGAGTGAATAGAGGTGTTGAAGAGCCGCGCCGGTGTTTTTGGAGTAAACTACCCTGCATGCCCCTCACCCGCTCCTGTCTCCCTTGCAGGGTGGTACACGGCAGCCATAGTGGTGGCCATATCCGTGAGCAGTGTGGGAGTGCTAGGCCTGTTGAGTCTCCTGCTGTACTGTTTTCTGTGGTGGCCCAAGGCACTGCCCAGCACCCTGGTGAGTGGCCCCTCGAACCCCACAAACTCTTCACTACTTCCTGAGGTCAAACAGCCTCACTTCCCTTACAGAAATGGAAGATATTTGAAAATATATTGAAAAATATATTATCGATATATTGGAAGACTTACACACAATATATTGGCAAATATATAAATTATTACCATTTTAAGGTATCACTGTTAATGTATATTACACCACTGTGAAATATAGTTGTTATCATATTTTTTAAAACATCCACATTTAAAATATGTTTCAGTATGTTCAATTTCTGTAAGGATACTTCCACACTACAGTGCATTGTGTGAAAAGGCATTTTGAGCCACCATTCCAAGAATGAAAGAGGAAGAAATTTTGTTCTCTTTTTTCACAATTGGCAATTATTTCTGTTTCGTTCCCTTACAAAGTAAAAAACCCATGATGGTTTTGTTTCTGAAAAGGAGGCCACCACCTGCTCTTCTACTGCTTGGATTTTTTGTCCTTTAATTTGACTTGCAAATGAATGCAATTGAATATTTGTCCCTTCATAAACACTGTGATGAGTTATTTTTGTTGAAACTGTGCTTGTGGATAAAATGTGAAATTTCTGGTTCAAGGACTAATGCATATTTTATTCAGGTCTATATCATAGCAGTCAATGTGAAGTGTCCTTTCTGTCCTTCAGAAATCCCCCCGCAGTGCCTGGCACCCCCTGATCTTGGGTGATGTCCCCGTGGAGAAGGTGACGGACCAGGGGTGGTTCCTGATTAGCCAGAAGAAGAGCGGAGAGCAGGGAGTGAAACGGAAGGTGATGGAGGAAGAGGAAGGACAGATGAGGAGGGGCAGCATGGACAGCGGGGTTAGCGTGGACCAGTCCCCATCGGAGAAGGGCGGAGGCGGAGAGGGGGATGGAGGCGATGGGCGGAAACAGGAAGACAGTGGTTGTGGGAGCCTCGGGGAAACTGACGGCGACAGCGACAGCAGCAGCAGCAGCAGGCGGGCGTCTGAGGAGCGCCCCCTGCTGGACGGGAGGAACCATGGAGGAGACTCCCCTCAGAAGGAGGACAGTGGCTTGGGCCTGGGATGTGGGATTCGGTACAGTGACATGCGGAAGGAAGACTGTGAGCTTCTCCCCGTGGAGGCGGTGGAGACTGGGGATGGATACCGCAGCCAAAGGCCGTCCTTTGTGGTTGTGCAGGAAGTCGAGAGAGAGAAACCCAGCGAAGGAATCACTGGTGAAACAGACACCAGCATAGCAATCACTGTGGGGTACCGGCCCAGTCAGTTCAGCTGTGTGTGCCAGGGAAAAGGACTATGTCTCTGGTGTCAGTCTGTCACACCTCTGCCCACTAAAGAACACTCAGTGTCCAGCTATCCCACAGCTGATCACAGTGACCAGCTTCCTTCATTCTCAGTTACCTGTATCCCAGACAGCTACTTAAGAAAGACCAGTCCCCACAATGGGGGAGATCTAGTGCATAGAGACACATCGTTTGTTTGTCACATACCTCAAATATCCTCAAATGAGTCTGACCCACTCTTGATATCTGTACCACAGCTACCCCTTGTGTGTGGAGTACTAGAAAGCAGTGTGAATGCTCTGTCCCTCTCACTGCGAGATGTGGAGTTGACCTTTGGGTGAACAGTTATATCACTTCTGTGTAATTGTAGTGAAATGCTGGTCTTATGTGTCACTGTCATGTGACGTCAGTGACGTTCTGACCTCTGGCTGCCACAAAAAGCCCTCTGAAAGGCGGAAAGCTAACTCAGAATTATCACAAAGCTAACTCTGAGCTAACTCAGAGAAAACTCAGAGCTAAGACAGAGCTAACTCAGAGATAACTCAGAGCTAAGACAGAGCTAACTCAGAGATAACTCAGAGCTAAGACACAGCTAACTCAGAGATAACTCAGTGCTAAGACAGAGCTAATTCAGAGATAACTCAGTGCTAAGACAGAGATAACTCAGTGATAACTCAGTGCTAAGACAGAGCTAACTCGGAGCTAACTTAAAGGACACTTGGCGTTAGAAATATGTGGGAGACAACTGAGATACACATTAAAATACGCCTCAAAATATACTTTAGGAATTTTCACCTGAGCTTTGGAGACTGTGATGCAAGTGGGAAATAGACTTATGCCTAAATGCCATGAGAAGGATGTGAAGGGCACTAGAAGGCAATCCAACCTCACTTCCTGTTCCAGCTGATACCGATTTGAAATCGGCAAGGGCAGTAAAACTGAAACACAAGCTAGAAAAATGGGGAAAACGGACACTCAGCTAATCAATTATGTTTCACCTCCGAAATCTCCATGATTTTAATGTGTGAGGGCAAGCAAAGCAAATGACAAGGGCTTAGCCTAACCCTAAACAACAAAGACTTATAAACATTCTGTTTTTAAGTCTACTCATTTTGCTAATTAATGCATTTTGACTTAAGTTGTTGTATAGATGCGGGAGTTGTATACATTTTATAAAAATCAATCATATCATCAATCATTTTAGCATTTTATGGCTAGCTGCTTTCTCAGTACAGTATGTTCTCCTGTTAACCTTTCACAAGTCAAAACGTAACACCATAAATAGCCAAATTAACATGGCACATTCATTGTGACATGTACGTAAGATCAAAAATGCATGTCAGAGTTCCAATGAAATCCCGTGTAGGAGTTTAGCTATAAAACAAGGAGCTGGTAGATCTATTTTGGGATCGATTCTGTGAATCGGCCATTTGAACTTCTGTAGTTTCTGTCACATGATGGTGACTCATGGGACATTTGACTATCTGCTTTCTCTCTGCGACAGCACCAAAACGCTCGGTGATCACCACTTCATCGCACTTGATGTTAATTATTTAAGTTTTCAAGCCTTTGTATGTCATATTTATCAATAAAAGTGTTTTTTAACTACACTGAATAACCAGTTTTTTATTTGTGCGCGCGCACACACACGCAGACAGGCACATACACACACAAACACGCACATACGCAGTCATACAGTAAGAACCCCTCAGATACACCACACAGCAGAAGTGTCTGAGTGGCGAAGGAGCGCACGTAGTCTTACCTGGTGCTACTGGACAGAGATTCATTTAATTATATCACAGTTATCTGACTCCAAAATAATGTTTTAACCTTTCCTCTGTGCTAAGGTTTACATAGAAGAAGGACACTGCTTTCTGTCAGCAGTGTAGCTCTATATGGACATCTATCTATCTTGGTAGACGCGGACGTGCCTCTGGCTTGTGTACCCTGCATAGATACAATTAGGTACTGCATCTTGCTACGACCCTTGTGTATGAGTGTTTATGGGGTGCAGATATCCCGATTTCTGTTTGTATGGTAGGACCTTAAAACTGCTAGGTGTGCAGGGGTTAAGATTCAAAGAGGAATACCAGGGTGAAGTGAATGCGGTTTATTGTAAGGTGTGTTCAATAATGGCACTATAAAATTGTGCAAAAGTGCGTGCATCGTTAGATGGTTATTTGCATATGATGTGCAGGAAACCGTGTTGACGAGTCTTCCTGAACCATTGCATTTTTCCCAATATATACTCAAAGATCAAAGGAAAACCCCAATCATCAAATAAAAAAACACAATCATAACAAAACAGTACATCAATGATCCTGCTTACACTGTGTCTGTCAGCGTCCCAAAACCTGATAACCTTTGCAGCTGAGACACCAACTTATTCTCCGTGACATTGGCTTTCCAACAATACAATACCAAATGATTACACTGTATTATAGGGAAACTAAGATTTATATGATGCTGATTCAATGGAATGTTTTGCAACTGAGCTCAGCCCCTATTACTCCCTTCTGACTCACTGTCAGCACAGTAAACCATCCTTCGGTCTGACAAGGGCCACACTTCCCTATGATACAAATTCCTTGAAATTGGCCGGCCAACTCTAATGGCATGCCACAACCACAGATACAGAATGCTAGCCGGTGAGAATATAACAGTGTGCTTTGAGGGGAATTTCCTCACAGAAATAAAGGCCTAAATAACAGTAATGACTGTCAAAAAATAATATGAAGTGGAGTTACCGACAACCTCTTTTAATCATACCAGTACTTCTCAGGCAGTCAAGGTCACATGATCCCCGAGGGCCAACAAATGAGAAGAGAAATTTACTCAGGCAAGCAGGCACCTATCAGACAGCCGTTGGCAGGGCAACGCTTTGCAAATCGGTAATGCAGCTGTCGGCATGTGACAGGGCCGTCCATCAACCTTTTTGCCATATCTCAACTGTACTTCTGAAATTATCTGCCGCCGCGCTGATTTGAAAAACGCTGGCGGGCGGCTTACTGTGCCAACGGCAGTCCGCCAGCGGCCGCTGAATTCTGGCTGGCCGGGTCGCCATTCAGAACGTGTCCGCGAGAGCGTGCAAGATGTTTCGCTATCCTACCGCGCATTGCAACAGTTCTCACGTACCGAGTTTGAGTTGCAGCCTCCTGTGCCTCATTTCAGCCCAGCTGCAGACTGTACACATTGACACATGCTGCTCTGGCCTCCACAGCTTTTCACTGAGATAGCGTGACATGAAGAGGCTCCTCAGGAATGAAAGAACTTGAACTCTATTGCACTGTGTAGACTGTAGGGGGTAAACAGTCACTAGCTCTCCTGAGATATTATGTAGACCGCACGTTATAAAATGGTCAACTGGCTCTCCTCTTCTATAAATAGTCATTGGCTCTACATTTTCAGTTTAAACAGAAGAAGACTGCCCTCTTATGCCAGTCCTTTAGTTACAGTGATGTAGACCAAATAGATATAGCACCATTTCTCCTGTAATGCAGAATCATCTGAGTCCTTGGCTCTGCTGGCCTCCCTTCCTTCTTACAGGTCTAATGACATCGCTGAGACAGGAAGTTGACGTCCGTGGCGGCAGCTGGTGACGTCGCCAAAGATATTCAAATCTCTTTGACGACGCAGCCCCCGCGTCGAGCAGGAAGTAAACGGGTTTCACAGATGTAAATGGGTTTACAAATGGGGAAGTTGGTGTACGTACAACTGGGCTTCTCCATTACAGCATGGGACTGCGTCAGAGTGTCTTTATTTGTTTCTACTGAGATATAAACTCATCCCATAAGCCATCAAGACCTCATTTTGTGTAGAGGAAATGAAAATATTAGACATGTTTATTACAGCATTATTTGTGACAATGATGTATCATTTTCATTGTGTTATAATCAGTGTACCTAAGCCATATTGATAGCCGTACTGAGTGCACTATGCTAAGTGTTTTCTGTGTATAAGAGTGTTTTCTATGTATATATTTACATTTCATGATTATCGAAACCCACACACTATGGGCCTTTTATTAGTTACTTGGTGTTATCATGCCACGTCACAAAGACAAAGTGAGGGCCAAATCTGAGCACTTGTGGACTCAAGGGGTGATATCAGACTATGACACTTCATCGGGCACCTCAACTGGATTCAATTTCATTTAGCACTTTTTACACTGACACTGTCACAAAGAAACATTACAGAAACAGAAAATATGGAGAATTATCCAAGACCCCCACAAATTGATTCCCCAATGGGGAAGGACAAATCACTCAGAGGTGAGAAACTCTTCAGTAGGAAGACATTTCAGGTAAAGAAAAAAAAGAGGGGAAGCCCTCCTTCACTGGTCAGCCTGGTGTCAATACTAAAAGATATGCTAAAAGGTAATATACAAGTAATGGGTAACCTACCCTACCCTAACCTAACCCTACCCCACGCTAAAAAAGTGCTGTGCAACAGGACAGAAACTGTGACAATATAAATATCAAGAAAGGTATTCCCACATGCAAAACACCCCCCACATAGGGGAAGTCTCGACCAAGATCGCAGATGCATCTTCCTGTTTCGTACTACCCCGGGGATTCCACGTCTCTCCGTGTTCTACTTTCAAAAAAAGTACACATGCTACACAACACTCAAGCAGGAAGACTTGCATTTCCCCCTCCTGTTGTCCTCAGGGTTTGACAGCAGTGAAACTGCTCTGAATTAATTTTTTTCAGCATGAATGAGTGACCATACCATTAGAAAAAGTCAAACATTGGCAATTTTTATATTTTCATTAAAGCTGTACAAAGGGGACATCACATGCCAGCGTGACACCCCTGGAAGGTTCCAGGGAAAAAACGATAAACTAAAACAGCAAGATAAAATAACGAAGACAAAAGAAAGCGAAACTTTCCCGTGTGCCGCCCGTAGCTGGCCCACAGGGCCAGCCCCTCCTACTTTCCATTGGAGGTTTACATTAATTTTGTGCTTTGTTAAACATGCAATTAAACTCCGTGAAACCGACACTAAACAAAGAAACAAAATTAAGATTAATGTTCTCGGTGTGAGCTCCCGGTCTCGACCCCGAACTGTGGAGAGCAACACACCTTTAAGCACCTGGGCTGATTAGCTAAGGCAGCCCAGGTGTGTGTGCTCTCTCCACCAGCCGGCGCAGCCGAGACCAATCCGCTTCTCCTGCTAACCGAATGCCAGAGGGTACAAATGTCTTATGTGTCTTTTTTGACCCTGAAATTATGAAATCAGAAGTCATAATCATAATTAAGCGCCACACACCTATTACAGCAAAAAAACTCTATTGTCGTGTGTTTTGTAGTAAAAACAAGCAGTGTAGGCTGAAGAAATACAATCTCTCTGGACTGTGAAGGAGGAAAACAGGTGTATTATTATTCACAGATGTATTGATGACCAGCATATAAATATTGATTTAGGGTTTAAAATTCGATGAAGAAGCTTCATTGCAGGGGGTCTGGCGAAGGTGGGTCATTTTTGATTCTGTTGACATGGGGTGTAAACATAATATGAACACAAAACGGGTTAAATGTTAAATCGGAGTATAAAATATTCAGATATATTATATTTTTATGTTATATATGCTCTCATGTATGCTAAAATTAAGCAATTTCAGGTCTTCTTCAAAAAATTTTTTTCTGAAGAAGGTTTTCATTTTCTTCCAAAATTAGGTTTTGTCTTTTGATTATACTACTAGTGCCAGGGTGGTAATGTTGCCCTCTTATTGCTTATGAGTAAAAGCAGAACTGGCATTGCACTATAACACAGTGAATGATCATACTATGGAGTTTCCCTTTATAAGTCATCAGAGTCTGAACTCTCGCAGCTACTAGTTGGGGATGGGGTGGGGGTATTTGGGGGGTGGGGATAGGATGCTGGCTTTATAATAATGAAAATGAAACTGGACCCTGTTTCCCTCTGTCTCTCTCAAATTGCGGAACAGAATTTGACAACAAAAAACAAATAGAAAGCGAAAAGTAAATGTATAAATGTATAAGCGATGTATAACATGTCTAATTTTGCTTTTGGAATAGCATTTTTTAGCGATTTACTGTCTCTATCTACTGAACACAGATAAAATGTCATTATTGTTATGTAAGTATTACTGCTCAAATATTTCGGTTATATATGTTATTTTTGAAATTGAGTGTCTTTAAATAGGTTAGTGGTATTATATAATGTGGATATTTCACACTGTAATGTTAGCGTTTTGTGATTCATGCAACAGTGATGACTAGAGTGTTGGAAAATTGCCAACACGTGGTGGACGGTGAAAATTGTTTTCATATCATCCCATCCCCATACAAGAAAACATACAAGAGTACAGAGTATAGAAACACATACAAAAGTTAATTATTACACATTTAGGATGCTTTACTTCGCTTTACTCCTCCCATGACTCCTCCTACCTTCACGGGTCTATTGTGTAATGGAGAAGCGCAACAGGCAACACGGCACAGGTAGGATATGAATGCTTGCCGTCCTGTACCATGCCATGCTGATGGAAAAATGGAAAAGCGCCATATATGTCTTGTCAGTACAGGCCTATACCTTAAGGTAGCGTAATTAAAATACCGTAAACAGTACTGTGAACAGATTAAGACTGCTAATGTGTACTAATACACAATCATGAATATAATATTTCATATAATGAATGATAGGTTTTAACAGAATATTGTTAGAATACACATGAGCATTATGAGACTGAATCTAACTCCTGCCATCATCGCAAAACATCTTTGCTTCTGAAATTAACACATTATTTGAAGTGACCTTTAACTTGAGAGGAAGCTGTTAAATCATCCCCCACCCCCCAACCCTCATTGTTGAATTTAAATGTTGCCATGCCTAGCAAGATCCCACAGGTGCTCTTACAAAAAACACCAACTTTCTTTGTAGCACATATCAGATCAAAAACTGTTAGCAAACAGATTAAGAGATACTAAGACACAATTGGGATCGTAATATTTCAATAATGAATTACATGTTTTTCAGCATATTCAGAATATTCATATATATGTATATATATATATATATATATATATATATATGAGACTGAAGTTAACTCAGACCATCATTGCTAAACATCTTAATATATTTTCTGAAACGTTATCGATTCTGCTTGGCCACAGTGAGCGAAACTAGGCGATCTGAGCGTATAGTTTCTATGTTAATTATGTCAAAAGGATTCCGCCTTGTTGGTGGCTACCTAAACTTCACAGCACAGTCATTGCCGTTACCATGATTGACGTGTGTGTTTTCAACTAACTGCCATATATGAGCATGTAAAATAAACCAAAAAATATAGTTCGCCAGGTTGCGCCGTGGGTCTGGACAGTTTTGTGCTTGTTTCTAAAATGAACTCATTATCTGAAATGACTTTTAACTTCTTGAGAGGAATTAGTTAAAACCCCCCTCCCTTGTTGTTAAAATTAAACATTGCCATGACTAGAAAGAGCCCACAGGTGCTCTTACAAAAAACACACTGACTTTCCAGCACATATCAAATCAACAGAAACCAACACCTCCGTTTTTCTCAGTTTTGCTCCAACCGTGTGAGCAAAGACACCACTGCTTTTCTGTGAAAACAACCAATATAATTTTCTGCTTTGATCATCGTGTGACAGTGCTCAACCTGTATTTCTGAAACTGAGAGCAGACCAAACTGAGAGCAGAACTCTCCTCTATGTGACATGTCACCGGACACAATGTTGTTGTGTGTTTTGTGCAAAATTACCTGCTCGTTAACAAAGAGGCTATGTTTTCCAATAGCAGGAAATCTGATGTGTTTTGAGTGAAGCTTGCGAACATGAGCAATTCTTGCCAGATATTGGTATTTTTTAGCCATCTTGTACACAAAGTTTCAGAGAAACCTAACACGAAACATGGATCTGTCCAGTCACCAGATTTTCCCCCTGAAAAAACATATTAAACCATCAGCATGTTTCAAAAACAGACATACTTTTTTAAATGTCTAAATAAAATGCAAGAAAAAATCATTACACTCTAGGGGCAAAATATGATTAAATGAATTTCCTCAAATTAACATGAGGGTATTTTGGTTTGTTTAACTTGGCAGATTAGTACTTTTTACAGTTTTGGACATTGGGTAACACAGAAGTGTTGAAATAACCCAATTATTCAGATAGTGATGTCATGAAAGATTTCATCGAAATAGAACATGTGACTAACTAGCATGTGATTTGAAACTGGTTGGGACCAATGGTTTGTTCCCCTGGACAAAGTGAATGAATTGACTCAATCGATCAATCAATAATTAAGCAACAAATTAATATTGTAATATAGATTTTTCCATCTCAGGAGACATGCCCTTATATGTTCAAAACAATGAAGTAAATTAATTGATCTCAGGGTACAAACCAACGTTAATAAAATTATTGGTACGCATTTTTGTACTATAGTGATACAGGTATGACAGAAAGATTAGTTTGGCAGGTGACAAAGTATGCCATCTCAGAGAATTTCAATGTAACAAAATTACTCAGCCTGCCTTTATCACCTTTCCAGATCTACCACCGCCGACGTGAAATGTGTAGTACCTTTGTACTCGACCGTTTTAATTCATCATGGAAGGCCTGCGAGGTAAATTCTAACCAGTTTAGAAGAAGATTGCTCGCTGTTTACAGGAAAGCAGGCGGGCTTGCCTGCGGCCGGCGACTCCCACCTCTACTCCCACCTCTCTGCGTGAGCCAGCCCTGCGAACCGAGGAGTGAGAGAGGGCTGCCACAGAAACCACCTGCGTCAGAGGGGAGCCCAAACTTGCCTTCGCCTCGCAGATTTACGGCGGAAGTTGTTATCAGTGAGCGCCAATGAATATGATTGGCCATTTCAAACTGGGGAGAAAATCTGGGAATAATAATATAATACTATTATTATAGTGTTGTTGTTGCTGTTGTTGTTGTTGTTGTGTTGTTGTTGTTGTTGTTGTTATTATTATTATTATTATCTATTTTTTTTTCTTCTATAATTTATATTATTATAAGTTCATGTACCTGGTTGTCCCCCCTGACGGTGACCCGGGGGATAACACAGAGACAGAGGGAGCAGGGGGTAGTGAGACTGAAAGGAGGAAGTGACATCATGTCAGCCTGTTTCTAATTCAAGAAAAAGGCTTCATACGGAAACAAACAGTTTCGCCATAGCAGCACTCAAAAGATGAAGTCCGGGTGAAAGCTTTTCCTCGTGACTTGCATAACTTCAAGATTCCTTTCCATGTGGAAGGAAATACAGTGATTGTCTGTGAATCCATCAAGCCTCAACAGGGAAGCCCCCTAATAAGGTTTTAAAGCTACCTGGGAGAGCAACTATTTTAAAAGGCATATATCCGTTATCTGTTTTTCAGAAATCATCAAAATGAAACATAGAACCTGTTTCATGATGAGATCATCAGATTTTTTTTTAAATTTCCAATGTTTTATTTCCCCTGTAGGTTCTTTCTCTTTGACTTCTAAAATTTTAAGTAAAAAAAGTTTTAATTATTTCAAACTCAAAGTGTTTACACTTATTAATTTCTTTTTAGTTAATTATGAAATTCAAACACAACTGCCTGATTTTAATCCCAGCTAGTCTAATCTAATACCAGTAGTGTAATCTCTTAATGGAAAACTCACTGGGAGAGATCTTATACCATTCTTCTAAACAGAAACTTTCCAGATGCATGGAATAATTATACATAATTTGGCTTTGTAGTCTGCCCCCTTCAATTGAAAGCATGGGTTTTTAATGTGGTTAAAGTTTAAAAAATTGAGGCTGCCATTGCCATTATTGATTTTCTAGTCAAATGACCCCTTTTCCTGTCCCTAAGCATACATACAATTTTTTACCCTGCTATAGGTCAACAACAATTTTCATTTGTCTCTTTTCATTTGTGATTTTCCCAATGGTGAATGACAACAAATATACTTTAAATGCTCATTTTTATACCCTACTGTAACAAGAAGCTGTATCAGGCTGCAACAGATTTTCTTAAAATTGCGATGGAGGTGAGATGTAACTGCAGATTTAATTTAGTTCAATATCATTTCAAAGAATGTTTAGGAATGACAATAATTTTGATGCCTATTACACATTTTAAAATGTCTTTAGTGTTATTAGAATGAATGTTTTTGAGCAAAAAAATTTAGCTCATAACCTGTTGCTCATTTACAGACTTTTTTGCTCACCATTATCAAGGGTGCTATTAAATTTGAAAGTGACTGCACCCCCATCTTGACTGCTGTCCCACAGGGTTCAGTGCTTGGTCCTCTCATCGTTTCTCTTTACTCTAATCACTTTGTCCAGTTGTCTCTGATCATGGCAAGTCATACCATTGTTATGCTGATGACACTCAACTCTTAATACAAACTTCTAAAAACCCACATCAGACTATACCTATGTTTGTATTTTATGATTCAAAATCAAAAACTCCTATTCCCCTTTATATCACAGGTCTTGAGGCATGCAACTTGCTGGCACTTATATGACAGTGACTTTCCCTACATACAGCACTATTGTTTGATTACCATACAAAATGCATTTTTGTAAGCCACTTTTGCTAAACTGCTTAAATTGAAAAGAAAAAGCACCTGAGTCTTTTTCCCGAAAAACTTTTTCCAAAAGTTTGTTTGACAGTCTCCCATCTTTCCTCGTTATTACAACAGTTCCTTGTGTACATTCAAGAAGCTTTATTTGCTCTAAAAGAACACTGATTAATTTAAAGAAGAAAACCCTGGAATACATTGACAAAGTGAATCTAAGTAAACCTGGTACAGTTAACTGAACACATATGAATACAGGTGTCTATACAGCACAGTCACAATACAACAAAACTCAGAGAAGGATTCTGAGGTGACTATCTGAGTGGAAAACTGATGTTAAAAGTAAATGAATTGCTCAGTTATGAACAATTCAGTCAAACTCCTTAAACCATTCTTTGGGTGCCTAGTGCTTTGATACTGCAATATATTTTTTGCTGTGCAAAACATAACATTAGCTTAACGTCTGTAATTCTATGGCAGAAGCGGTAAAGGAAATAGAAAGACAGGAAGATAAGGACATTCTGTTGACAAGCTAGAGGATGGAGGCTGAAAGCGCGAGATGTTCTTCCTTTGATTGAAACTGTGTTTATTTCACACCTTTTCAGAGTTAAATAAAAAAGGAGAAACCACATCCTGCTTCTGATTGGTCTGCTGTCTCGTGCTTCACATGAAAAACACGTCTTAATTATTTCATCTTTAAAAACTAGATAAAAATAGAAAGAAAATAGAAATGAGGGAATCTTTCGAAAGGTTTTTCGCTGCCCCCCCTCCCCTCAAAATCATGTTTATATTACAGAGATGATACATTTTAAGAAAAAAACATGCCTCATTCTCAACAGCCAAAAGGAAAAGAGAGGCAGGTCTGAAACAGAATGTGGTTGTGCGGTAACAGAGGAAAGGGTGAGAAAGGTTGAGAGAGAGAGAGATAGAGAACATAATGTTTCACAGAAATAGAGATGGAGAAAAACTGACTGTGCAATCCAAGCAAGAGCAAAGATCATCCACGCTTCAGGAGCAATGTCTACGTCCTAATTCCTGCCCAGCGTGCGTTTGAAGGCTGCTACTTCTTGTCCAGGATGCCGCTGACGGAGAAGGGTCGTTTGGATTTCTGCAGGCCCATTTTCCTGCACACAGACATGCAGTGAGACACAGGACATGCGCCGACGAACCATCCATACCAACAGTGTCCAGTCCTGCTCCAACAAGCATAACAGAGCACCATCAAACCCTGTCCTTTGCACTATGGCAAAAAAAAAAAAAAAAAATACCACAGGCGTCTTCGTACGGCCAATCAGCTCTGAGCTTTAACTGTGCCCTCTTATAGCGGCTGTGAGGACTGCAGAACATTGGGGAGGTATCAGCATGACACAAACAGCATTAGAGGACACTTACTTTAGCGCCTTCTCTGTCAGCGTGGGCTCTACAGTGAGAGAGGACAAGAGAGCAGGGTTATCATTAAAGCCGATCGGTTGTTTTTGTCAGTGACCACAGCTGTGGTACAGTGAAGCTCTGTACGGACAGTATAGAGACACAGGCTGTACAATGCCATAGATGGCTAGTGTACAGACATAGGCAGGCATATATGGATAGGTGTATCTAAACAGAAAAGGCAGAACCTCAAATGCTGGATATGCAAATGAGAGATTTTTCAGGGTAAAATCCTGGCTTTGGCACTCAAATTTGAATTTGATTTTGAACTGAAGAGACTCACTTTTGCGCTTGCAGCACTTGCATTTGCAAGCACGCTTTATAAGACAGATGATGATGATGAGGGCGACGATACTCAGGCCAAGAGCCACTCCAATCCCAGTGGGACCCACCCTGCTATCTGTAAGAAACAGTCACCACTGGTTTACAACGGCACAATGCAAAAATGTGCCTAAATCAGGGTTCTAAATGATTCTTAAGTCATTGCGACATTATAATGATGTGTAATCTATACACAGGCCTGGAGTCAATCAATATTTGGTCTTAAAAAAACTATAATAATAATTTTGAATAATAATTGCAAGTGGTCATTTTTAAAAAATGTAAAAAATCATTTTGGTGATTACTGACCTCAACTGTTTGTTAGCATAAAGAAAATGCACATATCAAGACAAATGCTGATTTATTCTTGGCTCTCAAGTGCAAATTATTATTGCATTCTCGCAACACATGTCCTGTCTTGAATGTAACGTTGCAAACAGTGACTCACTGAAGGAAGGATGTGGTGGAAAGGTCGGCAGGGGTCCAAACGGGCTCTCTATGTCTGAGAAAGCAGACGCACCCCCCCCCCCCCCATCCTCCAAGGAATCAATCAAACCAGTCAAAGCAGGTAACACTATCACACATTCAACACTAAAATGCATAGTACGAGGAACTCAGAAGTTTTCCCTTTTCCCATGTTGGAAATAAATGTTTATATGAAATAATAATAATGAAATAAACACACACACACACTCATACACCTTATAAAACAAATCACATTAAATTATCCTTTTAAATTGTACATGTGAATTTAATATTTTCTTATGTGAATTAAAATGTTTACATGTAAAAAAAAAATGTCATGTGAGCTGTCATGTGACAGATGTGAACTACAAACTTGTACTTTTTTTTACATGTGAAAACAAAACACGTTTTTATTTATTGAAATAAATACTCTCATCTTATGAGGGGGATAACTTTTATAGTTTGCATGTGTACTTTTCACATGTTGTGTTTTCATGTAATTTTTTCATAAGGGCACACACACACACACAGACACACACTCACACACGCACACACACACACACAGACAAACAGACAGACACAGAGTTGCACAGATCCACATTAATACACACAGACAGATACAGGCACACATGCGCAGATATATTTTTTCAAACCAAAAACAGATGTAAGTTTAAGTTACAGGTTCTCATCCTTCTTCATTCAAGTATGTTACTCCAGGGAAAAGACACCCATTGCATTTATAATCACATTTTACATCCCCGCACAGAACACCAGCGACGGTTTATTAGATAGTTTCTCTTTAAAGGAAAATGCAAGAAATACGACCTACACCAGGGCTGTCCAACCTGTTCCCGAAGAGCTACCATTCTGCACATTTTCAATCCTACCCCAAATAAAAATTACACCTCATTCAGCAACTAGAGATGTCATTGAGCTACTATTTGGTAGAATTAGGCGTGCCAAATAAGGATAGAAATGAAAGCCTAGAGTAGATTTCTAGGAACAGGGTCAAGCAGCCCTGACCTACGCCATCTTAAGGCTCAAAACTAAGTTAATTCTTCATTCTAAGCAACAGGAGTTCAGCGCTGTTCAGGTCAGTTTGAGCTCCTTACCGTTATCACCCATAGCTCTGTGCACGGAGGAGATTCTCACTCTTCCTTCCTCGCTCCTTATCAGGATCTCAAACTTTGGACTGGGTTTTCCCCGTTTTCCTGTATAAAGCTGTGGTGCTTCAGTCTGCCATTAAAACAGAGCCGCGTATCTCTTTCTGTTGTCGTCCTTCTCTAGATCTCTCTCTCTTGTTTTCTGCCTCTCTTTCTATCTCTCTCTGTCTCTCCCTCTCCTCATCACTGCATTCTTGTCATTCTCCAAACTGGCCCTTCTTCATTCTGCAGCTCTCTGACATTTCCACATCCCCCCGACGCAATAATTCATTATTGTGTTTATATTTATATATATATCCCACTGAGACCAAAGAGGCAATATTTCACATATATTTGCTGTGCATTTCTATATTATACTTCCCTTGTCACCAGCGTGGTGACTATAGCAGGCCCCAATAAAAAAAACTTGCCACATGCTGTAATGCTACAATACCTTTCTGTAATACATTTAATAAAATATATTTCTGTGGAGACACCCTGTGTATATTTTATTAATATATTCTATCAGTTATATTCAGTTATACCCCTCTGAGGCTGCAATAGTTGGCAATAAATTTTGCAATATATTTCTATTTATTAATCACCATATTTCCCAATACAAATACCAATGTATTGTCAATTAAAAATGCATCTGCATACAATTTCACACAAATACAAATACAAAATCACAAATACAGTTTGTGTTATATCATTAGTGTTGATATCATTAGCATGTGCTGACGAAAATATTATGAACCTTAAATGAGCCTTGCATTTCCAATTCTTTCTCAGGGGAAACATCGGGGACCAGATGCACTGAGTTTCAGAAGCGGATGTGACGCATTCTGCCCCACAGACATGCGTGTTGCGTGACACAGGCGCATGGGGCTGGAATCTCAGCGAGCGAGGGCGTTCCTCCGCCTTGCATATGCGTGTAATGGAGGATCACACAAACAACGGGCGGTGATGCTGTAAGTGTAGTTAATTATGTATTCTGCTGAATTTACTAAAGAGATTTTCTTATTTTTTCCTGAACGGCTTTTCCTCTCACCAAACAGGAGCAATGCACAGTGCCTGGTTTTCAACTGGGGGGTTCACCTCCCCCTCCCCTGCCCCCACCCGTTCCACGATAAGACGCTCAACCACTCCCCACCCAGTCTGTGGTCACATTCTCCTTTCTCTTATTCATGCATCACTCGCTTTTCCTGGTCAACCGCGGCAATCGGAATCCTGTCAATTCCTTCTCCCAGCTTTTTCGAAGAACACCTCAACTACCTTTATAATTTTATAAAAGGAAAATACCTTGGAAAATGTTTCATTTTCAATGGGCTCATCTTTTTTTTTTTTTTTTGCAAATAGGTCATTTTCATACTGCACCATCAAAACAACATATTTTGTGTTGCACTGTAACTGTAGGAGTGACCTATCAGGGCAGTTGCTGGGAAGCAGCTGTCTGCCTGCCAAAGAAATCAATGTGACACGAGACATGAGAGTGACACCTGCTGGTTAAATTTAGTATTGTTCTATATGAGCATACCTCCGGTGCGTGAGTCTCTGTTACTGTCTTCAAAAAGTCCAGCATAGGAATTTGGTCTTGTAAGTTCAATTAATGGCAGCAGTGGGAATCGGATCATTGTTGCATATAGCACCCTCTCTTCTAATAGCAATTGTCAAAAAATCTTTTTTGAGACTGTTTTTTTCTCTTACAGTAATTCATAACTGCATCATGGTTTATTGTGATTATCACAATGATTAAATTAATAAATCATATTGTAGTAAATCGCCTCATTTCACATACAGATTTTGCAATGTAATGGAGTATTATTCATAATTTAGGCTTCTATTGTACAAGCGGTAAGTAGTACAGCCACTGAATTGCAGCAGTGGATGTTGAATTGGGTCAACTATTTTTTCAACAAATGGACATACAGTCGTCTTGTCCATTGACTAAGGGCTAGAATAACAGGGTACTAAGTTAGAACTGAATAAAGTAACCTCATACACTTAATCACACACAAAACCTGTGAGTAGCATCATCTGATGAGAGAGTGTAATGGTCCTGCAGCAACCCCCAGTTGTGAGTCATACAAGTCCGTAATCTTTGCAAACATGATAGGAACGATCAACAGGGAACTAAAATGGACACAACAGCTATGGGAACCCGGTGAAGACAGCTTGGATTTCCAGTCATTCAAAAGTAATGATCGTGCCTCTCATTCATCACAAACCACTTCGCGGGGAAGAGGGTAGTCACTCATCTCACTAGTCACAAATGAGCAGAGCCCACTTGGAATGATACATGGCAGCCATTTTGTGCCTGAAGGCTCACCACACATCAGCTGAGGTTGAGAAGTGGGGACCCCGCAGCATATTGCACCAGAGGATAATTACTGGCCAATTTGAAAGATCCGACGTAGGAATTTGAATAGTACGCTACACAAGGACATCCCCTTCTCTATGCATTACTGTATAGGGAATCTTTAATGACCAAAATAAGTCGGAGTGTTGGAAACAGCCGAGAAACATTTTTATTTTTCAGGCAGTTTGTCATTGTCATTCATATCATTGCTACACTTCATTTATTTATACATATTTTCCTTTCATGATGTAATGATGATGTGGCTGAGGATAAGAGCTGTAGTGGCTGGTGGGGGGGTGTGGGGGGGTGGGGGGGGGGGGTGTAGGGGAGAGTAAGTTGGTAAATGGTCCCTTATCTAGCTTCTTCTTTGGAGCAGCCTACAAAAGAAAGGCAAGCGCACGTGTCCAAATTGATACGGTAGCTATTTTAGGAGCCAGCGTGACTCCTTTAGTAAACTCAAAATGTATTTTGAGAATTGCCTCAGTTCTAAATATGGAACGATTCCTTTTTTTAAAATTACGGGCGCATGCGTTTTTGTTCTCCCTAGAATGCCCATTACGGTCAGGACAACAAAGACCATGAAAATGATCTGAGAAAACCATAAAAAAATAAATAGATAACGTGGGGAATCTGAACCTGATTGTTTTTGTCATCAGACATTAGAGAAGGAAGCAGTATCAAATAAATATGGCCCCTCCCCTTCCCAGTCATCCCCTCCCCAGGTAGACCCATTTTGCAGAAGTTTGAGGATTCATGTAACAAAGCAACTCACTGATGTTACCAGTAAATTGCTGAATGGATGATATCACAGAGATACACGGGGAAGTGCCAAAATTAACAATGCATTCTAAGAACTGAGACAGTATTGTGTGATTCATGGCATTGTTCCTGGGTAAGAGGGAATGTTAACGTGTCATGGGGGGCACTGCGTGTGCACGTGTGTGTGTGTGTGTGTGTGTGTGTTGTGTGTTGTGTGTGGGTGATTATATGTGTGTGTGTGTGTGCGTGTGTGTGTGTGTGTGTGTGTTTGTGTGTGTGCGTGTGTGTGTGTGTGTGTTTGTGTGTGGGTGATTATATGTGTGTGTGTGTGTGTGTGTGTGTGTGTGTGTGTGTGTGTGTGTGGGTGATTATATGTGTGTGTGTGTTTGTGTGTGGGTGATTATACGTGTGTGTGTGTGTGCGTGTGTGTGAGTGTGTGTGTGTGTGTGTGTGTGCGCATGTGTGATTATATGTTTGTGTGTGTGTGCGTGTGTGTGTGTATGCGTGCGTGTGTGTGTGTGTGTTTGTGTGTGTGTGTGTGTGTGCCTGCGTGCGTGAGCGTGTGTGTGTGTGTGTGTGCATGTGTGATTATATATGTTTGTGTGTGTGTGTGTGTCCTTCAGAGCTTACAGAACACTTGGACATCTCCTCTTGAATGATTACTGAATGACTGAACCTTTACGTTTTAAAGCAGAAAGTACCTGTTCTGCCAGAATACACACGTACTGTACAGTACAGAGAACTGATCAGGACAATGGAGAGACTCTTCGGGGAATTATTGTCTTTCCCATCTGTCCATCCATTCTTCTATTCTCCCTTCTCCTGCACAGTTGCCAAAAAGCTACTACCAGGAGGTCTAGCACTACATACACATACATATGCAAGCACACCCACATACACACAAACACACATACACAGACACAAACACATTATATGCAAACAACAATTGAATTTCTTGTTAAATTTTCTACGTTACCGTCTCTATTTTACTGTTTGTATTTTCTTTTTTTCCCTTTTTTGCATATTTGAATTTTTGGTATTTAAAAATATTATTTAAGTTTCTTTGCATTTTTTTTAAAACTTGAAATTAAACTTCATGTAATTCCAAAGCAATGTTTATGGTGGTGGTCTTTTAGTTACCATGCATTGAATGTCATCAGGCCCCAGGACAACGAATTTGAAATAAAACAAAGAACATGAGGTGAATGTGCAGACTGTCAGCTTTAATTTGAGGGCATTTACATGCAAATCAAGTGATCAGTGAAGGAATTGCTGTGCTTTATACATAGTCCACCTTAAAAAAAAAAGACTTTAATTCCTGCACAGTATGTGGTAAATTGGTGCACTGTTCAGAAATCAGGCACTTCAGGTTTATGGAATAAGAATGAATTTAATCCTTGTTTGACGGTATCTAAACATCAATCACATCCAACGGGGGGAGGTAGTTCTAGCTTGCACCAAGAGCAAAACTATGGACAGACCATTAATGTATTACAATCGCCAGGTCATCACTATCAGAAATAGGCATCAGATAATCCCGCAGGATGCTTATACAAGAGTATGTATGTATGTATGTATGCATGCATGCATGCATGTATGTATGTATATATGTGTGCATGTATGTATGTATGTATGTTTGTATGTATGCACATACATTATTTTTTCCCTATTGTTTCTTTTTTGATGTTTCAAAGATGTGGGGCACAGTGTACTAGGCTTTTGTGTGATCCTGACAGTACTGCATTTACGTAGTTTGTGCATAATTCATTTACGGAGGCTTGTCTTTTCACAGGTTTTGTGACACATTTTCCCTCAGAGAGGAAAAAGCCTTACAAATCCACCTATTATCCAAGCTGTTACCTAAAGCTCCATGTGACACTGCTCTGTAAAGGATTGAAAAGGATTGAAAAACCAGTCGTACGACCAGGCTGAGAGCTCCTCAGCTGGCTTAATATGACAGGGCTATGGGAGTTGTGATGATGATGATGACGATGGTGATTCTTCTTCTTCTTCTTCTTATTATTATTATTATTATTGCTAATAATAATAATAAGAAGAATAATAGTAATATTTTTCAAAAAATAATAATAACAATAATAATAAGATGAATATTAATTATTCTCAGTGACAGCATGACAGGGCCAACTGATAGGTGTCACAATACAATTGTGACATCTTGGCAAATCAACCTCATTAGGGCAAACAGAGAATTTCACAACCCAACAATGTCGCAGTTGAGTAGTTCCACGTGGCCATGCGTCACCACGGAAACAACCAGCCAGAGAAAACCACAGCATGGGACGCATGGAAACAAGCTCCTGTATTTCAAGTTGACCTGCTGCCTGACGTACAAAATATGAGTCACAGCACACCGTAGTTTCATTTGGGGACTGACAACCACCGTAAAGCAACAAGACAGGTCCCGTCCCAACGCACACAAACAAACACACCCATAGACTAAAAACAGCACACTTAGAATGGCTTTTCAAACAGTGACGGCAGAGAGCACCTTCGTGAACTCACGTAATGGGTGGCGCTACCGAGGAGCTGTCAATCACTGAACAATCTGAACCAATCAAAAGACCTGACTATTCATAGCAAAGCAATACACTGCAAAACATCTGCTGACATTCAGCTACAATCCTTAAGTAGATGGTCTCAACCACAGCAGCTCACAGAAGTGGAGAGCATTAGTACAAGTCTCAGGAAAGACGTAGCAGAATGGAGAGGCCGGGCTGATATGTAGGGTCCGATGATCTGTTGAAGACATTTTGGTGCTTGTCTTTTACCTGCCTGATAGGCTGGCACCAGCTTTTGGAATTTCATGCCAGTCGATACGGGTGGCCAGTGGAGGGGGGTGAGAAGGGGAGTGATGTGGCTGAGCCCGGGGTGGTCGTTGATCAGACGAGCAGCAGCGTTCGTTCCCAACGAGACCCAGACGTCTGACGGCAAAATCAGGGAGATCAGTGAGGAGGAAGTTGCCCGGGGCCAGATTGGAAATGATAAACGGCACGAAAGCCACGCCTATTTTTGGGGTTTTTGGTGACGTCTCCAAGGTCACTGCACGTGTGCACATGTGTGTTCCACGCCCAAACGGAAATGTGTTTTTTACACCCCTAAAATACGGCTGCATCCTCAACTGAGTTGTAACGTTTTATCAACGTTGCAGCAATGTTGCTGAAAGGCCGTGTGTGGCAAACAAGCCTGCCGCAGGCCACCGAAGTGCCTTTCCACGGGGCTCTCCAGCACAGAGACACAGGGAGAAGATGTTCAAATAGTCCACATTTACTTACAAGGTTGGCAAGATGTTACCGCCAAGGAGCAGATGTAAAAACTGTCATGACAGAGGCTCCCTTCTGTGAGTGGGGATGGCAGATTTAACCTGTGCGCACTGATTACCTCACTACGCACAGGTGCAGCCACTCCTGTTCCCGGGTCCAATTAGCCTGGCCAATTATCTCATTCTTAACCAATTATCCAATTGGCCAGGTCTAATTAGCTTGACCCAGGGCAGGTGTGGCTGCCTAAACCAGCCATCCCCACACCACACCGTGTAAATGCTGTGTGCTTGAATGAGGGGAAGCATGTTCAATTTTATTGTTCTGTTAATATTGCTTATACTGTACATTCCACTTAAACATCCAGAGTCAGTTTAACTCTAATAGAGATTAACAATATTCAGAATGGGATCCTGTATCCTCTATCAGGATAAAATATTCTCCGTAGGCATTGACTTTATGCAGAAGACCTTGTAATGTAGAAATGAAGGTTGGAGTCCTTCATCGTTTCAAACTGTTTCACTTCAAATTGCATTTCCATTTAGTCTGGCTAGTTTGCAGTGTTTACATCGAGGCGATACGCTAATTTTATTCAACCTGAAAAAAAATGGGAATGCAAAATTTATTTGACAAAACACAGTCACCACATTAGCCCCAGCATACAAATATTAGCAAATAATTTTCAATCATTCACCGATCAATGTTTGAATGCACCACACATTAATACAAGTTAAAATAATACCTGATGGTTTGTAACATAATTAAACATATTGTCTTACTTTGAACAGCCAGACCATTTGATTGGTTTAAATTGGTCAATGATTGAAAGGGCATATCACATTTTGCATGCGATACAATTATTATATAAGGTCTAAAAGACTGACCAACTGACCAAGTCTGCTCAACTGAATTAGCCTCCTTCAGGATATGACTGGCGTCTGTAGACAGCATGTACATGTATACATTAACACCTGCACAGTCAAGTACAAAAGTAAAAAGAGAATATATGAAATAAAAGTGGTTGAAGCTATTTAGATTGGATACAAAATGAACACAAAAAGTGCTAAATTAAGATAATTTGCATAATATGCAAATTAGAGGGGATTATAAATCCATATAACTTCAATACAACTGTTCCCATATGGCAGTTCCCATATGGCTTGCTTGTGAAAGAAGATTTCCTAGAACCTGGGCAGGCAGTTCCTCCTTCCGTTTATTTCTTTATGTACATTTGATCTAGTCATCATTCAAAGGGCTGTAAGCATGATGTATGAGTTTCATTGTATGGCATAGTCTTGCCACCTGCCTGTGAGCCACAGGTGAAATATGACACACCACCCAGCATGCATATCACGGAACTTAAGAGAAAAAAAAATAGCAAAGGGACACACCAGCGGGCAGTCTTTTTCCAAGCTGACAGGCAGAGCAGCGGAAATATGCGGCAGCGTTTGTCTTTGTAGACACTGACATCAGTTTCTGGGAAGGTACTGCACAGTGAACAGAGGAGGAGGAGGGCAGAGGCAGCAAGGTGGAGTCAGGTGAAGGCAGAGGAGAAGAGGATAGGCCAGGTGTGCTGCATCACAAACCGTTTAAACAGAATGACAGAGGTGGCTGTTTGAGCAAGAGTTCAAACACAGGGAGAGAAAAAGGGGGAAGGGAAAGAGAGATAAGGGAGACACACACTGAAGCACAGCCTGGTGAGGGAAACTAAATCTGAGAGCCAACAAGGAAGTCAACGGATCTGTGCTGAAGCTGTTCAGTTCTCTCTGACATTGACTCAGGACCCAGTTCACAAAGGATACCAAAGTGTTGGGCTACAGTAAGTGCATTTTGTTAATTCCTTCTGTTTTAATGTATATGCATGCTTAAACATCACAGTGTTTCAGAGTCTCAGGAAATGAGTTTGCATATTAAATGAGGTCTGTGTAATAGAATCACATGGTAGATGTACTGTGTCTGGTATAATAAATCCTAATCAGAAGACAGGTTGAAATGTCTAACTTCATTTGAGATGGAATTTTGAAATTATTCTGCCCCTGAGGGTATGGACTTGAAGTTGGCTGCTACTGTTAAGATCATGCAGTTTCAGTAATAACATTATTGCTATAGTATATGTGTGTGTGTGTGTGTGTGTGTGTTGGAAATAGGGAAAGAGAAAGACCGGCACTGGGTTGTACTGGACCTGGACCTTTTCACAGGCAGCGTTTCATGTCCCCATTTCTTTCTCTTTCTGACCTCACTTCTTTCACATTCCTTCTCAGTGAGAATGTGACGGATGCAGATGTGTGGAAAAACAGCACACTGTAAAACACAAAGCAAATGCAAAGCCTTTTAGTCCTGTCTGCAACACAACCAACGCCTACATGTCAAACAATCAGACAGATTTACTAGGCCAGTCGGCTGGCTGGCAGACACGAAATGCTATCACATTGTTCCCGTCAGAACCGGCCATAGACGCTTGGAGGCCCCACACAAGAATGCTGTTGTGGCCCCAAAAGTGGTAAAAAAAATAAAATAAAAAAACTGTGGCCCAGGGATGGTTGTGGCCCTAAACGCCAGCTCTGGTTCCTGTAACATTGCATTAGTTCCACTACCCAAAAAATTTTTTTACAGGAACAAAACAGAAATAAATGTTTACAGGAGCGGTGTGATAACATAAGGGGTTCTATTTTCAGTTGTGGTTCCGCCATGTTTTAAATACACTTATTTTGCCTATGAAGTCAGGTCAATAAGGAAGAGTAAAGAAACTGTTGGCCAGTTTCTAATAATGTGTGAGGTGGAAACCAGGTTTTACCTGTTCTATGCCCTTTTATACGTGTGTTCTATTTACACATTGTGCATATTTGACAGTCATCACGCATGGGGACTTGTTGTTTTGTTGCATAGCAATGGTTTGGGCAAGCCATGCCATTGTTGTGAATTAATTATGGGCCTGTGTGTTACAATTTTTCTTTCTTTCATTTGTGCAACACCAAGTCTTAGTTTTTTTTAATTGTTTAATAAAACTTCAATAAACTTCATTATTTTTTAGTTATAGAGCATTTAAGCTATAAAGCTACAGGTTTAATGAGAAATTAAAACTGACCCATAATAAACTGTTTTATTATTCTAAGTTATTATTAGTTTCATATTTATGACAGAAGAAAATTTGAACAAATTCAGATTAATTTCTCTTATTTATGCAATTCCTTTTAACTTAATTTTTAAGAAAAAAAGGGCCAGCTCAACTCACTCCTGCAGAAGAATGTCTTGTGAGACATATCTGATTGGTACATTGTTATTCTCATCTTCCATTGCACCGGTAGACCATGGACATTTGCAGCACGCCCTGCGCAATGCGCACAGCTCTTGAAAGGGAATGAAAAGCGGTCTTTCGATTGGCTACACAAAATAATGACCTTCACTCAGTGCCGCTCAGGGTACAAAGGTAGCTTCATATACAATTTATGATTTGCCTAAGGCTGGATATGTTAATAACAGTACACCTTCAGGTCGTCACTTAGGTGCAGCTATCAGCATAATTCAGAAAAGCCTCGTCAGTTGGTGCAGTTCTCGGTTGCAATTCGATAGCCCTGTTGTTATGCCTTTCACCTGCGACAGGTTGGCGCTTACACTCAAAAACTCTATTGTAATTATGATGAGTTAGCCGAAACTGTCGAGACAGTAGGCATGACTGAATTTGCAAGAGTTTGAGCTTTCTGGGTGATGGCCCTAACTCCTCAACAAGTGTTTGAGGCCTGAGAGGTTTTGGAAATGATTAAAACAGCCTAGAAGATCTTACAGCAAGGGTCTCAAACTCCAGTCCTGGAGGGCCGCAGTCTCTGCTGATTTTTGTGATTTCCTTTTATTCAGCAGCTAATTTAGGCCTTGGAAACCAGGTATCCAGTCTCTTTTAAATTAAATTAAATTAAATTTACTTAAGATACTTAAGTGCTGGAACAAATAAAAAACCAGCAGACACAGCAGCCCTCCAGGATTTGAGAATGAGATCCCTGGTGAAAATTCCAGTTACACACAACCAGCTTCTGCTCCAGCTGGACACCATCTCAAATTGGGTGATGATCAGTTGTCTGCGCCAAGCTGGCCCAACAGCTGGACATGGTCTTGCTAGCATGGTTGCTATCTCAACCATCTTGTTGCCAGCATGACCCTGGCCAAACCAGTTCCAAACCAGCTGGAACAGCTTCACATCAGATAGAAATCAATCTGGAATCGGAGATCCCTGTCTTACAGTATAAGACCTGGCTCTGAGGAGCAATGCCATTGTCCTAGGATTTGAGCTGGAAAATGTCATGCCACAATGTAGGGAGGAGAAGCTGAGGTCTGAAGACGTACCTTGACTAACTCTAACACTACTCCTCATCATAGTTACTCCCAATCTCGAATCACTGTCTTATGTATATCACTTGCATCCTTGTATCTTGACCTTCAAGCACTTTCATGTCACACTTCATGTATTTTCGTCTTGTACTTTTGTGTTGGTCTTGTATTTCCATATTGGTGCTGTAGCTCGTTATCATATCGCTTGTAATCATGCCTCACTTCTGCTTTGACTCACCATAACTTTATTGGCTTAACCTATGCTTACTATGTGAACTAGACTTGATGTTCTTGGCTATGGATAAATGACACTTAATGAGTATCATATCTTATCAGACCTGAGTTCTGTAGTTCCAATGACCTTTGGCACGCAATTATTGAGATGAGAAGCTTGTTAAAAAGGAGGTCATGGAAAATATTCATAAAAATGTCCGGTCATATGCTTCTCTATTTTCTAGAAAAACTTGGCATTCAATCCAGCTGTAAACGTTATGTGTGGTTTAGTATGACTTGAAAATCCCAATGCCCTACTTCCTGGAGATGGTGCCAAAAACCATGCCAGCCCTTGAATAGCGATACCAGCATCATTGTGGGGCAAACACAAAGAACCAGGATTGAGAGTGGTGAGGTTTCAAGGTACAATAAAGAAATGATGATTATTATTTGCAGATATTCCTATGGTCCATAGTCTCTTGGGGAGGGCATTTGTTTAAAAAAAAAAAAAAAAAACTTGAATTGACCACGTGTTTAAAGCAAAGCGAGGCGAAACTAAACCCTGGTTGAGTTCGAGGAACAGCAGGATAAACAGAAGGCCGTCACCTGACTGGCCTTAAAATAAATGAGCGGGGGATTTTAAACAGCTCATGCACAACATTATGACATTTTCTAGAGTTGCAGCAACATCAAAAAAATATTGTTTCTTCTGTCATCATGCCCAGATTACATACTGTACATACTTTTTTCAAGCAGATGTTTTAAGCATGTACTGGAATAAAGAGCACATGCAGAAACAGTGTCGACCCATTTGGAGTGCAGCTGGGAACATGTGTTTCCTGCCTGAGATTCCATTCAGTATTATTGCAACATGGTTGAAAGTTCCTATCAGCTTTGTACTAGCTGGAAACCGCAGTGCTTTGCTGTGCTCCAGGTTTCTATGCCAAAAGAGGAAGGTGAGGTGAAAATCTGGCACACAAGTCTCAAAGTCCAACGTTAAGCTCTCCTGCACTTACGTGAGCAGATCCCAGTTTAATTATTCAGTGGAGCCACAACTTCTGTATGTTATCACCAAGAAGTGCCTGTAATGTCTGCCTCCACGTCTGTGAATCAGTGGCTGACCTGTCACAGGCTGCATCGCCTACAGGGGGCAGCAGAGAGCACTACACAATAGTGCAGCACAGGTGAGCCTTTGTTTGTCGTGAGGAACTGCAAGCTGATGGCAGTTAAGCTGAGCCAGGTGCAGTCAGAGACAAAGGCCTGTAACCTTTAAGGGGGAAGGTTTTGAAGGTTATGGGGTTGGCAGGTCACGGGGATGGCAGCATGGCGAAAGAAGAAATGACAGACCCAAGTTATATACATATATAGATATACAGATGTAGATATATATAGATATGACATACACACATATATATGATAATGACGTCCTTATGACACAAAGACTGACAGACAAAACAGATCATTGCTGCCAATAGAAGAACATTCTTTGAGCATGAGGTGTCCTCCTAGGATTTGAGGTGTGAATAGACCGTAAGGGAAGAGAAACCAAAAACAAGTTGCAGCTGACATGTGAATGTTGGAAGCAGCTGACAGTGAGCTGCCCCACCCTGGAAAGGCGCGGTTTTGCCGCGGGCCAGGCAAGGCCACTCCGAGTAGCCCGGGGGGGGCCAGCAAAGCTTTCGGGAAGGCAGGCACAGGTGCAGGCAGAGGTGCCGTCACAGCGAGAGGTGTCCTGTTTCAGAGTAGCTTTTTTTTCTTGTTTGGCGAGGGGGCGGGACACCCCCCGGGGCATCCGTGCTGATCGGGGCTCCCGCGCGACAGGATGTTCTCTGCTCTTCCGCGAGCGAGGAGACGCTGGCAGGACTGCTGCCACGGAAACACATTTGGTGGCGAGAAGCAAGGGACAGGCAGAACAAAAGGGAGAGCGAGAGAGAGAGGGAGGACAGAAAGGTGGTGACACAGACCGGCTCAGGGTGACGTTTGCTTTTTGCCTGGTCTGAATCTTGGCGGCGAGGAGTTCGCAGGACCGTTCTGAAATAAAAGGATTGTTTCGGGGAATTCCGAGGGGTTCTGTTCATTTTGGGCAGTGGCCCGCTTGTGTTCATTTGAGCCCAGCGAGCTTTCTCTCTCCGCATACCTCCGTCCTGTCCAGGCACGTTTTGGCAAAGCCAGCTGTGGGACAGAGGCACGATGAGGGTGAGTACATTTGGGGTACGCCGCAATGACCCGAAGGGTGTTGGTACAAACAAACTTTAGCCTGGATGTATGAGGTGGCAGTGTGAAGACAGACCCGCGCGTTTGCAGTCTGGGTCACAAAGTAAAGGTGAACACAGCGGAATTAGGGTGTGAAATCCACCTTAAAAACATTGTATTCTCAACCATTGACTTGCGTATGTGTCTAACCTGCGTCTAACCTGCGTATGTGCAGCTACTTTGACATTTACACCTGTCATATTTCACTTCAGCGTCACATCAGGTCATACAGTGTACACAACATTGTGTACTTATAAGAACATTGTTATTTCCTGCAATATAAGAACGTGGTGTGCCTATGATGTTCGGGTGAGATAGGAGCCAGGCAGACAGAGACACACAGAGGTGCTTGTCGGTGTGGTGGGGTATTTTGCGTGTTTGGATGGAGGATAAGGGTCGTACCTCCCACCGGACAAATTCTGGGAGATTTTAGATGGTCCACAGTCCTGCCACCACAGTTCTGAGAAAGGGGTCACATCAGGCTGCTCTGTCCAACGTAACACATGTAGGGAGCACACACAAATGAGTCTTTCATCTTTAATAATTGCTACAATGAGGGGGAAAAAAAATCTTCCAGGAGGCCAAGGGAAATTCTGGGAGTCTCCTGGCTGAACCCTAATGGGGAAGCGGGTGAAAGGGCGATGCATCTCTCAGAGCTGCGTTTCCAGTGAGTTGTGGGGTCTAGTCTGTTTCGGAACATCAGTACCTATCTTGGCCCCGCGGAGTGAGCGATGGCGAGGGAGGTCAAACGCCCCACGGGCAGAGCCAACGGCCCAACGCGACTCTCACAGCGCTCCCGTCTGTCGCTCGGCCCAACGCGACTCTCACAGCGCTCCTGTCTGTCGCTCGGCCCAACGCGACTCTCACAGCGCTCCCGTCTGTCGCTCGGCCGAACGCGCCGCAGCCCCATGGCGACAGGGACGCACGGTGCTGACAACAAAAACGAAATACGCCTGCTATTCAAGGTCGGGGTGACCCCATTCCAGCCATTCAGTGAAAAAGGGGCCTGTTCCCTACGGGGTGTGTTCCCATCTGGATCTGGTCCCAACGCGGCTCCTGCCCCAGTCTTAAGGACCGCCATTTTCCCCAGTTGTCTTTCTTGGTTTTTTTCGCTGTTTGAATTGGTTTAAAGTTTGTGATCGAATGCTAGCTTTGATACCACCTGTTTCAGTTAAATGAAGCTTTTATGTACGTGTCAACCACAAGAATTGTTTTCAGAAACTCATCATACGCATCACAGTCTGCGATATTGGCGAGGTAGCTAAAGGTGGTTTTGTCCTTAAGACGTCCCCTAGCGGTCTGTGAGTGAAACTACAATTTTATGATAAGGGTATTACTAAGATGAGTAAAATGTATTGTTCCTATGTTGATATTGATAATGGGTGCACCCATCCCTTTGATGACTGAAAGTAAGTTTGTGCACTTTATCCTGTTGATGTGGCCTTTTGAGATGCTGTGTCATGGCTATACCTTCTGACTGGTTTTGCATAGTCAGCATGTAAAAAAAAAAAACACTATTGACTCTGACACACACAAAGCTGAATTTCAGGTTCTGTAAGAGGATCTCTCTCTCTCTCTCTCTCTCACTCTCTCTCACTCTCTCTCACTCTCTCTCTCTCTCTCTCACTGTTTGATTTGGTATACAGTATTAGAAAAGAGGAGGGTGTGTCTGCTAAGCTTTATTTATGGGAAGACTAAATGAGCAACTTGAATGAGTAGGAAAAACAAAAGACTTGGGGCAAGATCAATGGAGGCAGAAAGAATTATGTGTGGGCTGAAAGCAGCGAGGCTATCAGCTTGTCACACTTCCTCCTTTCGCCTGTATGAAACTACTTAGAAGTTTTTTTTTTTACAGGAGTCCTGTGATTTTCCACTATGTGCTATATCCTTACAGCAATCATTAATACTGATATCCAAACACATCCACCAACACACACACACACACACACACACACACACACAGAGAGAGAGAGAGAGAGAGAGAGAGAGAGAGAGAAATCTGTTCCCATTTTCCTGTTTGCTTTATGGGCAGAGTCCCTGTTCTTTAGAAAAACAAAATTGATAGGTTTGTTAAAAGTAAAACAAATGCAAAACAGCCTTAATACAAAAACTTTTTTGTTTTTTTTAAACTGCCATTACAACTGGCAATTTAGGACGATCGAGATATTTCTGTGGCTTTGTGGAACATTTTTGCGCATAGTTAATTTGAACGTTAAATGAAGCATGGAAACAGACAAGGAGGTGTGGTCGTGCTTCGCTCATTTGGTTTGCAAATCCACGAAGGGCTGAATGGCTTCTGACGTCGTCATGTAAATGGTAAATGGACTGCATTTATATAGCGCTTTTATCCAAAGCGCTTTACAATTGATGCCTCTCATTAGTTAGGGGTTAGGGGTTAGGTGTCTTGCTCAAGGACACTTCGACATGCCCAGGGTGGGGTTTGAACCAGCAACCCTCCGACTGCCAGACAATCGGTCTTACCTCCTGAGCTATGTCGCCCCATCCTTTGTTTCCTCCCTTTGGATAACGTGAAGACGGGGCCCCCCCCTGTAGGTTTGGATTTGAGAAGCATAGGGAAACAGTGACTGTACCACAGATAGAATCTCCCCTTCGCCCCCGCACCCGCCCCCGGCCACCGAGAACCAGTCCCACCACCTTCTGGCCCCCCCTCCTCTCTGCTCTCTCACGCTTCGTATTACACCACAAATCCCCTCTTCATGCATATCATTCCAAAATTAATATGAATATCGCATCGTGTGCCCTTCTCCAGATCTGCTGATTTGTTGTGTGTCCTCAGAAAGTTAAATGCAGTACCTTATTTGGTTTGAATAAATGGCAGTTTTGTGTGCAGTTGTGTGTTCAGATGGGCCAATTGGGCCAAACAATTTCAGGCAACTTTCGGCCCCTTATCAGAAAATGTACACAATTTGTTCACTTGACACGAACACGGTCAGTGAACTCTGTCTCTCGCCACTTACAGCCAACGTTTTACGGTAAATGATCGCAGATAGGGCCGAACAATTTAAGCACGCGGAAGGCAATAAGGAAACAATAGCGTATTGATGCTCATTCTCTCTCATCTTGTGCAGGGCAATTGTTTAGGTGTTCAGCGCAATTCACTGCGAATGTCATACATTACATCAAGCGTCATCGATCTTTTGTTTTACAAGGTCACGCCAAAACTTAACCCTCTTTTCACAGGCGAGATCTCTTTTCATATGGCAAGCACACTACGTGAAAATTGGGCCGAGTAGGTTGAGTTAGCGCTAAAACTATAACTGCGATTTGTGCGCTAAGCAGTTAACGAGGCAAAACTGGGCCAGGTGCGCCCAGTAGTCCTCCAGCGCAGGAAGGGCAGGATTTGGGGTCCAGTCAGGGAGAGCTTTGGTTAACTTGATTTCTAATTGACTTCAGCCGCAACCATTAAGGTTTAGCCTTTCGTCCCTGTTTCCCTTCAAAAGGTGAATCGCGGATTCGCGTCAATTTTGACAGCTGATTGCTCTGGGAATTATCAACCGCCTGAACAGTCACCGAAAGTATCGCCTCCTGCATTTCTATAGATAAGCATACGAAACAGTTGAATCCAGTTAATCGAGTTTATGCGGGGGGAATCGGTCGCATGCAGTTACATGCACAACGCGTGCTATTCTTTGGGGTAGGTGGCACATGTGTAGCATTTTATTATCTTGTAATTGACAGTTTCAGTTGGCATTTAGTGTCACTTTGATTGGTTTGATGGTCTGCCTGTTTTCATCCTGAAACGCCCTTTTTCGACCAACAGACGTCAGTGCCTCACCAAATCCAACGTCACCCCACCCCCCCCCCACCACCACCACCAGTTGAAATAGGAACTTTTCCCATGCAAGTACAAAAGTTAGACGGAGAACTCACAATATTCTCGGTCAAACATGCTTTAAAAAGGGCTTGGAGCCCAGAAGGCGAAAGGTTCGAGGACCCGTTGAGGCAGCCATTATCTTGTTTCAGGATGGAGGTGCTGAGGTGTTTGTATGAAAGCCATGTTGTAGCTTGTTTCCCAGTTGTCACTCAATGACTCACATGAGAGATGCACTCAAAAGGCAGTGTTCAACGTACAACAGGTGTTCAGCGTACAGCTCGAGGTGCTCACACAATGGAGACCCCATACCCCCGCAGCATTAGGAGATGAATGAGCCTACAGCAGATTTATCTAGGTCTGCTGGTTTGCTTTTGGTTAAAGCAATGATGCTTAGTGTCTCCAGTTCCTCACATTAGGTTCCGTCCTTACCTCACATAGACGGGTGCACATTACCAGCTGTCCAAATTAAACCTGAAACTAGACACATTACAGTTTCCTTTGAGTGTCCATCTGAAGTACTGTGTATTATAATCCGTGTTCCCTTCTCCCTTTCTGTCTCTCTGTCCTTCTTGTTTTCGCTTTCAGACGGATACTCAGATTGCTGCGGAGAGCACCAGACCTCTTCGCCCAGGTGCAACACAAGGTGAGCCTCTAGAAAGTTGCCATAGGGGTATAGAACTACCCCAGGGGATCCAGCCGATTGGAGCTTTCCTAACGCCGCACGGTGAAAAGCTGGTAAAAATGGAGGAAGAGGGAACTGTAGCCGGACGTTCGGCCTTTAAGTGTTGTGCCTGACCGCCGGGACGGTTCTACCCTTGCAGTTCCGGTTCAGCCCGGCAAACGCAGAAGACCAATGGCGGCTCCGAAGACGGCGACGGAGAAGGCCGCCAAGCGGAAGAGGATTTTGATCACGGTGCTGGCGGTGCTGGTCGTACTGGCTATATTGGTGGTGGCCGGTTACTTTGGTAAGCCCCGCCCACACATTTTCCTCCTCCCTGTTCTTTCATTGGCTGAGCTCCTTTATGCATACTTAAGTTCTAGACAGGATTAATTGAAAGTCGCCATATATATATATATATATATATATATTTTTTTTTTTTCCATAAGCGCATTCTGCCATCATATTGCATATCCCTCTCCTCTCCCTGCACGAAAGCCCTTGATTACATCACAGTGCTGTTTGTATAACCCCATCTCCTCTGCCCTCCCACTCCCCCTGCCGGCCACTCAACCTTTTCCTCCACGTCTTCCTCCAGTCAAGAAACTCATTGACAGCAAGTACTTCTTCTGCGTGAGGTCGTTCAAGTTCATCCCACTGGACAAGGCGTGTGACGGGAAGGCGGACTGTTCCGGGGGAGAGGATGAGAGCACTTGCGTTTCCAGCCTGACCGCCAATACCACCTTCCCAGGTAAAGCACTGATGGGCATCCCATAACTCTTAAGTGTAGGCTAACTCCACTGGGGGGGTGGTCAATGGTTAATGTGTGATTGGTCTTGCAGTGTTGTACTAACCCTCCCCTATCTGCCTGTCATTTATTTAGTACACCTCCATCCTGGTTTAATTATCATTCACTGATGTTGTCCAGAGAGCTAAAAGCTGATTTCATGCTGCAGCTATTTTATATTGGATTGCATTTCCAAAGAATTAAAATGTACCTTTGCATTTCTGCTTGTATTAAAACCCCCGGCTTGTTCCGTGTCTATGAAGGGCCCCTAAATGAACGTACCCTTTTTTCGATTCTTCGGTCCCCCTCTCCCTCTGCAGTGCGTCTGGTGTCCAGCAGTCAGGTTCTGCAGGTGTACAGGCCCGGGTCGGGCTGGCGGACGGTGTGCGCGGAGGATTGGAGTCCCCAGCACACAGAGACCACCTGCCGACAGCTGGGCTATTCAGTGTGAGTACATAAGCTTAGCCACACTTCGTAGCCGTATCGTTGCCTTTTCCATTATCCTGCTTTTTAGCGACAGCTTATCTAGGGCGTATTCTACAGGGGATGTTTAACACATTTATACTGGTTGATACTCAACGTAGCAAGCAAGTTAAAGGTACAATATCACGGCTAGTCAAAGGTTCAATTCCCAGGTACACCGCCATTGTATCCTTGAGCAAGGCACTTGACCTGCATTGCTTCAGTATATATCCAGCTGTAAAAATGGATGCAATGCAAATGCTACATAAAAGTTGTAAGTGTCTGCTAAATGCCTGTAGTGTAATGTAATGTGACACACTGTCCCAGGTCAAAAATATTCTCACCCCTTTCACTGATGCCAAAGGAATAACTTGCTGATCCAAAGTTTTGGAAGTGTCCTCAACATTACATGACATTTATTTGGCAGACGCTTTCATCCAAAGTGACGTACAATAAGTGCATACCGATGGTCATTGGAACAACTACAAAACACAGGTCCCATTTTTTAATGAGCTTATAAAACAGGGTGGATGACGTTCTTTTGTCGTAATGTTTTGTCCGTTGAACAAAAAGTTAACTTTGAAAGGTTTTATTTGTGTTTCGTGGGTGTGTTGTGGCAGTTGGAACTCTCGGTCCACTAGGCTAGTGGAATGCTAATGTATTGCGATGAGTAAAACTACGCAGTTGGCCGCAGGATATCACAGTGTCATGTCATCCAGTCAGCCAGCTTAGTAACATGCTCTGCAACTGGTGGCTCAACATAGCGCCATTTCTGTTTTATAAAACGCTTGCTGCCTTTTTTCCGAGCTCAGACGCAGTCCCGCTTGTTATAGGCCTGTGGGAGCGCTGTTATATTTGGGCTTGACGTCCCTCAGTGGGACCACAGGCTGACACGTGAAAGGTCGAATAAACTGGTGAAAATTAAAATAGGCCTGAAGGAATTTCATAATGCGAATATTCAGAATCGAATTCATTCGACAAACCATGTTGAAAAGGTTTATTTGGGGGGGGGGGGGGGGTGAGGCGGCTTGCTTCTAGAGCGAATCTATGGGCAGACCATTGATGTACAATCACCAGGCCATCACTATCAAATAGAAATGGGCAATAGTTCGGTAGGATGCGTATGCAGGAGGTGGATACGTGGCCGTCTGACATTTCTGAATGCTTTGGTCATTTACATTTTTTGTCGCACTGGAAATGCTGGTCTCCTGCACTGTAATGAATGCTCATTGTATGCCTCTCAAGAGTGCTTTCATGAAGGACGTTTCATGGGACTAAAAGCTACCTTCTTCCTTCCTTTCCCAGAAACCCTGGAATGTCCAAAGTTGAAGTCGGCACCTTGCCCACCGATTTCAGGGCGTCGTTCTGCGGGGTCAGGTCTGACCCGGGCGCGGCCTCCACCATTGAGCAGGCCGTCTTTGACCGGTGAGTTTAAACTCCGGCTCCAGACTGCCTGGCCCCCCGCGAACGCTGACCGAAAGACCGGACGGGGTTTAGGGTTCAGAACACAACCGGATCGCATCGAAACCGAAAATCCTCACTTCCTCTGGCGGTTCGAGAGCCGGCTGTGCCTCACCCTGGATCTGGCATCTACTATTACAACTTAACAGAAACGTAAAATGTGGATATGGAGAATGTGCCAGTCACACAGTGGCCTAACCATAAGGGTTGAGCCCTTGAAAAGGCCATTGCCATTTCCTCCTGCGTGTACCTCGAGAGTGCAGCTGCCGAATTGCTTTACAGTGTTGAGTCCCTGTCTACATCCCCAACTCTCCCTTCATTGTCGGCTCCATTGCATTACGTTTTACATGGCATTTGTTTGCCGAAAGCTCTTATCCACGTAAGAGCACGTAAGTACACTCATCTGATTAACATGAGCAATAATGACAGACCTGGCTAACAACATTCCCAGACTAGCGAGTACAGACGCAACACATCGCTAAAGCTCTGAATGTAAGTTTTTAGCCTGGAATAACATAAGATACAGGGTGTGGTGAAACTGTTTTTAAATAGCAGGAAATGAGGCCAGCAGTCGCTGGGTAATCTGTTTTGTCTCTGTACACCAACCCTAAAAGAATTTAAGGAAGCTGGCTCATTCCCTTTGAATGAGTTCCCAATCTGTTTTGGAATCCTTTTAACACAATAAGCTGAGCAGGGTGGACAAGTATGGCACTCAATTATGACCAGATCAAAAAATGCGATTGCTCAGAGTTTTGGATGGGCGCTCTTTTGTGTGTGGATGCATTTCGTGGGCGTGAGTGGTTTCTAGGGTCCTGCTGGGGTTCTGCTGTTATGTTTGACAGTACTGAATCCTAAACTGTGAGAACTAACGTGTGTGTGTAATGGAAGACAGTGCCATTCTTCCTTCTGAATGGGTTACATTCATTTAACAGACTCTTATCCAGAGCACCTTGCAACCAGAGCAACTTATAATGTGATGTTACATTAACACTTGTGCAATTTATCGAGCCAAAAGATGCAAGTGTGAATGTAGCATCATATTGTAAGTAGTAACTTCTGTCGTGTGCCTGTCCACACATGCATGCTTACTGGGATAGAGAATGCTACCAGTTCGAATGAGAGACATAATTCACAACCATATTTTTAATACTGTGTTCGTTTGCCTCCATCAACCATCAACCAGTAGCACAGAGAGTTCAGATGATGAATAAACATGTATAGTCTGTCTTTCCTGCATATTTTTAATCCGGGCTCTCGGTTGATCGTATCATATGGACCAAAAAGAAAAAAGTGGTTTCATACGGACCAAAAAAAAAAGAAGTGGTTTGGAACGGTTAGTGGCTTGACCCTTTCTCTCTCTCTCTCTCCCTGTTTTAGCCAGTCATGCTCTTCAGGCGCCGCGGTCTCCCTCACCTGCTCAAGTAAGCACTTTCTTCCCGCCTCCCCCGCATTCCTCCCCCTCCCCCCCTCCGCAGACTCTGCTCCTCCTCTCAGCCCTCCTCTGTCAGGCTCTTTGTGGAGTGACTGCTCCAGGAGGCTGAGCTGCTGAGCAGGTTCTATGGGATTCCACGGCAACGGCATCAAAGCGTGTTAGGGGTCAGGAGAGGGAATGTTGCCTAAATGCGAGCGTACACAAGCGCAGGGACGTGTATGCACACATACGCGGCCACACAAACACACACGCAAACACACACACACGCACACACAAACAAACAGGAGCACACAAAAAAACACACTTTCACTTGCACACACAAACACTCACACACACACACACACATAAACAGGAGCACACAAAACACATTTTTACATACACACACACACACACACACGCATATATATACATACACACACACAGGAGCATGCATACATTGCCAAATGATATTGGCACAGCTAAAAATACATGACCGGGCCTGCCTTCAGAAACTGAATCTGATGCAGCAGCTGATAAGCAGCACATATATGCTGTAGTATATATTCTACACTGCTGCATACAGCTACCTGAATGAATGCAATGAATGAATACATTAATTAATCCTGCTACACGCTACATTTCCAGCGTGTGTAGCCACACCCCTCAACATTACACAGGCAGTTTTGTTTTTAGTGTCATAGCACACTGTATTGAGAGAAACAGAAAACCAGGGTGTTGTAATGTGGCAATATTATAATATATTATATATTGAATTACATAATAAAATGAATGCTATGTATATATTGATCAGCTCTAGTGTAGCAGTATGTATTATGGGCGGAGTTTGACTGCATGTCCGGTATGTGCTGGGGTTACAGACTGCGGGGACCAGGCGGCCGAGGACCGGATCGTGGGCGGGACGGGGACCACCATCGAGGAGTGGCCGTGGCAGGTCAGCCTGCAGCAGAACGGCCAGCACACCTGCGGGGGGTCCCTGGTGACCCCGCGCTGGGTCGTCACGGCAGCGCACTGCTTCTCCGGGTCAGTACCGTCGCCCCCCGCTCCTCTGTTCATCTTACTTTACCCGTCCCCCCTCCCCCAATGTGTGTGTGCGTTCCTACATTATCCTCCTGAGACCCGCCAAGTCATTTTTTTTGTCCCCTGTAGGGGACATGAGTCTCAGGTCTTAATCTTTAGAACCTTATATTCTACTATGCTGATACCTACACTACAAGGGACATTCAATAAAACTGAAATTATATTTTGGACAATATTTTCACTGCAACATGTATTTGTCCAACACATTTCAATGAAAAATATTAAACTTTATTTTGTCAGGTCTCAGGAAGATGACCGGCATTACAATTGGCATCATTACAATTCCAAGCGCTGCATTTTAAAAATTGCAAGCGTTATAATTGCAATGACACATTGTTAAAAATCTAAATGAGTGTTTCTCCCCCCGCCCCCCCCCCGCTCACCCCTGCAGAAGTAAGAAGGAGGTGAGCCGGTGGCAGGTGATGACAGGGCGCACAAATATGGGGTCCTTAGGGGGCTCGTCAGTGGACAAAATCATCCTGAACGGGGAGTATTCTGCCCAGCGCAACGACTATGACATCGCCATGATGCGGCTCAGCAAGCCTATCACCGTTGGACGTAAGTCTCCCACCTGCCAACGCCTCCCCATGTTTTACAAGTGCCACGGGTGCTTTAATGACCTCAGTGAGTCGGTTTGCTGTTGCACCTGACCTCTAGTGGTTGCTGTAATGTATGACAACTATCAGTGTAACTGCAAAACCAGCATTTTATGATGCAGCATACCCTGGCCAGTATCGTAATGCGTAACATGTTTGTTTGTTGAAACTGCCTAGAAACAGATCCTATATTTGGGGCCAATTCTGCAGAACTGCTACACTGTTTATAGGGACATTATCCCTTTATTCCTGGTATATATGGGTTAGTGGAGCTGATTTGAAAATTCTGATGTGTAGAAATAATTTCCAACAGGGTAGTTAACTTAGGTGGTTCTTAAACTCTTTTTTTTGTGTGTGTTTTGGGGCCAACAGTGTGTATGTATATCTTACAAATATGAGTGATGCTATATTGTCCAGTGCTGGAATAACAGCTGAATGATGATGGGAATGTTCCCCCAGATACGCAACGGCCCGTGTGTCTGCCCCCCTACGGCATAAATTTGAAGGGGGGGACACCCCTGGTGGTGACGGGATGGGGCTACACGGAGGAGAGAGGTAAGACTCCTCCCCCTCCTGGAAACGCCTCCATCTCTCCCCTTCACAGAGCAGGGATGGAGCACATCTACGACCGCCATTCTGGCTCATCAGTAATCTAGACCTGTTATATATGGTAGTCTCATTTGTGCCCCAGTTTTGGTGGCCCTGGTGGGCTTGTTTCTTATTATAATTTTGAAAGTTCAAAGGTAGACTTGTATTGTTTGTCCTGGGGAAGCTGCACTGAAAGTTTTTTTTTTTCCCCCATGGATTCTGTATTTAGGTTCTGTGTCTAGGGTTTGTATCTAGAGTGATAGACTCACAGGACAATGACAATGAAGAATACACAGTATATCTCTATCTCTGTCCGTTGTTCTCTACATTTGCAATTTGAAGCAGGTGATTTTACATAGATATCTAGAGTCAAATGCATTTATGGTTAAATGAGGAAATGTAGTGCAAGGTATAGAGAAATTGTGAATTCTACCTTCAGGTGCACAACTGTAGTGCCTTATACACTACTATAGTAAATTAGTGTTTCACTGCGTCTTCTGCATGCAACCCCCCCCCCCCCAGGTAGTGTGTCCTCGGTGCTGCAGAAGGCCTCAGTGGCCCTGATAGACAGATCCGTGTGCTCCAGTCGCGAGGTCTACGGCCCGGCCATCACTCCCAGAATGCTGTGCGCTGGGTTCCTCGACGGCAAAGTGGACGCCTGCCAGGTACGGACATTTTCGCTCGCGCAAACGTTCAGCTGTTCCGAGTGCACCCGCAAGCACGCGCTAATCGCTTTGTTTACAAATCAGGGGTGCTTGAATCATTGCAATGTAAATCCAACCAGACCAAATAGAAGATATACAATTAACTGACCTCTGGTGTGGACTTTAGCAAACAAGCTAGGTTTAGAAACAGCCTTGGACTCAGAAAAGGGGTGAAGAAGGGGGTAGGCAACGCTATTCACAGAGTGCCAGTGACGTTTCTGGTTTTTGTTCCAGCTAAGCTCAACGTTATGAATGTTATAGTTTATTAAGAGGCTGAGCCAGAATATTCACAATCCGAGTGAGAACGCTAAGGACAAGCCCAGGAACACCTCCAGCACTTCAGAACCAGGGCTGGCTAACCCGGGGTTTATTCTCCAGTGTGAAGCTGGGCTTAAAAGCAAATGGTTGGTCTCCCTGTGTGTTTTAGGGGGACAGCGGGGGACCTCTGGTGTACCTGTCTGATAAGTGGCAGTTGGTGGGCGTGGTGAGCTGGGGAGTGGGCTGTGCCCGTAAGGACAGGCCTGGGGTCTACACCAACGTCGACGAGATGCTCAACTGGGTCTACACGGTCATGGAGGTTAGTACTCACATAGGGCGGTGTGCAGACCTAGTCTTTACCCATGTGACTGCAGACCAGCCCCTGGGGCAGCTGCACACCTGCAGTACTTTACATGCAAAATCTGTAAATGCGCACCTGCAGATGCCCGAGAATTATCGCCAAATCGCGCTGCTAACCAGAATGTATGATCACCGTTTGTGCTGAACATTAGCGAAAGTAGATGTTTCGTTTTGAAATTGTCAACGATCTTCAGGAACTTAAAAAACGGGTGCAGTGTTTATTTGAATAAATAAGGGTGAATTGTTTGACATGTACTGTCTGCTGCAAAGGGATGCTGACTCTGAGCCTGCGTTTCTGACGTTTTCTTTTTCAGAAAAACCGATGAGTGCTTCCAGGACCAAAGAAGGGAGGGGCCGGAGTGGGCCTTATGCACTGAGGAGACTTCCTATTACTTATTTGCCAAAGATGTTAACATTTCTCACACATGCAAGGAATGGCAGGAACATTGCACGCACGCACACACACACACACACACACACACACACTCACATGCACACACACGCACCCACCCACTTACCCATGCACGGATAAACACACACACACACACAGATAATACCCACCGTTCAGGATCACACTCTAGCCTCCATTTCATATTTCAGGTTCTTTCTGTGAATGATCCTCCACGAGAGCTGTACAGATGCTACATTAGTAACTACATGCCACCTTCATTAGCATTGAATAGATGCTAATGAATATAGTAATCTACGTTTGAATCCAGTTCTGTGGTTGATATAAATGCTTTTGTCGATAACCTGCATATATGCCTGTGGTGTGTAATTTGGGTTATCGTGGAAATGTCGCTTGCTGCATCAGTGGTGACATAACACACCATATGCCTATTTGCAGGTACTGACATAATGCATAATGAAATGGTTCAGAATGTAGTGCTTACACATATGAAGCTGGTATGTACAGCTTGAGGAGTAGTTATACAGCTCCTATGGATGATCATTAATATTTTTAAAAAAACGGTATCGACAAATCTCAGGGCATCCATAATCTATGAAAGGACACATGCAGTATGGACAAAAAGCAAACGTATCTGTATTTTACACTAAATGGCAGGCAGAACTAGGGGAGTCTCGATTTCACCTGAAATGTGTTGCATTTTACCAGTGGCCTCAGAATGTACAGTACTCTACAATCAAATCTCAAACGATAGCTCTCTGTTGCTTTGTTTGAGGACTTGTGTCTGTATAGTCATCGTTGTTAAGCTGATACTTGGGTCCACTTAACAATGGCTGTGTTCAGGTTTAACTTTTACATCCAAAGTCCTCCTACATTCAGATGCAGTCCTCTGGTTTCAGGTGTTTCTGTCTTTCATTTTTGTCTGGATTTCATCCATTTTCTGTCTCCAGGTTTTAGTTTGCACAGTGGCCTTGGAGTGACTCTTGGAGAGCACTAGAGGGGATTTGAATGGCTCTCTTTGTGCCATTGAAAATTGTCTTGAAAATGATCATATTGTGTTTGTGTAAATATTGTAAACAATGATTTGTTTTGTTATAAATGTATAAGTTATAAATGCCAACACTGTATGTACATTAGCGATTGTGTAATTTTGTTGTAAATATCATGTGCAATAAAAGTGAATAATTTTCAACAATGAATAAGTCTAGTCATTGTTGAAAGTGACAAGACTTGAAAACACTTGACTGCCACTTGAAGATGTCCTCATAAGAAAAGTTTCTGACTAAAATGTTTTAATATGTGTACCCAATAGAGTTCACATTCAATCAAACATTTTATGGAGAACATTGCATTGAGAAATTATCCCAGAATAAAGTGTTACATAGGATGTACTAGTTTAATGGCTTTTATAGGGCAAATTTATATGACCGTTGTATCCAACTAGTAACATTTCCTGTGTTTTTGTTATTGTATTAATGCCCAAAGTGTCATTTTATGAATGTGTGGGGGGGAAATATTAAAAAGCACCTAAGGCATTCATTGTTTAATTATGATTTCATTTTTAAATAATGTTTGCCTGAAGGATTCCAGAACATCTGAAATTCTTAATTGCTCACAACAGCCAAAGAAAAACCACTTTACAGAGGATGGATTTTTATCCAAAGTTTTATTTGTCATACATTTTTATTTTACAATCCAAAAACTATAGAGGTGCATAGTTATGAGAAGGAAAATGAGGGACATTGTACAGAGGAGAGAGAGGGGTCAAAGAGGAAGAGCACATTCACTTGTAGTATTATTGTTATTATTATTATAATTATTATTATTAAAATAAGCGCAGACAGGGTTGGAAGACCACTCCAAGGTGGGTGTCGGCATAGAGTTCAGTCAGCAGCTGTGTTAGAGCATATGAGGGTGTTCATGGCTAAGGGTGGGTTATCCCCCTCCACTCCCCCCCCCCCCCCCCCCCCCCCCGCCACATCTGCCCATCGATTAGCCTAGGGCCAATTGGTTTGTTTCAAGGCAACGTGGGCGTAGCAGGGCGGGGGTTGAGCGTCCGAGGATGAGGAGGACGATGCAACCGTGCGCAGGTTTGCAGAAGAGGGCAGTGATGGGTAAACATGTCAGGCAAAGCGAGTGGGGTCCCACGCTTCGCTCGCGGCCTCGCTGGGCCCGTGACTGTGATGATGCGTGTCTGTGGATCTAACTGAAGGGCTAGGGCTCTCAGCGAGCGCGGCGGCGTTCAGTAACTGCGTGTGTGAGCTTCACAACGGAGCCTCAGGCTGTCCGGGTCTCTTCTGTAGGCTAACCTGGTCATGCCACGAATCTAGACATGTTTTGCGTTTGTAAAAATGCTTTAAAAACTCTGCGGGAGAGTCAAGTAAAAACGGGCTTCTGTTTTACCAACTGGGCTTTTTTTTTAACGATACTTTTAGAAAATTAAACCCTTTTCTTTTTTTTCTTTTTTTTTTTTAGTCTGTTCGTTTTAAAACGGCAATAGATGGGGGCGGTTCAACAACCGGTTATTGGCACCGTCTCTGCGCTGGAATGTGTAGAGCAGAGAGCGGACTGCAGACTCTTGGCGTGGCAGTGAGAGTTGGAGCCGCTCAGGCAGTGAGCCGCGGGGGGTTTCTGAAGCCGATGTCAGGCGAGGCTCTCGATGCGACCGGCTCGCGGTCAGGGCGGGGGACGCGGGATGGCGCCGCCAGCGCACCGCGGCTCGAGCCGTTCCGGGTGGCCTTGAAAAGCAGGCAGGGGCGCTGAGTGGAGTTCGCCAGCAGGTGGCGCCCATGCAGAACGCTTACCTGCTCGTCTAGGCTATTAAGACCGGAACAGCTCAAACTGCGGTCCAATGCAGTGCCATCTACAACATCACTGAAATAGTGCGGTCTGCACAATACAGTTCAGTGGATCTGGACTACAGAATGTTTTCCCTGACTGGTTATTAATTATTAATCCAATTTGATCGGAAAGAATTAATTAAACAAAAAATAACAATGATAATCATCATCATCATCATCATTTGTACTGTGTATGTTACCAACAGATAGACAACACGCCCGGCTTCAGATATTCCCAGTCGGCACAGTATTATTTACGGCTTTATTTATTTATATCTGCACCTGCAAGTAGAATTGAACGGTAAACGGTCGCCTGAATTGGCTATTTTAAAAGCCATATACGGCTGCTGGGTTACTATAAAACAGTTATTGTTTAATGCAGTTTTACGCTACGGTGCAGTGTTAAGCTTGGGGACTGCAGGACAAAGTGTGACGCGGATCTCAACCGGGCCGTTCGGACGCGCCGCAGTACCGGCAAACGCAGCCGGGTGGCGCTCAGTCCGGACGAGGACAATCCAGCCCAGGGTCTGCGGATATGAGACCGACGAGTAACGGTTAGCCTACACATCGTCCAGAACAGAAAAGGTTATATAAAACGCGCCTAATACTGCCTAAATACAAATATTAATCTTGAACGGACGACGTGAGCAGTATTCCGTGAGTTACCGGGAAAGGGGACGCCTAAACTATTTATCTACGACATTCTCAGATTTGCAAGCGCGATACGGCAAGGAAGGTAATCATGAATATTAACGATTTGATGGAACCCACCGAGAGACAAAGGATGAATGTAATATGTATACATATGCAGTCGCTCTGAACAGTGCCTGAGTAGCAGACATTTTCAGTTAGCTTTGCCCAGAATATACACAGGCATCAGTTTGTTTATATACTAGCTGGTTAAGCACTGGTTGTTAGAGATAGATCGGACAGTCCACTGTGGGCAGTTACGTAGGGCAGACACCTTATCCAAGGACACTTAGTTCAAAAAGTCCTAAACTCTGTGTACTTAATAGCCTACAGCTGACTCTATGCTGGGGACTTGAGTGTTTTTAAGGGACCACTAAGAACTGCGTCATTTAGCATGTGAACCAATATCCCCCCTGGTACGGGTGTGTCTGTGAATGTGTGTGCGTCGGGGCAGGGATCCCAGATCAGATAGACAGGACCTGAACAGCACAATCTCCGCGCTTTCACAGCATTGACATAATGTCTTATGGCAATACAATGGTCGGGACATTCATCAGGGACCACATCGATACGAACAGATAATACATCAGTGCATTCGGCAGGCAGAGTGGGGCAGGACCCGGGTTTTTTTAACGTGAGGGAACAGTTCCCAGTGACGACTTATACGGAAAGATAGCTTCACCCTCGTGAGGTTATTTTATTGCTAACATTATCCATGTTGAAAAATTTAAAATAATGTCACGGTGCTGAAGACACGATGCGATTAACGATGTGAAAGACTCAGACAATTCAAAGTTGTCTGGAGGCTGCTGCACAGGCCACACGCCAGTGCGCATTAACGGGCGGAAAAACATCTCAGAACGTCACGGCGTCACTGCGCGCGCGTTCACTCCGGAAGTGTTCGGAAGCCGTCGGATTCGCCGCGTCACTTCCTTTTCGCCCAGCGCGGCTAGGCCCGAGCAGCAGCCTCCACCGCGGCGGCGGCGGCCGCGGGACGCGGGTCTGGCGCCGCTCTGCCCGAAAACATCTCTGGCGGGTTCCGCCAGAGCCCCTGATTCCAGAAGGAAAGTCAAGTGTTTCGGAAGACCTCTTGACGTGTGCTCGGTTATTACAGAGAAACGAGAGGGGGGGGGAAGGGGGAGGGGTGGACGTCGCCTCTTCCGCGGTCAGATTCAACTCCACTGCCCCAATATTATCCCAAAATTTCCCCTCCGACGACATACACCACCTTCCCCGCATCCTTATTCCACTCTCTCATTTTGTCTCACAACAACAGCCACATTCTGCACACAAAAATAAAAGACTCTAGATTAGTAAAGTGCACAAAGACCATCCCTTCCCCACACCACCACCAACCTCCTGCATTATTTTTTCTTTGGGAAGTGAGGGGGATGGAGAAATGAGGGGAGGTACTATTAGTTAGAGTTTTCAGCTGAAAACTCCATTAGCATGACATTCACAGATTATGTCTTTCACGATTGCAAGTATACCTGCTCACAAATATACTCCTCATACAGGCAATGTGAAGAGGGTTTTCTTTTATTTTAACGGTGAAATGCTATTAGAAAATAATGCGGGACCATGAGTCATTTGCTTTGGATCTAAAACAAATAGGAATTTAAAAAATGAAAAATAATAACGGAATTAAGAATATATTAAAATGAGTAGAAATAGAAAAATTTAAAAACTGTTTAAATATTTAAGAGACTTCACTCTGGCGTCATACAGGAAATTGTAATGGCACTTTTTCTCAGGATTGCCTCTGAAATTGATTGGGTTTATTTCCAGATGACACTGTCCACTGTAGGAAGAAGCCCAACTTCACTGCCCACCACTGTCCTCCTGCTTAACAAGAGCTTATTCTTTAGGCGGACCAGTCTGTCACATTTCAGAAGTTTCGCCTGTTGAACAGGAAGTTTGCTCCGAACAGTTTGTTACTGTTGGCAGCACTACTCTACTCTGCAGATGTTTCCTGGGGGTGGAATACCGTTTTGGGACTGTTTAGTGAACCCCTCTTAGTCACGCCTTTTCTCTGCAGGCCTCTACACACAAGCCCCCCCCCCCCACCCCATTTAAGTATTTTGCAGAACTGCCTTTTCAGAAGGAGGGCGGTGGCAAAACGGCAGCGTCTGGTCAGTGGCGGTTTTTTGGCAGTTGTGCCAGTCCGAGCGGCTCGCGAAGCGACGGGCGATCGGGACGGGAGCGCATTTTCCGAGCGGCCGTGTGGCGCTCTAGCACTCTTCTCTTAGGCGTGTCACCTTGACAACGGCCTCCCGGGAGAGGGCCATATGTTCTTTAACGAGGTGGCGTTTGCTCAAACGGATACCTGCGCCCCTTCCACCTCCCCGCCCCGCCCCCTCTACGATGACTGATCGCTTCACTGCGAGCGCCTTGAGGACAAGCACTCTGAAACCCAGGTGGAGCGAAACCCAGGTGGAGTCACCGTACCCCCTGGTGGCCCTTGGGATATGTCTGGGAGGGGTAATTAGGGTAATATCAGTTTTGATTCATTTCTTTGTCACGATATGGCCACTGAAGTTTGTACGGTTTTTGCCTTTAAAGTCTACCGACAAGGGCACGTGTGCGGGCCACGATTTGCACCCTTCGTTTGCGGATGTCAAAAAACGCATCTTAAAATGGTTCATTATATTCAAGTTAATAGACTCCTGTGCCAGCGCTAGAGCACGATGTGCCCTTTAAAGGCTCGGTAATCACTTTCAGAGCTGAGCGGTACACGGTTTTTAGAGACCTTGGAGCTAATGGTGTGCAGCAGCCTACGACAAGAAACAGATGGAAGGACTCTGTGAGCGCCAGTGCCTCTCTTCTTTCAACATTTACGCTTTTTTTTTTTCAATTAGGCCGTTTATCCCTTTCATTTACAAGGGATCCAATATCAGATCCATTCTGTATCATGTTTCCTGGATTGGATGCATATCCAGTAGGTCAGGATCTTTCAAAGCGCGATCTTATGTGTTACTTGTTTGTTCTCTTACAAACAAATTCTCTCCCTTATCTGTGCTAGATGCTCTCTCTTGACAGAAGGCAAAATTACGAGTGGCCTGTCCTCGCATTTTAATGAACATGCACTTTTTACACGCGTGTTTTCTTTGCTGTTTGAGCACTGCCTTAAAAGCAGCGTGTTTTCTCAGACGTTAACCAGTGGCTGGACCAGTACTGGCACCTGAGTTCCAAAAATGGGTGTACCAGAGAAATGTGGCATACCAATCAAAAACCGCGTGTGCCAAGGACACCGTGGAAGTAACGTGCCACCGCCACGCCATGTTTTAGTCACTGTGGTGTGTTAGGGGGCATGGGTGGTACAGCAGAGCTGGGCTGTGGGCAGTGGGCTGGGCTTGGGCAATGCCGTCCAGTGAACCCGTGCCAACTGAGCGGGTGCACTGGACTCTACTCTGAGGAGGGAATGCAGCGTGTGCTGAGGCTGAAGCGCCTCAAAGCACAAGTTTGACCGCACGTGGTTGAAGTGGGGGGGCGGGGGCAGGGGCGGGGGCTGGGGGAGAGGGGGCACTGGAAAACAAGAGAAGAAGAGCTGTCTTGCGGTAAGCCTTGTATACAGTATACAAAATTTCTCACATGCTAAAAAAATGCATCGGTTAATTGTTAGAAGCAGCATCATAAAAGTTCATTCGTTTCTATGGGGATTGGGGTTTCTGGGGATTGTCAATATATTTTTTATGTATTTTAATTTTTTTTTTTTTTTTTAAATGCGTTTTCTAAAGGTTTTACTTTTCCATAGCAGTTAAAGTCCTCCCCAAAGGCAGGGGGAGCTATAAGCGTTTACAGGCACCTGTGTTTCATCTAAAGCAAACCAGTGAGTGAGGTTTCAACTCCAAACCACACCCCCATGACTCTTTTCTGGGCCATTTCCATAACCCTTCCCTTTAATCTGAGCTCTTTTGGTTCGTACAGGGGACTGAGATCAACTGTCAGTCCCTCTGCTCACCCAGCCCCCACCTTCCGGATGTTTCTATAGTTGTACGCAGCTCAGCTTTTCATAAAATCGGTACGCAGTGCAGTGTTTCAGTGGAGTGGAATAAAAACCGTCTGTGTTTTTATGTGTTTAAATCAGGTAAACTGAACTACAGATATCTCACAGGCACAATCTGTATATTAGTATATTTATATAATCATCTCCCGTTTTTGTACTGCTTTCCGATACTTTTTTCTACACTATGAGTGCAGTTCCCTGTCCGTGTGTATTGCAGTAGCTGCACTGGGGGGTGCATAGCAATCCTTGGAACGCCCTAAGTCTGCAAGGTCCTGTCAGTGATCTTGGGCTCTCTGGCGGGACGGCGCCCTGTTCCTCTTGCTCCCCGGGGGTTACGGTTCCCACAACCCTCACAGGCGACGCCCCAAATCCTGCTCTAAATCTGGAAGATCAGCAGGGTGTTTGATTTCCGTCTTGCGCTGTGTTATAGTATACGGCCGTTTGGAGACCTTGGCAGTGTGACCACGGCGCGTTCCAGTATTAAACCTGAGCTGCGTACAAGTATAGCCAGGGGTCGCCAGTTTCCCCCGGCAACGCGAATGGCAGCCGGTCGCCAAGACCCAGTCCACTTGTGTTCGGAGTTTGAGAAGCGATGTTTCGGCCCCTCGTGGCAGAGAGCCAGGGTGGGTTTCGCCGAGGCCCCAACGAAGCGGCAAATGGAATTTGAATCTAGTTTGGTCAGGTTCACATCACTCCGGGTTTGGGTCCAGTTTACAGCTGGCGTTGTCATGGGGGTGTATCTAATCCAGTTCAAAGAATATAGGGCACAATTAATGTTCCCCGATGTCAAGCATACTGTAAAATATATGTAATATATTTTTCATATCTATATGTAGTACCTTTCCATTATATTTCTATACCATTCTTTTTAAAAAAACAGTCCATAGTTGTATCATTCTTTCTATACACCTATTTAACATACACACATACATATATACACACATACCTAAGCATATATATATATATATATATATATATATATATATATATATATATATATATACCCCCTGTGGTATACTGTCATGCACAAATGACCAAAATTTGTCTTGTCCAGATTTCTTCAATATCCAATGTAGTGCCACTCATTTGACATGTGCTCAATTTGTTTGACATCCAAGCTAACATTCATAATTAACACAGACCCTGCTGAAAGAATAGGTTGTGCTTTTTTAAGACTCATGAAAGAATGAACATTTTTTCCATGTCGCTGGAAAAAAAACTGAGCTGAAAACACTGAAGAAAAGTCACTCTCACACAACCAATGAAGCTTGACATTGAAGTTATTTTGTGTTCAGACGAAGGTCAAAAATATGGCAGCAGGTGCACAAGCCTCTTTGTTAAGATTCCAAACGACAGAATGCTTTCATACTGGACTTTGCCGGGCAGAAGCTAGCGCTGTACGTATGATTGACTCAAACTCAAGAGGGGGGCAGAGCAGTGCAATGTTCTGATTGGTTCAGAGGTTAGGGCTCAAACCTCAGTTGGTGCACAGCACATGGTTGTGCGAGGTACTCAATTGCTTAATTAAATATCTAACAACGAACTGTCTAAGTGGATAATGTGTCAGAAAACAAAAATATAATCTTTGAACGTGACTGCCAGGATTCCAGCTAAGCAAATAAGTAATGTAATGCAAAAAATTCAATACTTTTTTTAACATTAATTCCAATTCTAAATATAGGTGCCATATCCACTCATGGATAATTCACAGCTTGTACCATAGAGGGTCTTACGTACGTGTGTATATATGTATATGTCTGAATATATATTGTACATACCTAGTATATATGTACATATATACATATATGTGTATATATGTGCATACGTATGCACATGCATGTTCTCATGCCTTTGGTGTTGCTTTATTGTCAGCTTTGGATCCTGTGAGGCCATTTTCAGTGTTGTCATTCCCTGTAGAACTCACAAGGCACTCTTTACTGTGGAGGGAAACACAAGGAACAGCAAGGGGGCGTCTACTTCAGAAATCACATTCTTATCCAAATATTTAAATCATATTTTTCACTGAAATTTCTACTTCTCTCTATGTAAAAATTTAAAAGTTTTAAAATAATCAGCTATCAATCGATAGATTTTTATGAGAAAAGCTGTATGGAATTAATTTCCCTTACTTTTACCCCCAAAACACTCCCAACATGCCCCGCCCCTGACCCATCACCAAGACTTACTTCTTCTCATTGACTTTGCGAAGTCCAAAGAGGATGAGGGCCTTCAGAACCATGACTAAGACGATCAGTCCGATAACCCCTCCCACTACAGATGCGATGATGACCGTCAAGGTGTTATCAACCACCTTCACTGGAGAGAAGGCCAAAAGAGAAGGGACAGTTTGAGAACGACTGGTCACCCCCATGCCACAGGAACTTAAATATGAGTTTACACGTGTAATTGTCCACAGTGTGGAGTCCACGCATAATCGCACCCTTAGTTGCCATACCTGCAATGATCTGTACCTGAAGTTTACTTCTGTTTTAAAACATTCTCATAATTTTCTGGTGCTTTTAAATATGCCTAATATGATGGATTGTGACTGATTAAATGGCCATAGCGTCTGCCCACTGTAATCCCTGTTTGAAGATTTATGACATGGTACAGACTTGTAATCCCGTTGCACATGTATGCAGGCCATCAGGAGTCATTAAGGCACATGGATGGGTAAGTAAGATCTAGTGTATAACATAATGAAGAGAACAGGCCATTCAGCCCAACGATGCTCGCCATTTTCTTACCACTAAAGTGTATCTAGTGCTCGGGTTTACCTACAAACTAGGTACTAGATCTAGCACTGTATCAAGCCTGATTTTAAAAACTCCCTAGAGAGATTCTGCCTCTACTACCCGGACATACATTACTGTGTACTACATTACTTTTTGGCTGAGACCGCAACAGTGGGGCCAGCCCTATAAACGCGAATGTCTGTGACTGAGTGAGTGATGAAGTTACACCGCGCATGTCTGTGACTGAGTGACTGAGTGAGTGATGAAGTTACACCGCACATGTCTGTGACTGAGTGACTGAGTGAGTGATGAAGTTACACCGCGCATGTCTGTCACTGAGTGACTGAGTGAGTGATGAAGTTACACCGCGCATGTCTGTCACTGAGTGACTGAGTGAGTGATGAAGTTACACCGCGCATGTCTGTGACTGAGTGACTGAGTGAGTGATGAAGTTACACCGCGCATGTCTGTGACTGAGTGACTGAGTGAGTGATGAAGTTACACCGCGCATGTCTGTGACTGAGTGACTGAGTGAGTGATGAAGTTACACCGCGCATGTCTGTGACTGAGTGACTGAGTGAGTGATGAAGTTACACCGCGCGTCTGTGACTGAGTGACTGAGTGAGTGATGAAGTTACACGCCAGTCTGGACTGAGTGACGAGTGAGTGATGAGTTACACGTGCTTCGTGACTGGCTAATGAAGTTACATCATTGGTCGGCCAGTTCGGTCCAGCCATATACTAGGTTTTGATCTGGTCTTGTTTTTATTAAAAAGGGAGGTAGGGAGGAGAGACTCACATTCGTCTACCACATAGAGTCTGTAGGTGGCGCTGTGGTTGCGATACTTCTCTTTGGGGTTACGGGCGAAGCAAATGTATTCGCCATCGTCCTCAAAGGAGATGTTCCACAGCCGGATGGAGATGTTGTGGGTCTTGGTTGAGCCCACAAAGTCCACCCTGGGGTGATAAATCTTGACATTTGGCTCCACCCCTTCAATATGAATTACTGCCTCGCACAGCTGGAAAGAAAGGATTTGCAATGTCACTGCCACAAAGACCAGTGCATATGAAATGCATGAGAGACTGCAAGTTCCTGTAAAAACTTCTGCATGGAAAAGTTGATGATTATTATTGGACAAAGCAATTATATATCTCTTGGTGGTTATGTAGAATGAAGCAATTTCAATTAAATGTCTTTTTGAAGATATAGAACCAACAGATCTAACCATGTCACCAGCCTGATATTTTAGCTACAGCACCGCTATATCCGAATACTCCCACCCAGCTAGCACAAACCATTATTGCAATTCCTCACAACGTTACAATAAGGTCGAGTGATCTGGTGATAAACTATTTTTTGTGACAAGAATGCAACAATGCCTTCATACAACATAAACAAGCTTTAAAAAGATTCTGATTTGGTCATTTGAGCATATCAACAAGCACAGGAGTACAGTCTGAAAGCAAAGGAACATTGGAAGTTTGATGATGACAACAGGACTTTCAGCCCATCAACAGTAGGCCATTCAAAATTGGATACAGATCATCTTTACTTCGTGATTGGATAAAGGGTGGCTGACAAGCAGGGGGAAGGCGTGGCCAGCCCTCACCTTAATCATGGTGCCGTTGTCATTGTAATGCCAGCTGAAGTAGAGGTTCTTGATGCCGATGCAGCTGCTGTAGGTACACGGCAGGAGCACGGTGCTGCCGTTCATGGCCTCCAGGTGGTTGACTTTCCCTACCGACACCTCCAACGCCTGAGCGTACCACACAGCTGAGAGAGGGAAGACAGAGGGAGGGAGTGGGGATAGAGGGATGAGGTAAGAAAGAATGGGAGGAGGAAAGGAGGAAGACAGAGGGTGGAGATGAAAGGGAAAGGAGGGACAGAGAGTTTAGGAGATGCCCAAGGCAGGTGACTTAAATAAAACATGATATCACTATTTGCAGAGTAGCAAAATCGCATCTTTTGTGCCAAGAACAGTTGATTCAATGGCGAAAGATGTGGTTGGGTATATGGCTTATACAGAGTACTGCCGGGATCAATCACAATCTCCTATCAGAGAATCCTACGGGCACCGGTTCACTGTGAAGAGAGTCATTGCGACATGCTGGCTAACATTCTGACATGCCACACTGACAGGCCTCTGGAGGAGCTGGAGGTATCTGAGGTGAGGGACAGGAGGTAGACGGAGAGAAGTAGGGAGAGAGAAAGAGAGAGCAGAGAGGGGAGAAGAGAGCATGATGCTTCTCACCGCCTGCACCACCTCCCATCCCGCAGCGTTCTCACCATGCTCACTGGCGTCAGTCCTGAGCGGGCTCGGGACGGGGCGCTATTTATAAACCATCCCTTCTCAGTTATTCAGTCCCGAGACATGAGGTAAACAGCAGAAGTAAAAAATAAAAAAAAACGAAAAAAAAAACAGACGTCCCGTACAAGCAAGCGCCCAATGAGGTGCAAGGTCTGTCCCGCGCCCAGACGATACTACTCTGGTTTAGAGATTCTGAAAGTTCCAGTCCAAGTGCCCCCCCCAACAGCTTCCGCCTCATTTCGATCCTTGCAAACTCATTTTGGGAAATGGAAGTGCTGCTGCTAAGCTGCATTTAACCGTCAGCGATACCCCCCACTCCTCGCACAGTTCCGATCATTGATTGGAGGCGGTGCCACCGGAGCTTGTTCCTGAGACCGAATCGGGCTGCGCGGCACATTGCGGTGGACAAACCGGTGAGAGTGGCCTTGACTTTGCCAACTGTATCATGTAAAGAAGAGCCGCAGTGGTTTTTTGGGTTTATTGTTATCTAGAACCCTATCCTTATCCACCCTTGAGAGAGTGGGGCAGAGAGAGAATGAGAGATGACTATGCCACAGCTGGAGGGACAGTCAGTAGGCCACAACAGTCCCACATGTTCCCTAAAATAATTTTGTTTATATTATTTGTGGATTATTATCTTGCTCCTTATTACAATCCAAAGTCACCTGTTTGGCTTGACTTGAATGATAAGGCAATGGCATTGCTGTTAGCAGATTAGCTGCACGTTTACAGGGGCCTAACCATTTGAGGATGGCAGTTGTGTTGGGAGTGCTGCAGGTGAGAATTGTCCCCTCTCAGTAGTATGCTAACCAGTAACACAGTGCTGAACATTCACACTGCTGTTGGACATTGTGGATGTTCTGTACAAGAATCAGATATGCTGTCAACCTCAGCACAAGCACAGACATACAGTACACACACACACACATATACACATACACACACCCATGCGTGTTGACACATACATACACACACACACAGACACACGGACGCAGAAATACACACATTGAATTGAATACAAATGCATTCAAGTTTGAGTGTATGACACAGACCACCCAATGCGGGTCATTTACGTAACAGGAACATTTTCCTCATAGATTTTTTTTTCTATTTCGGCGCTCTCTGTTGCTCAGGACTGCAGTGCAGCTGCAGCATCGCATTACAGGAGCTGACTGTCAGTCCCGTTCCCTCCGCAGTCAGGCCATGTGACGTGGCTACCTGTACCCACAAGCATGCACACACGTGCGTTATCACACGGCTGGTCAAACACAGTAAGCTAGCTCAGGTTGAAAGCTAGCTCTCAAGCATAGAAGAATGAACACAGATGCACACAAAACTCTGGATGCACATGAAAATGACAAAAGTCCAACACTTGAACACGATACATATTTCATTTGTTTTGCGATGGGTGTGCGCCAGTGTGTATTACGACGAAGGCCCACTGCAGCAGAAGAGAAAGAGGAGAGAGAGAGAGAGAGAGAGAGAGAGCACTCAGCCTACAGTTCTATTAAGGAAAGGTTGAAAGGGCTACTGACATTGACTGACCTCTGTGCGTGTGTGTGCATGCACGTGTGTATTGTATGCAAAAAGGAGGGAGGGAGATTCTGCTGACCTTCTACTGTCATACAGGATGTGTGTCTGTGTGTATCTGTTTGAGTATTCTGCAGTGCCTGTGTGTGTCTGAGTATTCTGCAGTGTCTGTGTGTGTCTGTATGTGTGTCTGTTTGAGTATTCTGCAGTGCCTGTGTGTGTGTCTGTTTGAGTATTCTGCAGTGCCTGTGTGTGTGTCTGTTTTTACATTACATTACATTACATTACAGGCATTTGGCAGACGCTCTTATCCAGAGCGACGTACAACAAAGTGTATAACCATAACCAGGAACAAGTATGACGAAACCCCTAGAGAGAAGTACCGGTCCAAGTACAGGGAACAACCGCATAGTTCAACTTGACCTGATGGTTAACTGATTAACACTACAACGAGAACGGCAACAACGCAATCTATGGAAAATAAAAATAAATAAAAATACAAGTAGTCGTTAAGACAGGCGCATCAACTAAGTCACCTATGAAACAGCTGCCTAGTTACAACCCTAAGTTTTAGTCATTTACAGGGGGGAAGGGAGGGATGGGGAGAGGTGCAGCCTGAAGAGGTGGGTCTTCAGTCGTCGTTTGAGTGTTCTGGAGTGTCTGTGTGTGTGTCTGTTTGAGTATTCTGCAGTGCCTGTGTGTGTGTGTGTCTGTTTGAGTATTCTACAGTGCCTGTGTGTGTGTCTGTGTGAGTCTTTTGCAGTGTCTGTGTGTGTGCCTGTTTGAGTATTCTGCAGTGTCTGTGTGTGTGCCTGTTTGAGTATTCTGCAGTGTCTTTATGTTAATCTATTCTGGTGCAATAAACTGGAGCACTGCAGTCCTTCTTCGCCAGCCGCTGAAACTATGCTAGCAGAACCAGCACAACTGCTGCGATCCCCTTTGTTTCATGAATAACGTACTTCCACCAACAATCCTCTCAGATTGTGAAAGAGCAATTAGATGTTCGTTTTTCTGCAAACTGTAATCATAGAGCGCCTACATCACAGGCTACGCGAGTGTTTACATTATTATTATAATATGAACATAACAATTTGACAATGTGAGCGTGAGAAAACACACGGTCGCCGCAGTGTGCCGTTGTTTCTGTCGTCACTGTGGACCGTTGCTATTTGCAATCATGCAGGGAAAATCAATGGGCGGTTCAGAGGTGCTGACAGATCACTAACTGGCAATTAACGGATGGGTTTTTGCTCCGCCCACCTTCGTGATAATGTGGAAGAGGAACTGAAAAGGAATGAGGGCAGAAGGAGTTGCTAGGACACGGTTGTTGTTGTTACTATAGATAGTTCCGAACGATAGTTCCGAGCTCGGAACGTAATCACCCTTCTTCCTCTCTCCTTTGATCTCTTTGAAGTTGTGAATGGCTGTGCTGATCCTGTGCTTCTGAAGCTGAGCACAGGGTCCCTGCTTTGCTTTTGATGCAGTTAATTGAGTGGAAGCGATTCTTCATTACAGGTCTTTTCAAGATTCAGTTCACTCTCCTCTCTTCCACTCCCCACGATACCATTAGCAGTTAGTAACTGAATGAGCTAGGGGAAGACCCACCCCACCCCCCCCCCCCCCCCAGTAGGCGATGTGCATTCCCCAAACGTAGGTTTTCCTTCTGCACAGTCATGCTTCCTGCATCTTCGTCTCCTCCCTTCTCTCCCTCTCTCTCAAAATCAAATTCAAAGTGGCTTTAAATGAAGAAAATGCAAGAAACATAGAGCAAACTTATAAACAGAATACAAACAAACATACACACACACGCACAAACGTACATACACTCTCAGACTCACATACACAAACACACATGCATTCACATACACGCATGGAAACACACGCACACACACATGGAAACACACTCACAAACTTAGACATGTCACACACACACACATGCACACACATGTACATACACCCACATGCACTGTGAGGGAGTGGGGGTTTTGGGAGACCAACCGCGACTGAACAGGGGGTTCTTTAATCTATTCACCAGAGGAAAAATAGCCACAAAGTCTCAAGAGACAAGGACAGCGGAAAAATAAGGGAAAGGAAAGCAATACTCCTTAGGGAGAGTATCCCAAAGAAAAGCTCTACACAACCCACGTACTGGGTAAAAAAAACTAAAGCTTAAGGAGTATGAAAATAAAACTGCCGGAGCAGAAAATGGGGCAACTCAAAGAAAACAGACCTCGAACCGAGGCTGAAAAAGTAACACCCTAAAGAAAGAATACTGAGCTTAGATTGTGGCACTAACTTGTTGCCAACAATCTAATAAGCTAAAGACTGTTGTGCTAATTTTATAGCCACAACAATCCAATATCGCAACTCAATCCTTTACCTTTACCTTTACCTTTACCTTTACCTTTACCTTTACCTTTACCTTTACCTTTACCTTTACCTTTACCTTTACCTTTACCTTTACCTTTACCTTTACCTTTACCTTTACCTTTACCTTTACCTTTACCTTTACCTTTACCTTTACCAGAATACCGGCTCTCGTGCAACATAAGTGACACTGAAGCAAAGCTTATCGGCTTGCTCGGGGTTTAAATAGAACACCAACAGGTGCAAATTGTAAAAAGAAATTTGCAGGTGTATAATTCAATCAACTCAAAGGCCGTAATAACTGAAAAAAAGGCGCACGAAAAAACCAATGGCCGTAATAACTGAAGAAAAGGCGCAGGAAGGAAAATAAATGGTGGCATCAGCCAAAACCATGACATGCACATGCACACATACACAAACACATACGCATGGACACTTCTGTGAAGTCTGGTTTCAATCCACATTTGTCCTTACCTTTTACTCACAAAAAGGTACTCATTACAATGAAAAGCAAATGCTTGGTTATTTCCGAGACACAGGCTGGCAAGTTCATCAATCATCAAAATGAACTTGGCAAATTGCCCTTGTCAGGAAAAGAAAGAGGTTGCATTTATTTTTCAGTCACTGTTAAGGGCTAATGTTGATTGAATCCAGGAACTTCTGGGCAGGGGGTGGGGGTGCAGGTTAAGGAGGCTCTTGTCCAAATGGGGGTGTCACAGATGAGAACACCTGAGTTCCAGGAGGAGAGTATTAATCTTTAACAACATTAACAACACTGTTAAACTTACTCCGTCTCCTTCAACCCACCTCCCCAACTCACTCTCTTTATCTCTCTAAAAATTTTCGCTAATTTCTTGTTCAATTTTAGTCGCACTTTCCCTCTCTCTTCCTCTGTTGCTCCACAGAACACCGTTTTCATTGACTAGTAAATTTATTTTATTTATTGTTCTTGTCAGGCCATCTGAGGTTGGCTCTACAAACTTGTGCTCTCCTCTGAAATGTGATGTCAAGCCATTGCAGTTATATTTGCTGTTTCGGCAAACATAATGTCAGTATTCCTTCAAGAACTATCATTACTTGTTTCTTTTCAACCAGTCAAGCTGGCTAAGACCTGTAAAATTTAACCCCCCCGCCCCCTTCTCAGAGCTAATCCCAGATTAACGGAGGAACACTGGTTAATCTGCCCAAAAAAAACAAACAAAACAAACCAGAAAGACACTCATGCAAATGCAATTGCGCACACGCACACATGCACACGCACACACATGCTCACACTCACACATTCACTCACACAATACCCGCACACACATATTCACAGTAGGGTTGCCAGATGTTCTGTTTTTTGACTGGAGCAGCACGAGTCTTTTGTGGTCCAGTGGGACACGCCCATTAGGAGGGTATATGTCACCTGCTCCCCTGCGCAGCTGCAGGGGCATGCGCAGCTGCAGGGGTGTGTGCACGTCCAGGGGCATGTGCAGCTGTGCAGTGCTCTTGGGCTTGCATGCAAAACCGACATAAATGTCAGCCATCTGTTCTGCTGAAATGTGAATCCACAGCAGGCCTTGTGTGTGTGGCACATACACGATAGCGGCTCGCAACCTGAATCTGGGATCTGTGTATGGTAAACCATGTCCCTCTCTTTTTCTCAGTCTATACATCCTTCTCTCTCTCCTCTGTCTCACTCTCTCTCACTCTACATATCTTTCCCTGCCTCTCACTCCTTTTCCCTCTCTCCTTATCTCTTTCTTTATTCTCTTCCCTCTTTCCTTCCTCTCCAGCCTCTGGCCCTCAGGGTCCCCTTATGGTGTTGTGCCCCTCTCGCTGTACCCTGGGTCCTCTGTCCATATTTACACAGCTAAGAGATGCTTAATAATTCATTCATTTTGCTCTTTCTGAAAGACAGAAATGCTGACAGTGGGGTTTTTTTTTAACCTTCTCGACACGTGTCCATCTGCCTCTGTCTCTCTCTCTCTCTGTCTCTTTCTTTCTTCCTCCTTCTTTCTTCCTATTTCTTTCTGTCTCTCTCTCTCAATTAGAATTTCAATTTCAAAGCGCTTTATTTGGTATGACGAACATATGCATTTGTGTTGCCAAATCAAGTTAAATAAGATAGCAATGTACAATATGGATGATGGATTAAGAAAAAAAAATCTACAAAATGTGATGTTAGGTCTGTGTATGTCTGTGTTTGCATGTGTGTGCAGGCATGCATGACAGGGGTCACTCATTGTCCCTCTGAGTGTGGGAACAAGAACAAACATTGTGCTGCTAGTATGCAGCAGTCTTTGCTTTCCTCTAATATGAAGGGTAGCTTGTCTACATCAGGTGTTCTGTTGAAGTGGGGACATTTCGGGCTAATTTTGGGGTGAAATTTTCGCAAATTTGGCTGAATTTGGCACATTCAATCAGGAAGTGTTTCTCTGTTACAATTTTGTCTTTACATTCTCTCTCTCTCTCACTCACTCTCTCCCCCTCTCTCTCTGTCTCTCTGCAGAGCCAGACTGTAGGGAGACCAGCTGAGCTCTCTCCTGGCTGAAACCGTCCTGTCTCTTACCTCCACTAGGGATGGGCATGGGGGGGGGGTTCAGTTGGTCTGCTTATCCTCGGTCCGCAGGGGCAGCGATATGCATTACTTACGGTAATGCGTCTGGGGGGGGGGGTTTAATACATCAGAGCCTGTGTCTCGAGTGCGAAAGAGACTGTGACTCACAGGCTAAACGCAATTAGCATGTGGCGCACTGCACCCGTACGTGCCTCTGCAGACAGGAGCCGGGGGGGGGGGGGGGGGGGTTGGGGGCTATGAAATTGAGAAAAAGGGAATTTTATCCTTATAGAAAGCACTACGCTGCTTTCATGTTATGGATCACATAAACTTTGCCTGGGCCAGGTGGTGCAAATAGTCTGCAACCAATTTGTACAGCTCTTCTTCTGCCCGATTTGACTTATGCCTTTAGCTTAGCAGCGCTACCCACCGCAGGCTGCGGTTCCGGCGCTGAGTGCACGCTGCTGGGATTACGCGCTCGCTCCCACTCCCAGAGGGCCACAGTCTGAGAGGTCTCTTCTGCATCGCAGACTTTACCCTCACTGCCTTCCCTGACCTTATTTGCCCACTCCCCCATTTTACCCCTGTAATCCACTGACGCCAGCACGTTATTTTTAGGGCAAAATGCAATTCAATCTGAAATCTGGTAAACCGCCTACACGAACTGTACTCACACTTGCATTTGCAAACATTAAAAACATTTCTATTGACTGAACATTGACAATCAATTGTATATTTAGTCTACCCTTGAAAAATGAAAAGGTGAAAGTGCTGGTCCTGGCTTAAGCCACTTTGGAAACTCTTGCCGCAGGGAGGGAGGGGGATTTCAGGATATCACAGTGATTGTTTCGGGCCGAAACTAATGAAGATGTGCTGAATGAAGGCAGAATAAGATTTTACTCTTCATATAATCGCGTCAGTCGATGGGAGATTAAAAGGCGGTGTGAGTCACAGTTCTGAATGTGTCCGGAGCCTTTCACACAAATGAAATATAGGCTGTGCAGCTGTTCACTGCTGCAATCCCTGTTAAATCCACTAACATCAATGTTCATCAGATTGAAACAAATCACATCCTACTTCACAATTATGAATGAAAGATAGGAATAAATCAACCTGACCTGCATATTTGAAGGAACTGGTACAAACTCAGGTATGCTCTGTGTTTATGACCTCTGACCCCAGAGGAATATACGAAGACAGTCACCCCTGAAGTTCATAATCTGGGTTCTCTCACGGATATACTACACACTGACCAGACGTACCCCATAAGGAACCCCAAACCGTCATCAGAAAGCGCTGACCTGCTCAGGCCAGGGCTAAAAGCTAACAGACGGGGTGAGAAAGTCCCCGGTAGGCGGCTGGGTTCAGATCTGATTCAGTTCCACCCTGATGCAGTGCCCGGGGGCTCTGGGGTCAGGTCACCCATCAGTCTGCAGCTCCACTCCACATCCAGTGAAGGACTCCTTCAGCGCTGACCCCACATTACACCCAGCGTACACGAGTCCCCACAGATACATAAACACGAAGACGCCCTCCCTGTCCTCCCTCTCTTCCCTTTCCTCCCTCTCCTCCCTCTCCTTTCCCTCCTCTCTCTCCTCCCTCTCCTCTCCCTCTCCTCTCTCTCCTCCCTCTCCTCTCCTCCTCTCTCTCTCCCTCTCCTCCCTCTCCTCTCCTCTCTCTCCTCCCTCTCCTCCTCTCCTCCTCTCCTCTCCCTCCCTCTCCTCCCTCTCCTCCTCTCCCCCTCTCCCCCCTCTCCTCTCTCCTCCTCCTCCTCTCCTCTCCTCCTCTCCTCTCCCTCTCCTCTCTCGCTAACTTCCAAGGCTGATGTGGTTACACTTCTCATGTCACAGAAACAGGATAAAACAGAATAAGCATGCATGCAGACTTCCATTTCAGCACGCTCGGTTACATAATGTCTCTTTGTGGATGTTCATCTGTATGTATCCATGATTTGTATTGAGGTTATAGTTTTGCATAACTTGCATTTGGTGCTGTATTAATGTTTTACCAAAGCTTTATTAATTTAGTGCTATATTACCTGACTTACCTGTATGTACTTATGATTTGTTCTGTGGTTATAGGTTTGAATATATAACACATGTAGTGCTTTATTAATCTATTAATGTATTAGTAATGCTTTATTAATTTAGTGCTTTATTAATGAATGTATTAAGTATATATTCATGATTTGTTTAGTGGTCTGTAGCAGGTCTGTAATTGTTGCTCCTATGGCTTGGTTGGGTGTACTTGTGTTATAGGTCACTCTAGATATTAACTGAGGACCTGCAGAGGACCTTTGTTTGTTTGTTTGTTTTATTATTGCTTATGTGTTTGTATTATTGTTATTATTGTTCTTGTGGAAATATAAGAAAATCCAATAAATATATTGTTTCAAAAAAAAAACTGAGGACCTGCAAGATAAATAATGTAACTCTTTCAGAAATTACTTTTTGTTTAACCAGGTAGATTTGAAAATTCAATTCTTATTTGCAGTGACGAACTGGAGAAAAAAAAAGTAGGCGGGGAATGCAAGGGACTGTGTAGCCAATCGTATTGTCGATGAGTTATTGATGCCCAGATTTGAACATGCAGCACTGTGGCAAGGTGTGCCATTCCAGGAGGGAACAAACACGCTCCCAAAGAGCTGACACAGGGACTTTGCATCCTAGCAATTACCACACAGCCTTCACCGAACACAACAGCAGTGGCAACTTTTTATCACTAGGGGGCAATGGGGCCAGAGAATCAGTCACAGCCTGTGAACAATGCCCGACCGCTTCTCATTTTAACGCCACGTGATGCGGTGAGGTCGTGTGTAAAGGCTGAGTGTGAGACCAGTGGTGATGCGGTGATGTCGTGTAAAGGCTGAGTGTAAGAGCAGTGGTGATGCGGTGAGGTTGTGTGTAAAGGCTGAGTGTGAGAGCAGTGGTGATGCGGTGAGGTCCTGTGTAAAGGCTGAGTGTGAGAGCAGTGGTGATGCGGTGAGGTCGTGTGTAAAGGCTGAGTGTGAGAGCAGTGGTGATGCGGTGAGGTCCTGTGTAAAGGCTGAGTGTGAGAGCAGTGGTGATGCGGTGAGGTCGTGTGTAAAGGCTGAGTGTGAGAGCAGTGGTGATGCGGTGAGGTCGTGTGTAAAGGCTGAGTGTGAGAGCAGTGGTGATGCGGTGAGGTCGTGTGTAAAGGCTGAGTGTGAGAGCAGTGGTGATGCGGTGAGGTCGTGTGTAAAGGCTGAGTGTGAGAGCAGTGGTGATGCGGTGAGGTCCTGTGTAAAGGCTGAGTGTGAGAGCAGTGGTGATGCGGTGAGGTCGTGTGTAAAGGCTGAGTGTGAGAGCAGTGGTGATGTGGTGAGGTCCTGTGTAAAGGCTGAGTGTGAGAGCAGTGGTGATGTGGTGAGGTCGTGTGTAAGGCTGAGTGTGAGAGCAGTGGTGATGCGGTGAGGTCCTGTGTAAAGGCTGAGTGTGAGAGCAGTGGTGATGCGGTGAGGTCGTGTGTAAAGGCTGAGTGTGAGAGCAGTGGTGATGCGGTGAGGTCCTGTGTAAAGGCTGAGTGTGAGAGCAGTGGTGATGCGGTGAGGTCCTGTGTAAAGGCTGAGTGTGAGAGCAGTGGTGATGTGGTGAGGTCGTGTGTAAAGGCTGAGTGTGAGAGCAGTGGTGATGCGGTGAGGTCCTGTGTAAAGGCTGAGTGTGAGAGCAGTGGTGATGCGGTGAGGTCCTGTGTAAAGGCTGAGTGTGAGAGCAGTGGTGATGTGGTGAGGTCGTGTGTAAAGGCTGAGTGTGAGAGCAGTGGTGATGTGGTGAGGTCCTGTGTAAAGGCTGAGTGTGAGAGCAGTGGTGATGCGGTGAGGTCCTGTGTAAAGGCTGAGTGTGAGAGCAGTGGTGATGCGGTGAGGTCGTGTGTAAAGGCTGAGTGTGAGAGCAGTGGTGATGTGGTGAGGTCGTGTGTAAAGGCTGAGTGTGAGAGCAGTGGTGATGTGGTGAGGTCCTGTGTAAAGGCTGAGTGTGAGAGCAGTGGTGATGCGGTGAGGTCCTGTGTAAAGGCTGAGTGTGAGAGCAGTGGTGATGCGGTGAGGTCCTGTGTAAAGGCTGAGTGTGAGAGCAGTGGTGATGCGGTGAGATCGTGTGTAAAGGCTGAGTGTGAGAGCAGTGGTGATGCGGTGAGGTCCTGTGTAAAGGCTGAGTGTGAGAGCAGTGGTGATGCGGTGAGGTCGTGTGTAAAGGCTGAGTGTGAGAGCAGTGGTGATGCGGTGAGGTCCTGTGTAAAGGCTGAGTGTGAGAGCAGTGGTGATGTGGTGAGGTCGTGTGTAAAGGCTGAGTGTGAGAGCAGTGGTGATGCGGTGAGGTCGTGTGTAAAGGCTGAGTGTGAGAGCAGTGGTGATGCGGTGAGGTCCTGTGTAAAGGCTGAGTGTGAGAGCAGTGGTGATGCGGTGAGGTCCTGTGTAAAGGCTGAGTGTGAGAGCAGTGGTGATGCGGTGAGGTCGTGTGTAAAGGCTGAGTGTGAGAGCAGTGGTGATGCGGTCCTGCGTAAAGGCTGAGTGTGAGAGCAGTGGTGATGCGGTGAGGTCGTCTGTAAAGGCTGAGTGTGAGAGCAGTGGTGATGTGGTGAGGTCGTGTGTAAAGGCTGAGTGTGAGAGCAGTGGTGATGCGGTGAGGTCGTGTGTAAAGGCTGAGTGTGAGAGCAGTGGTGATGCGGTGAGGTCCTGTGTAAAGGCTGAGTGTGAGAGCAGTGGTGATGCGGTGAGGTCGTGTGTAAAGGCTGAGTGTGAGAGCAGTGGTGATGCGGTGAGGTCGTGTGTAAAGGCTGAGTGTGAGAGCAGCGGTAGAGGGTGATGCGGCGCGCACCCTGTTCTGGTGACTGTGCTATCGGCAGTGCGTCGTGCTCAGACTGCTCCTGCATCTCCTCCAGCCCTGTGAGTCTCTGTGCTGCAGATGAGAGCAGTGCGCTCTGTCACAACTGGAGCTACTGCAGTACTGTGTACCACAATCTCACAGAGGGCTAGACTCACACACAGATACACACGCACATACATACTGTATACAGACACTAACACACACATATACACACAGATACTGTACACATACACTCACACATACACACACATACTGTATACACACACACACACTGACACTGGAAATCTCAGGGAGAGAGAAAAACACAGACATAAACAATTAACATACAGCCAATGTGCATACAAACTATAATTACACAGTTTATTCACACACTCACCACACTATACAACTCACATATATAATCCACATAATTCAGTAAAAAGATAATGTACATTAGCTATGCTCCATAACGCAAAAATTGTTAGTTGAGTTCATTGCGGATGAAGATATCCATCTGTATTCGATGAGTCTAATACATTCAGAACGTTTTTAGGTTATTGATTTTGTTTTGTGTGAGGTTTTACAGGAGAATTCTTTTTCCTGTTCTCAAAGCCACATATATCCACCCCATCCATCAACACACTGCAGAGCGCTGTGATTCTGATTGGCTGTGGAACTCACTGTGTGCACCCGAGAGCCGCATGGGTAATTGAATTGGGTCATTAAATTCTGAGAGGTGTTGTTGACTCAGACTTTGTGTTAAATTGTCAATTCCTGGAATGTCACCTCCCGCTTCCCTCATCTTCCTCGTGTAAATATATTTGGTGGCCGTAGAAACAGACATTCTAGATCAGCCAGGAGCTCCCATCTTATTTGTGTCATGTAATTACATCCTATATGGCATCCTATCCCCTGTTTTCAATACCTACCACAGATATTTTTTGTGATACAAACAGTCACCTCTGGTGTCTCCTCAGTTCTCTGTGCTTGTGGTTCCTGTCTGATGATGTAACTGTGATTGCCATCTGTCATCAACCCTACTATATAAATTGGTAGGAATACATTCCTGGCTATTATATAGAACATCTGAGTAGCTACCTGATATTATACAGTTGAAATACAGGAGGTCCTGTCATACACAATGAATCGCATAGGAATTTTAAGGTTCTCTGACTGGTCAGCATGGATATTCTACGGTTGCCTTCATCACCATATATTTAAACAGCATATATACAGACGGGTGACAAATTAAAGGAAAAATCTGAATAAATGAGTGGAGAAACATAACAGGCACATATATTTAAACAGCATATATACTGTGCTTCTGGACCAGTTTTCACATTTTTCTATCCATTCATTAAATACTTCTTTTGTTATGACCAATTGTCCTTATTAGGCATGATGGGTAGCAGATCAAACAGAGGAACAAACGGCCAACAGATTCCGCTGCTTGTACTTGATGTGCTGAAAAAAGTTTCAACAGATGCAGTCTTTTTCTGGCAGCGAAAAGTATGTGAGCTTTGTGTGTCTGTCTTTAAATGAGTGGAGTGTCTCTCTGCGGCTTCTTCACTGAACACTTCCAAACCAACAGAGCACCATTGTTTCACTGCACAGAAAACCATTATGTCAAGGCTCTCTAAATGCTGCATACATTCTTTTTTTGCGGAAGTTAATGCAGGCTGCGATGATTACTGTCAGAGCCACAATGGCCCACAGTCCTTTAGATGGAGCCCACTTTTCAAGTGCAGCCGCTGAACTCCGTGCTCTCGAGAGTCGCACAGCGGGAGGGGGAAGTGCAGCCTCACAGAGGACTCCTTTCTTATCTCTGATATTCTGTCCTTCCCCCCACATTTCCTGCTTTCGTTTTTTTTTTTTTATGTGCATGCCCGAGGAGCACGGACTGACTTTTTCCCCATCGAGCTGGGCCCCCTGGAGCGAAGGGGGTGAAAGGTCGAAGGACAAAGGGCGCGTGGCGGACAGGGTGGCATGCCAGGGCTCAGAGGACGGAGGCAGTAACTGGGCAGCATCTGGCATCCGGCCAGCGCTAGCGGAACCGCGCTAAGCTCGGGGACGAGCCCCGCGGGACGCAGCGCACCCCTCCCGAAACACCCAGAGAGGCCGTCGGCACACCCCTCCTCGGGGTAGAGCTCCCACCTGCCGGGACTTTGGGGAGACAGACGGGCAGAAGCAACGCTTCTAAACATGAATAAATAATTCCCTGCCGCCTGCTTGCTTTGCCGTATCTATTTTTACAAAGATAAGCTTTTGCTATGCCCTGTTTCTAACCGTGGGCCACTAATACCTTTTTTTTTTTTTCTCAGGTTCACACGCCTTGAATAACACAGTTTTGATAAGAGCCAGAGTCATTGCAATCAGAACGGCTAATCGCAGCCATAAAGCCTGATGCTAAGCTAAGATACTAAGTTGAAAGGAAGAATATCCATCCCAAATGTGGCAGTTTGAGCCTAAATCACACAACAGAGCGCTATTGCAAAGCGGGAGCACACAACGCACTCCTAAGAAATCCTCAAAAACCTCCCAAGGCCCACCGTCATGGTGGCCCCCGGTGGGGAAAGGGTCGCTCTAGCGCAAGGTCGCAGGACCACACACTGGGTCGCATGACCACACATTGGGTCACATGACCACACATTGGGTCACATGACCACACATTGGCGCAGTTTCATGAGTACCTGGCAAAGCGAGATTAGGCACAGTGCGCTCTGACTGTGACAGTAACCCGACACTGGAAACGACCACAGGCAAAACCCCGGAGACAGATTACGGAAAGACTATTTATCAACCAGCGGAGTCCAGGAGACAGGGAACACGTTGAGCCATTGGGAGAGAACAAGGACACTGTCATAAATAATAATTATGATATTAAGAGTAATAATAATCAGGATCATCATCATAACATGACAAATATTTTGGGACACACACACACACACACACACACACACACAAATATTTACACACACAGCCAAAAGGTATTCTAAATCACAACGTCAGCATTCTCAGAAACTGCGACAGGGAGAAGCGCAATCACAAACAGAGAGAGAGAGATAGACGGACAGAGCGATGGAAAGAGTGAGAGGGTGGAAAGAGAGGGAAAGACAAATAAAGACTGTGAAGCGCATGTTGAAGCCTCCTGGTTGTGTGAAAGACAGGGGGGCTGGCTGCCCCCCCCCCCCCCCTTGTCAGCGTGCCGACCCCAAGGCTGTACCCGGAAGACGGCAGAGGTCAGCCGAGCCACCGCAACACGACCGCCCCTCTCCTCAGAAAGCTGGAGGATTAAAGATGACGCTATAAAATCCACCGCGCAAGCGTCCCTTTGAAAACTGAGCCGCCGTCCGGCTCTCAGAAGCATTCTAACGCACGGCCAATGCTACGCAAGAATTAGCAGAGCTGCAACTCTTACAGTTTGCTACATTTTGTGGGTGAATGCGTTTACGGTGACGTGCGTTACTCATGCGTTACACGCTGCCAGTGCGTAGCTCAGGACGGGCTGGACGGCAACGTTCACCTGAAGCCCCTAAACTCTAGGACCCGTGGCCAGAGCGGTGACCTTCATCTTCATCACAGCCCAGGGACGGCTTCGCCCCGCGAGGACTCAGCGGAGGAAGCGGCTCGCTCTGAAGGTGCCGGACGAGGCTCTTTTTTTAACGAGCCCGTTAGCCAGGCTGCGCGTTCTTGGCGCAGCGACGTTGCAGCCGCGCCGAGCGCACCTGAGTGTTGCGGTGATGCTGCATGCGGCGGCTCCCCCCGGCAGCTGCCCCCCCCCCCCCCCCCGCCCCCCCCCCGGCCCGGTTTGCAGGCTTTGACGCAGCGCAGAAGTTGCACTAATAGCTCAACGGTTACCGGGAAAAAGTGGGCAAAACCAAAGGGCGCCTAGAGCATGGAAACAGTCCCGCCGCAGATCCGCACTTTCGGATCGATGGTGCACTTCGCTCCTCAAACGCCAGTTGCACGGGCTGCCCAACGCACCTGCGTCAGCTCATTTCATGCCAGCGACATCCCAAGACCACTTTGCACACGCGCAATAGAAAATCCAGCAGCTTAAAAGTTTGCATCTGAAGCAGATTGAGGATTTCTCAAGCTTGGCCACGTGTATGAAGTGTACAGTGTATGTACACGGGTCCATACAGGCTCAATCACTACAGTTCTGGGGTAAAATGAAAATGCACTGACTGTAAGCGGCCTTGCACAGTCACGCAACAGGGACTCAGCTTAAACTCATGAGAGGGTAGATCATCAATGCAGAATAGCTTGAGGAGAGGGAACCATCCCACCCGAACCCACCAAAAACCCCCTCACCCCTGACCGGAGCCGTCCTGCCCAATCTGGCCCCCTTTGGATTGCAGCCCTCCTGTCGGCTGTTGACACCCCACTGCGTACACCGGCTGATATGAGTACATTAGGTGCACGCCTTCCTGCGTTCCTACCACAAATACTTGGACGCCCCCCCTCCTTTCCTCCCTCCTTTACCATCACAGAAGGAGGGAGGAACAGAGAGCCTGCGGACTGAGCATCCAGTGTGCAAAGAGTACACCACTGGCCAGTGTAACGCTCACATACGCTGCAGGGATAGCTTGTGGCGCGGTTTAATTCGATGAGTCGTCCTCAGGATGAGCAGGAACCCTTTTACTGAACCAACTCCACCACAGCATAGATCACAGTCCAGCCGATACGAGCAAGGCTTGCCCTCTGCTGACAGTCAGAGCGGAGAGAAATCTAACAGCGCAGCAGAAGATACGCAGTGGTGGAGCCATGACGTGTGAGCGCGCGGCGCAACATCACTGACACACAAGGGCTCGTTTGAGCGCTTTCTGGAACAGCGCTGGACCAGTACACAGAGTAATCCCATGGGGCCTCTTATTCATTCTGAATCCCAACTGAGAGCGCACGTCCGTCACAAGAGCAGGCAAGCAGCAGTCAGAACTTCTAGAGGGAGAGGAGGAGCGAAGAGTGAAGTGGCGGTTTGGGGCGGTGGATGGGTGCGGGGGTGGTGGTCAGGGAGCTAAAATGTTTTGGTGCTAGCAAGGAGCCCTTTTTAAGTGGTTACCATCGATTTTTTTTTCTACCACTGGCGAATCAACTACAAACATAGTGTGTGACATAAACATTTAGGCACATACACACGCGGGCATACACACACACACGCGCGCACACACATGCGCATATACACACACACACACACATGCGCATGCACACACACATACACGCGCATGGGACCCTGCACTGCACCTCAGTAACCTCCACAGATGCCGAATACTTCTGCTCTGTACCTGCGCAAACCGAGGGACGCAAGAACGTGGAGCTGGAGCAGACCCCCAGCGCTGTCCCATCTCCTCCCCGACTCAGCCAGCCAGGCAGCCCGCCTTCCCACTGAAACTCAAAATGAACCCCCTCCTCCCCCCCCCCCCACCCCCCCTCACCGCCCCACCACTGCGCCCATCTCTGCGCCGAAGAGAATGGAGGGACAAGCTGTCCAGGCAGCAGAAGTTTCACCCCAATATGGACAGACAGGAGCGCCTTCCCAAATAAACCCTCAGCGCAACAAGTAAACACGGGTGCGATCCTCCCCCCTCGAATTTGTGCAAGCAGTGCAGAAACTGCAGTTGGTTTGGCTGCCACCCCGGCACGGGCGAGGACAGTTAAAAGAGAGGCAGAGAGAGAAGTGGGGGAGCGAGAGAGAGGGAGTGGGGGAGAGGGGGAGAATGCGAACGACCGAGCCGGCTGGGGGCACTCACCGAACAGCAGCACGACGGTGACTCCGGCGTGGACCACGTCGCTGGACCGGGCAGGACCGCGCAAGACCGCCCCGCCATTCCTCCGGGACTCCATGTCCGTCTGTCTGTCTGTCTGTCTGTCCAGCTGTATGTCTGTCTGTCCTGGGCTCCTCTTTGCTGTCCCTCTGTCAGCCTGTTGGCCCCCGCGTGCCTCTGGGTGTGAGTCGGTTTTCGGAGTGGGGTAAGGGAGGGGCGGGAGGGAGGAGGTGTATAGGAGAAGGAGGAGTGAGAGGGAGAGACGCAGAGAGAGGCGGGACGTGGACCGAAGGACGAAAAAAAAAAAGCGAGAGAGGACTCCTTGCTGCTCAGCTGCGATCCTGCGGAAGACCCTCCAGCGCAGAGAGGAGAGGAGAGGAGAGGAGAGGAGCTCAGAGCCGGGAGGCGGAGGCAGAGGCAGGGAGAGAGGGGGAGCGTGAAGCGAGCTCTCAGCCCTTCGGGACGTGAGGAGCGGGAGGGAGAGAGAGAGAGAGGGGGAAGCGAGGGAGGAAAAAGCTCCGGTCCGGAGGCGGTGCCGGCAGCCGGCGGTTGCTCTTCCCCTCCGGTGGTACGCAGCGGCCGCGCGGAGACCGCCGTGCGAAAGGCACGGGGGGGCGGGGGGTTTGGGGGGCGGTGAGGAGCCTGTCAGCCTGCTCTTCAATGAGCAAATGCAGAGATTGGAGGCGGTTGTGGGAGAGTGGTGGTGGGGGGGGGGGGGGTTTGGTGCACGGCTGTAAGCAGGCAGGCAGCGTGTGTCTCCCAGCCGATGCGGGGAGTGAGAGAGAGAGAGAGAGAGAGAGAGAGAGAGAGAGAGAGAGGGAGAGAGAGGGAGAAAGACCGAAAAAGAGAGAGAGAGAGAGTACAAATTGCTGCAGAGGCCCACAGGATGGAGGGAGAGGAACGAGGGGTGAGTGGCAGTGGTTCTCTGGGAATCAGGGAGGGCTAGCAGTAGGTGAGGGACTCTCTCTCTCTCTCTCTCAGCAGCTCCGATCCCGGCCCCCCGCCCCCCTCCTGAGCTGAACGGCGGGTGATTGCATACGCAGGCAGTTTTGTGCTGAACAGTTCCAGTTGTGAGGGATTTCTGCAGTGCAGGTGGGAGCCAACGCTGAAGTCCTGGAGTCATATATCAGACGACGGCCGGATCAGATGGCAAACACCACGCTGAATAACTGCCAGATAGCTCTCGGTGTTACACGATACGCGGATATCAATACACGCATGTGTCTATACAAAAATTTCCAATAACATACTGTGCACAAATTCTTCAGCTTCTCAATATTTTCACTCCTAATGTTCTCATTTGTTTTCAAGAAATAAATGTTTATTTTATATAGTGTAAGTCCTAATCATTGGATGGGGAGAATTCCAAAAAAGGAGGGATTTATTCAAAAATGATAATATATTTGTAATGAGCATGTAATTTGTACACAAATATATTTTTGAAAGTAATTAACTGATATTCAGTCATTTGAATAAATAGTTAAACTGAAAGCATATGCAGGGTGTGCTCAGTTCTTCAGTCAAGTTTGTGCGCATGTGTATTGTGATTGTGTGTGTGTGCACATACTGTATGTAAGTGGATGTTTGTATGGTGCAATATTTCCGCTGCGCTTCCCACGGTACGATACGTTCAGGTTTCATATCTCTCTCATTCTGACATTTGCATGACGGACAGCCTGTGCCGACCATCAACCCCCAGCCCCCCCCCACACCCCCAGCTGGACCAGGGCAGGTGTCAGATTCGCTTAGCTCAGGGCACCAGTCATTTCAATTTGGGGAGGTGGAACTGGGCATGAAACGAATGAAGAGGTGAGGGCTGGAGGACTGCTAAAAGAGCCCAGCTAACACCCCCTCAAAAAGGTCAAAGTAAATCCACTCACTGCTAGATCGGATCGGGCTAATACGCAACCGCAGGAGTTACAGCCCGATGTCCCAGCTGAATCTTGTTTTCAAAACTAGTGAAAATGTGACTTGTGTTGCACACACGGCTGGAGGACAGCTCTCTAAGTATTTAAGGACAAGGCAGTGGCCATGTGTTGGGTCATATTTATGGGCTCAGTTGCTCACATCATAGATGGTTTGCCGATATGACACGCCAACCCGTAAACTATGAGTAGAAACAACTGTCATTCTGCAGCAGGACAGAGATGGATGACACGGATGAAATGCCAAGGGTCGCCTTGGAAATGTGATTGGAATTGTCTAAAAGCCACTTTGACCTGAACTTGTGAAGCCTGTCTCCATGGGCTACATAACACCATGAGGAATAATGACTCTGGAGATTTGTGTGATTGTATTGATTCCCAGTGCATCTTCTCAAATGATTATGACACTACAAGTTTAAGCATGCCTTATGTTTATGTGCGGCTTAGTATATGCATAACCATAGTAGAGAGTAGAAAGGCAGAGAGCTTACAGGGGCAGTTCTATTTAGTTTCTGTTCTGTCTTACTGATTTATTTATAAATATATATATATATATATGTCATGGAGGGTGTTGGGAGTAAATCAAAATCCTATGTTGGGTACAGTGATTTATGAGACCATCCAAATGGGGGGGGGGTCCTCTGGGCCCCCTACAGGAGTCCTGCATACTGCACACCTCCCCAGGCAGGCCCCAATGTCACCTTGGAAACCGTATCTCAGCATCACGGGGGAACACGGTGTGTGCATTTCGAACAAGCACTTCCCATAATGCAATCTACTGTACAGGAGCAAGCAGGAGAGGGAGGGGCGGGGAGAGAGATGTAGAGAGAGAGGGAGGATGGAAGGTAGGTGCAGAGAGAAAGAAAGTGAGGGAGAGGTGGGAGAGGGTGGTGGACTGAAAAAAGGATGCAACGGTGGTGGTGTGTGGGGGGGGGGGGTTTGAGAGTATAAAGGGGAAAGAGTTTGGAAAGAGAGTTTTTGCAGATGCACTCTGGGAGAAGACAGGGGGACTCTGATATACGGGCTGAGAGTTGGACCAGAAAAGCCAGAGCAAAAGGACTAAAAGCAACCAATAAAACTGCTCCAGGGTTTCTCAGATCACCTGACCAATGGGGACCCTGGCCACCGGGGACTCCGCAACATTTTTGATTCAAGTTCACAGAGCAAACTGTGCAGCTTCAGTTTCAGACTGGGGGTTAAGCCGAACTGGTGAAATTGTCCTCAACTGAAAAAAACTTACAAGGAGAAAAGGAGAAAGGAAGAAAGGGGCATGGCAGGAAAAAAAGATGGGGAGGGAAAGAAAGAAAACAGAAAGGGCGGGAGGACAGAACGGTTCTGTGCATCTGCAGTGGAAGTGAAGGGGGATGATAAAGCAAAACTCTTTCACACCGTGGGAAGAGGGGAGGGGGGGAGGAGTACAGCAGGGGAGATGGAGAAATGGAAGCCTGATGAGAAACCACTGCATTTAGAGAGCTGAGCACTGACCCGGCTGGGTCTCTCTCACTCTCCCTTTCATTCCTTCTTTGTGTCTTCCTTTCTTTCCCTCTTTCTGTTTTTTCCTTTACTCTTTTTCCTCTTTCACTCTCCCCCTTTTTCACTTTCTCATAATGCAGCATGTCCTGCAAGGAAACATTCTCCTCTCTCTCTCTTTGTTTATGACCTCAGCCATCCCAACAAGAACTCAGAGTTTCAGAGAGAAGTGAGAAACGGAGGGCGCCTCTTATCCTTTTTTTCATCCCTCCCTCTCTCCCGTCTCTCTGCAAGGGAGGGGGGGGGGGGGGTGCACAGAACAGGAGGATCAGGACACGGGAGAGTTGTTTGGCAGTGCCTTTCTCTCGCTGTCTGACTGCAGCTCCAGGACCAAGTTAACGGTAAGAGGATCGTCCCCTACAGAGTTAGCTGCACGCGGAGTTGGCAAATTGTGAAATCTTGCGCTTGTCTAAGATGTTACAATTAAAGGGGTAGTAGAGGCCACATCCATGGGCATGATGGGATGGCACCCCTTGTATTTGCGGAAACATCCGCTGTATTTAGTTAGCTTTTTAATTATCTTTGTAATATCCAAAAGCCATTCAGCAAAGGTCATTACTCAAAAAAACAAAAAAAACAAGGGCAGTTACAGTAATTGCAAAACTTGCTCATATTGCGAAGAATTTCTTGTATTTTCGATGGAATTTTGCGAGAATGTTTCAGGCTTTGATGGCTGTTGGATCGCGGGGGAATATGTATGAACAGGTGCATGCGTTAACTTATCTCAGTTGGACCGCTGTTTCTTGGGGCGACATAGCTCAGGAGGTAAGACCGATTGTCTGGCAGTCGGAGGGTTGCCGGTTCAAACCCCGCCCTGGGCGTGTCGAAGTGTCCTTGAGCAAGACACCTAACCCCTAACCCCTAACTGCTCTGGCGAATGAGAGGCATCAATTGTAAAGTGCTTTGGATAAAAGCGCTATATAAATGCAGTCCATTTACCATTTACCATCTTGCAGCTTGGGTGGAGTAGTTTCAAACCACAGGAAACGTGTTCCTTCTATCCTGTTCTCCAGCAACACAGGCCACAAAGCACAGCTCCCATGATACCAAAGAACCACAGTTCTGCAAAGTTGGCAGGGCCAGCTGGAAAATATTTTTTAGAAAGGACTCGTTCTGTTGTTCAACAAAATGTTAGCGCTGCAAAGCAAAAAATGCAATAAGGACTTATTTAACAGTTTCTCATTTAAGATATGAAGTAAGTGCTTAATTTCCGATAAATTAATTAAATTAGCTATATTTTAATAGCAATATTCTTTCACATATTCTGCATGATGAGTTTGGATTCAAATCTGCTTTGAACCTGAGTTCAGCCTGAACCAGCATACAACAACTCTGCAGATTAACTGGAATGAGATGTCCAGTTGTCACGATAGCTAGTATTTTCTGGGGCAGTTTGTATGCAGCATCATTTCACATGTGTGTGTTAACCTAGAGGAAAGGGTGAAAATGTACAGCATTTCTTCCTGAAGGTTAACTGTTAACATATACTTGAAGGAACCATTAAAATGCAAGCACGAATACCAATGGACAACAAAGCACTTATCTTGATGAGGTCTACTTTTGGTGAAGCATGTCAAAATATCCAAGGTCAGTTTGTTAATGTGTTCCTGTGCTGACTAGATGTATTGTGGCTGCACTTTGTGTGGTTACTGTAAGTGTCTGCAATAGCATAGCTAATAAGGCTGGCCTGGAATGTAGGAAGAAGGACTAATGGGAAATGCCTTACTTGTTATGGATATGGATTTCTGTATGAAGTGCTGACTTCGATGTGTTCGGTCCTCCCATTTTTTGGGAAACCTCATCCCCCCCAAAAGAGGGTCAGACAGGTCAATTTCATAGCACAGGGCTCTCACTGTGTTGGCACCAGCATGGGGACCGCTATGTTCTTGTGGACCTCCCAAATTCCTGAAAACTAGTGTACAGCTGTGTACCAGATTACACCCTTCACAGAGGGCTCATTCATTACTGTCAGTCCGTATTCATAGGTTCCGGGATGCTGCTTGAATTGTTGCATAACACATTTTCCTTTGTCTTCCCGTGGCTGATGTTCTCTTCAAACTGATTTCCAGATGTGCCGGTCTGCCGGGAACAGGACTTGTTGTCGTTCTTAAATAGCTGGCTCTGGTGCGCCTGTGCTTTACAATGGCTGATATTACACATTGACTCCTACGTCCTGCCCAAAACAGCTGATGAACTGCAGTGGCTTGAGGGGTCTCGACCCGTGTCCTCTCGTATCGCTGGGTCGGGTCGCAATTGCTGCTATTTAGGCAGGGTTTTAACATTTAGGGCCATTTTAGACCAAGAACCCAACCCTCTTCCTACCCACTGCTGGCTGATGATGTCATTGTGAGTGGTACCTCAGTGTGGTTTGTGCATGGTGCATTTCTTCACTAACAAATGAACTTAACAGGATAATAACCACCCCACCCCCCCCCCTTATTTTAGGAAATTAAATGGCCTCCTCTCCCATCTTCAATGTTATTCTTCTGCGGATACTTATTTTCATTCAAGTGATGAAGATTAAAATATTAATGCAACTATTAAATAAAAAGGTTTTACGGAGGTTTACGGATTCGTTAAAGAAGGAAATTAAGTTAAAAAAAAAAAGAAAATTTATGTTGCATTTTGGTGCTAAACAATTAATTCACTCAAGGCAATGATAATGGATAAGCTGAGAGTTGTAGTTGTTAAAGTAATTTAAAAAAAGCTTTTCTTTCGTCTTTTTTAGGAGCACAAAAAACAAAAAACTTAAAACGTATAATGGTCAAGCCTGATCAGAGTGAAAGATTAATCAAACCTGAATACTTGAGCCTGAAAAAACCTTTAAGGCAGCCTCCATAGCAGTCCACCAGGGCCAGGACAGAGAAATGCTGACTCGGGCCATTCTTGTTCAGAAGTTGCAAGGCGTACTTGCTTTAGAAATGGGCCGTGCTCAGACTCTGTGCTCTGTTAGCATTAATTCTTGGTGTTTTCAGTCTTAGAAGGAGGTTTGTCACTGTCCCCTGGTTAGTCTTGGCCCAGTTTCTGAGATAGGGGTTTAAAGGCTACAGTATGTTCCTAGCACAGCATCTCCTGGGACATGAACAATGGTGTGTGTGTGTCTGTGTGTGTGTGTGTGTGTGTGTGTGTGTGTGTGTGTGTGTGTGTGTGTGTGTGTGTGTATGTGTGTGTGTATGTATGCGTGTGTATGTGCGTGTGTGTGTATGTGTGAGTGTGAGTGTGTGTGTGTATGTGCGTGTGTGTGAGTGTGTGTGTGTGTGTGTATGTATGCATGTGCATGTGTACTAGAGTGTACTAGATACTAGAGTAATGGGGTTCTAAAGATTTTCCTATTGGGTTCAAAAGAATAAGCTTGGATGACCCCCCCACTGAAACATCAACTTTACAATGTGAAACATGGTTTTGAGATTACGGTTTTGTGCTGATTTGATGGCTCAGGCAATCAAGGAGTTCACCATGTATTCCCCATTGTACCAATGAATTCTGGAGCACAAAATCTTGAATTGGTAAAGGCCTATTAAAATGAGTATAATAAATGGCCTGATGTAAGCTTTGTGCATGCAAGGAATCCACAGTTAAAATAATTCTATATGGTAGAGTGGTTCACAATTCATCCAAGGCAATTTGAGTGATCAATACATACAGGGAGTGTTTAGTTAAAGGTATTGCTACTAACGGTGGTATTTACTGCAGCACTGATATCAGCAAAGTTGTGTGTGCATAGTGACTGTTTCTTTTAGGCGTATTCCACAACCAAACAAGTTATTTCAGATTATCTCAAACTGCTGACATAGCACAAATGCTTATTTCTAATATTTTTGTACAGTAAGCAAAGGCTCTCTTGATACTGACTAGTAATGCATATATCAGTGATTAATTCCTGGTCCTGGTGGGCCTCAAGGACATGAGCAATGGTGTGTGTGTGTGTGTGAGTATTATAAAATTTTGTCATTTTATTTCAATATAGTATATTCCATTTCTGTAACAGGGTGCAGTGTGTGGTACAGTGCAGCCTGTTTTTGGTGACCATGACCAGCACTCAGTCCCTCTGCACCAGCTGTAGGCTGTATTGATTAGTTCTCCTGTCCATAATACTTCCCCCACTGGAAAATTCAGAGTCATCAAAAAATCGCAGGCTTCCGGTCAAAGCTGAAATCGTCTCGAGAGTCTCAACAAGCTCTTCTTCTCATCACATTTTCCCACAGCCCCCCCCCAACCGCCCGCCCGCTCGCCCCCCAACCCCCTGCTGCCCCTCCCCCCGCATCCTGTTGACCAAACTGACAACTATTTAAAGGGCCAGTGTCCCAGATATCAGTAATGGCTCATTTTAAAAGAAGGAGAGAAAAAACACCACAGCTACTCACGCCTCTGTCCTCTTCCTCCCCTCCACCATCTCTCCAGACTTAGAGTAGCTCAACCTCGTTCCACATGCCACTTAAAGAGAAACAGAGGGATGAAGGGAGGAGGGAAGGAAAGAGAGGGGGAGGGGAGGGAAAGACTGCAGAAGATTGAAGTTGGCTGACGGCATGGCTTTGGAGATTGGGCTGTAAGAAGTACGTCACGTTTCGTGAAGTTCTGTTTCCTTGTGCTCGGAACGGACTGCACTCAGTATCAAAGGACTCCTTTTAATTGCAGTACTATTTCACCCAGCTGTTTCGTGTATGGAGGGACCATTTCAAAATGTGATTCTAATGTTCTGTTGATCAGTTGTACATTTAAATGGGTTTTGCCCATACTATGGCTAAAGTAAATTTAGTCACAAATCACAAAAGTTAAACACGTTAATCAAGAAAAGGAGGGGGAAAAAATGCAAAAAAATACACATTTGTTTTTTTTTCTCAAGTTTATTTCAAAATATGTATGTGATTATAGGTTGTTCTTAGTGAAACACTGTGCAGCACAAGCATATTGTCTTCTCTACGTGAGGACCAATAGAGGGCCCTCTCAGAGAGACACTGCAGTAATAGCATGCATGGACACACGGACAGGCACACACAGGAGCTGGGGCCTGCGCTATCCCAGCATTCACTGTGTCACTGAGGACTCCAGGTGGGGGGGGGGGGGGGGGCGGGTGGTGGCTGGGGTCAGTGTGGGTGGCTGGGTGTTTCTGGTTTTCTTAAAATTTTGTCAGTTTATTTTATTTAATTTTTTTGGGGATTTATCTTGGTCCCAGTCAGCATCCACAACACCTGAAATACTCACAGACCTCCGTGATTGGCTGCGTGCCGATGTGTGCGGTGTGCAAATACTAAGTGGCGGTATGGTCTCTGGTACTGAGGTTTTCCTCCAAAAACATTAAAACTGGTAAATTAGGCTTAAACCCTTGGATGATAGTGATTCAAAGATCAGGTTCTCTGTGAACTGTAAATCAGTTAAGAAATCTTATCTAATTGTTGTTCAACATCCTGTAACATTTGGTGGGTGTCCACTGGTCCCTTCTGACTTCTAATTATTTTGAAGCTCTTTGTGCATTGAAGCATCTGCTGTTACCCAGCTAACACAAAACGTCCTTACAATGTTGCTTCCATGTAGTGGCAACTTCATAACATTGACAAAACATTCCAGTAACATAATGATAACATTCTGTGTTAGTTGGGTAGGTACAATAGTCAATGTTGTCAGGTTTTTGGCTGGAGTGCATGACTGCAGCCCCAGAGGTAGTTCTGAAGGGTTTCACAGAGTGAAGGTTTTAGCTCATTATATTAATAACAAAAAAGAAAAAAAAAAGAACTCTAGTCATGTTGGAACATGCTGTAATACTTTCAGGGCTTGTAGGATTCGACACTTGTGCCCAATAGCTACTGAACTACAACAATAAAACACTTCCGATTCTAATTCCCGATTTCATAACGTATGTGCATTTTGTCGCATTCTAATTGGTCAAATCCCCCTGGGTATTTTTATCCCAAAGGTCATAATAATTATCAAATTTAAAGCTCTCATTAGAACCCACAAGCTGTTTGGCCACACCCCTTGGAAAACTCAGGCTTTGCTGACGGCCTTGCCAATTTTTGGGGTCAATACTGTACTTTGGGGGAGACGTCGACATTCAAAGTGCTCAGAACATTACAGTCTGTGATCTCAAGGAGAAAATATTCTGACAGGAGAAATACTCTGTTTCTGCGACATACAGCAACATTTCCCTCGAGAAGCTTATTTAATGAGTTTTCTTTGACTAACTGTACTGTTACCTACTCCACTGGGTACATCCCTCACCCATCTATAGCACTTCGGAGTCAGGGCAGTGTCAGCTGTGGATGATTACAGCGCTCGATATCTAGGGCACATTGATAAAATTAAAGTTATATGGGTTTGGATGATCTCCTTCTACCTCCTATCCCACAATGCACTGTGAAGCAGAGCCACGGAACTGAACACCTCTCTCTGTTTTCTGGTTGGCTTGTCCCCGGGGTTCGATTTGTCGAACAGGGGACACCTCTTATTTCTCACATTTGTGGAACTCTGCGGGACGTGAGGTAGGACCACTGAGACCAAAGACCCAGGTCACCAACAATTTCCTGGCTATTGAAACTGATGAGGGAAACAATGTCATAATATCTGCGCTTTCTGTCACAAATGAGCCCACGTACACATGCCTCCAGGCAGATTTGTGGAATAATGAACCTCTAGATTAATCCTACCACAGGAATTGTGCATGCTTGATTAATTAGTCTGATAATTATCTGTTAATTACAGGATGAAGTGGGAATTAGACCATACAGTGCCCATTCCAGATGTTGGAGATATGGACCCTCTCACATAAGATTAATACGGTACATCCACATACCATAGGAGTTCTATACTAAACAACAATGTAACAGTAACTACAACATCAATAGCAAGAACACTAATGAGATCCCAAATAATCATAATCACAATCACAGAAATAACAGTTAAAATTCAGAACAACGCCTACCAGAAAGGACATGTACTAATAGGTGTTGTACAAAACTAAAAAAAAAATAAAAAATAAAAAAAGAAGAAGAAACAAAATGATACTGAAACTACTCTAAAGAAACAAAGAGTGAATCTGGGGGAAAGAGAGGGGGGAAATTTTTCTTTGGCAGCAACTGATGCAAAAGCAAATGGGAAAAACAGTGAGAAGTAAAGAGGTCAGCAGCAAACAGGCCAGCAATTAGCAGTCGGCCCCCAGATATGATGGAGCACTACTGGGTATTTTGGGCCACCGTGGGCCCAGGCTTTAGGCCTCACGAGTGGGAACTAGCAACATCAGAGGGGCAGAATCACATTGTGGTACCCAACCATGCACACATTGACTTATGTAAACCTCCAGTACACCAATTACACACTTGACAACTGGAAACCTTCACCCCTTCACCTCTTAGATTATTGAATGTACAGTGCTGCTGCTGCTGCTCTGTGTGTGTGTGTGTGTGTGTGTGTGTGTGTGCATGTGTGCGTGCACGTGCGTGTTATCAATTGTTTAAGTCTCCAGGATATAAGTGCTTACAAATATATCTTACTGTACAATACATGGTCCCAAGCCTCAGTCAAGTTCTTGAATTTTTTCTTGCCGAAAAATCGTGACTGTGTGCTACTGCGCGTTTACAATAGCGATACATAAGTTTAGCACTGTTGTTAAACTTTCCTTGAACAGACTGATTGCGCATTAATAGGTTATTACAAAATACCAGTTTTAAAATTCAGAGTCTGCACAATCAAAAGTTGGCACTTGTCAATTGCAAGGTTGGTTGCAATTAGATTCCCATGCCAATGAATTTGCATGTACCCTAAAGAGAAATCTGCAATTAATACTTCCCTTTCTTATAACAATCTTCTTTTTATCATCGAGGCTCAGTGCTATTTCAACATGTATTTTTCAATATACCGCCCCACTTCCAACTAAGACCATCAAAGTTGGTCCAAGTAAGCTGGGAAAGTAAGCTGGACGCCAAAATGGTGGACTCACTGACTAGTGGCTGGACAGTGGTTGAATAGCTAGTCATCCAGCTAAAACTAGCTAAAGTGCTGAAAGCACAGCTTAAACTATCTTGATTAGCTCAGCTTTGTTTATGCTGGAATGTTCTTTCAAGAATATATATGACAATTCTCTGAACAAGGCATACACTTGCAACACATATACACTGCTGGATTTTACCATCTCTGCGCATTCAAAGAATATGCCCAGGAAAAGATAGGAAAGCGGTTGACACCAGGCATAAAAAGATTACTCTGGTCAAATGCCTGCCTCAATGGCATGGCAATTATTTTAAGCCCTAGAAATATTACCTCTTTTTTTTTCAATAGAAAAATATCTGGCAGTAGATACTGATTGGTGATTCGCTGACCACAAAAGGGAGGCAGAGGTGCAGTTTCAGTCTAATTTAACCAATGGGTTGGCTCCATTCACCGGCTAACACGTCTAAGCTAACAGCATTGACACAATATCTGCAATGTCATCTGAAGTTCTACTTTCAATTTTGTGTCAGTCATAGTACAAATATTTCAGAGGAAAATGTGCAGAGCTTAAAAATCTCTTACATTCAAACAACAACGGTTAGTAAAGACACTCAGGACAATATTTAGCAATAGAAACAACAAAAACCTATAAACTATGTTTTTTCCCTTACAAAGTAGAAATCTATTTCATATAATCGAATCTATTTGTAAAAATGTTTTCATATTTTTGTCTCCCTGAAAGTGTGTGTGTGTGTTTGTGTGTGTGTGTGTTTGTGTTAGGGTTGCCAGATTTAGAAAAAACCGGACAACATGCGTAGCTGGAAGTGTAATTGCAGACAAAACCGGGTGCTGTAAGACCGGGGGGGTGCGGGGCGGTTGTGGGGGGTCGGGGTCGGATGGTGGACCAGGGAGTCACTGACAAGTGAATTTATTACAAACTACCATTACGCTGTCCGGACAGGACTACAAACCAGACATGCACATACATATAACTTGACAAACGGATATTCCAACCGCAACCGCTGTGTGCGTTTGTGTGTGTTTGCATGCATGTGTGTATGTGTGCGTGTGTGTGTGTGTGTGTGTGGAGGTAACGTGAGGGACAAAATGTCATTTTTGTGATAGGGCCTGAGCATATGACACATGATTGCTCATTTACTGATTCCCTGGAAAATATTTAGCATCCAGACTGGACAGTGTCATGCCTGTCGTTATGTGTGCTAAAGTAATACTTCAGTTTTAACTGCATGCAAATGTATGGTACGGACAGTAACACTAATAATACTCATGTTGGTCTATAGTGTACTTTATGTATGCAAGCAATGCAGGCAAAAAAATCAGCGTTGAGTTAGGGCTATTCTATATATCAAATAGCAGTTTTTTAAAGCATAATAACAATAACCGCTGACATAGACAATCATATAGACAATCTTTAGTTTTCAGTCCGAATGTCAAAGCACATGTGAAATGTTTCCAGGCAAAAATGTTATCACTCATATCTTTTGGCTATTGATAAGACAGGCAATCAGCAGCAAGGTCGAGCAGCTTCTGTGTGATCATGTGATTTGTTTTTTCAATCACATAGAAACTGAAAGGCCTTGCTGCTGACTGGCTGTCTTGCTAGCACCCAATGGGCCTTGGAAGTTTGACGTAACGCAGAGCAAAGCCTTTACCCATATATGGGATTTTTCGGATCGAAGAAGAATTTCTCTATGGAAAAAATGAATGGGAGTTTTGCATGACGACCCCTGTCACAGTCTGTGATTTAAACTGACATTTAAAACATGGACATTTTTATCTGCACAGGCATACTATGCAGGATTTTGTTATGAGAAAATACCCATTCCAAGGAATATCTATAATGCACTGGTAATCTGCCACTGTGTGGGGAGGGGTGGGTGTGGCTACAGAACCTAGAATAGGTTCTAGCTATAGCGTGTTCTGTGGCGGCTTTTCAAGCTAGTCAAAGCTAGCAAAAAAAAAAAAAAGAAAAACGTTAAAGAAATTATCCCGCAAAAAAAATAACAGAAGTAAAGGAAATTTAAGGAAAAACTTCAGGAAATTACTAACCAGTACAGCAACAATAACAGCAATAAAGATATTTACAGTGATATATATGACTACAAAATTTGGCAGCTGGAAATACAGCTGTGTGTGATGTTGTGCAATGGGACGCTAACCTCTTAGCCATCAGCAATTCATTTTTTTAAATGACACAAAAATTTGCATCAAAAATGTACAGCATATTTTGAAGGAATTAGGAAAATTCCATTTATTTCTCCCAGAGGCCGTCTATTTTGTTTTTTATCCAAATGCTAAACCTGAAGGAAATGACAAACTTCTGAGGCCCATATATATCAGTGATGGGGTTTTTTTTTTTACCCCAGAAGTATTTGACATGGCCTCTGACGTTCAGGCGTGATTAAAGAAAAAATATACACCCCATGGTGGCCGGCCGTTATTATTATAACACTTTAAAAAACGTGATTTGATACAGTACATAGTGCAGCCGTCCCTATGTCGAGATCTGTAACCCTGGGGGTCTCCACCCAGAGAAGATCACATCAATGACACTTCCCTCTCCCTCGGTGTCAATCACACGCCTCCCACTTACTATACAACGTGAGGCAAACTACAGGACTCACTGCGTTCCCGGGGAAACCAGCAACATTTCCACACAAGGGAAAGTGTGCATTGTGAGCTCACAGACAGACACACACACACACACACACACACACACAGCTCGCGCATATGCTAGCTGTCAGTGAGAGTGGCCCTTCAACTTAGCCCTAGAGTGAGGGGGGAAAAAAGAGAGGAAAATAAAAAGAGGGATTGAAAGAATCTGACCAAGAGATAGAAAATGAGTTAGGTATGTGTTTGGAACACATGCTCCTAAAATTGCCCACAGAGTAGAATTTGCACCCATTTCTGGCAAAAGTTGAGGAACGCTACGGTGGCAGTATGTTCTTGTGGGGCTGACCCCCTTAGCAGGCTGTTTCCTGAATGTTTTCTGTTAGTCTGGGGCAGTCAAATGCTTACTGAAACTGCTGGAAGTACATGGGGGGGAACAGATATTTGGTGAGAGAAAACGGGAAGAAGCAGTCGTTGATATAAAAGATCAATAAGAAATGTAACAACAAACATTCTTTGTTTCAACCCATACCTAGTCCCAGATCAAAATGGCCCCGGGGAATTAGTCTGGGGGGAATTAATGCAGTTTGACGACCTTATGTTCCACCGAGTGATTTGGATCCTGTTGTCTTCTCCCATTTGAGGTTTTGCGACTAGGAGAGGAAGAGCCAAAATGGCGGCCAATGGTGGCTGGGGCCTCAGAAACGTGGGCACTGAAATGTCCTGCAGTGGGACCGGGCCAGAGAAGGGTAGGAGCAGAGGTGGGAGGGAGTTCAGGGTTTCAGTCACAGGACGACGATTCAAGCGAGGTCTAATACTTGTCTTCAGGCAAGGAATATACATGTCTAGGGGACAAAGAGAAACAGAGGAAAACGGGATAAAGAGCAAGATGTCAACATGTAATCAACCGCAATGAATCTATTAATCAACCTCATGTACACGACTGAAGTTATACGACACACCACAGAGAAGTACCACAGAACAATGCTAGCAGAGGTGATGAGTCCCAGGTTAGAATGAAGTCAGGCGGGAGTGAGGAATCAGACATGACTAATCAACTCATGATTGATTCTCCCCACTGGTGTGGCTCCCAGCTGTTCTCAAGTGAATGTACTTTGCAGCCATCATTAGTGGCATGCAGGCCATTTACCCCAGAGTCTTAGCATACTGTAGGATCCAACATTAGTACTCACTTAGCCTTGCTTCCAGTGTGCATGCTTACCTTGGAATAGAACCACCATACATTACATTATCTTTGTAGACAGTGATGGCTCCTAGCATAGCATGCCACCCAGGATTCTAAAAAAACTACCAGTACTGCTCTTGAATATTAAGAAATGACTAGATGATGATGAAAATGATGATGACGATGATTACTGTTACGATTAGTCTTAGTAGCAGTAATAGTAGTAATGATTGTATTGTTTGTATAAACATATTGTAACTGTATCACTGTTATCATCAGTATGTGTAATGTTTACTTAACTAAATCTAAATTGCAAGCTAGCCAGTTAGCTTGCTGTCACATATTATTTTTTACCTAGTTATCAGACCACCAGCTAGCTAAAAGATTAAACACTATCATTTGGGCTGGATTCTTTTGTCAAAAAATATTTATGAAGTATTCTGAATAGCTAAAGAGGCCTTTAGTTATATTTCAGCTGAATTAACAGTCAGTTAACTGTTAGCATGTTGCATACGCATACATTGAGTGGAGTGCAGATCTTTGAGGGAGGACTGACTGATGCCTGTACAGCAGACATGATTTTATGCTCACATTTTCTTCGTCTCGGAGGTTTACCAGCATTCACTTGTACAAGAAAGTGACCACACCAAGTAAATGGTAAATGGACTGCATTTATATAGCGCTTTTATCCAAAGCGCTTTGCAATTGATGCCTCTCATTCACCCATTAGTATTTGATATTAGTATTCATTCAGTGCTCATTCACCCACAAGTATTTGAAGCCTGTTGAACCGTGGTCACCAAGGCTCAGTCAATGCTTCAAATATAAAGCTTCAAGTATTCAGCATTGAATCAAAGCTTCAAAAGGAGTGAACCCTTTCCTACATTTCACAGTTAACGGCAGGTGATTCAGGGGGGTGTGGCTCACAACAGAACAGTATGAGAACAGTGTGGTTTCCACAGACCCAAACACGCCCCCAGACACACAGACACACAGACACACACCTGTAACACTGACAACACAACAATACCACTGGTCCAAAATGCAACACTCGTTTAACTCGAAAAGGGGGAAAGGCACAGGGAGGAATGGTTAACATCAAACAGGCTGCAGGGGAAGTTAAAACAAAAACAGAAAGGTTTGGCGTTCCACCTTGGACTGTAAAAAACACAGAGAAAACATGTCTAGGTTTCCTAGCAAATGCACACAAAACCTTCCCACAAAATGAGGTTAATAATGTGACAATAACGTTAAGGCAATGTCAAAGGTTTGGCATGCACTTATCAGGTTGACTAGCCAGCCCGAAAATCCAGGCATCTAAACAATGAGAGTGTGCTACAGGAGGGGGATGTGCATTGGCTTTCATAACACTGAGGTCAGTAGTATTAGTGATAGCAATGTTAACCAGCGATTCAGAAGCCTGAACATCTCGGACCTGATTTAAAAAAAATGGTTATACAGTACAGATGGGGTGATTCCATTTTGACTAGGGGTGGTATATCCACAAAGATTTAATGGCCCCATCTGATTGGTTCAGTGGTATTGACTGACAGGGAAGCTGGTATATCAGAGAAAGGGGGACTAGAGAGTACCGGAATACATTATATGGGAGAAAGAGAAAGGCTGATGAAGGTTACTTTTTGGGAGGACACAGGAAAGGGGGGTATGGGGAAGGGTAGGGAGCGAGATTAATTTATATAAGCTGATGTCACATGACCACCAAACAACGCTAAGCAGGAGTTATTTTACCAGCAGGAGGGGGAGTGGCCTCCATCAATGCGCAGGCCTCCTGGGACCACGTAGGCTGGTTATAGTTTCCTGGTTCATTTGCCCCGTACACACACACACACACACACACACACACACACACACACAAATCACGCACACACACACATAAACATACATGCACACACACGCACATGAGCACATGAAACAAAACAAAAAGAAGATACATTTCTTAGAGACGGTTCGGATAGTAGAGAGACTGAAATTCCACCCACAGAAAATCAAACAAAAAAAACTTTTTTTTTTTGTTGTATTGATCATTTGCAAGTGCATTGGGTACACTTCGGTAAAGCTGGTTATAGATCCCAAGTTTATCATATAGTTACTTCTGCTAAGACCATGGAGCCGAGCTTCCCATGCCTGACGCTTTGACCGGTTTACTGCAGGGGGTGTGATGTGTTTAATATGGTGGACATTCGAAATGTACAGTAAGCACATAAAGAATTTGCCTTCATAGCTTATTCCACCTCTGCGGTTTAAAGTGGACAATGGGCTGACTAATTCAGCTTTGACCCAGCAACTTCAGGCAGAGCGATGTTCTGAGTCCAACTGATGCTGCCATTTGTTATTTAACCAATCATTAGCCATTCATAAACGAGGCGGTCTCATTATGTTTGTATTTATCAGATACAATAATCTGGATTCATTCTGCTAGCATCAGTTTGCCCTGACATGTCTAATTGTGAGTAAGACTGGTGTTAACTGGAAGTGGTAGATGTGTAAGTGAACAAAATAACCAAAATTTGTTACAATAAACGATGGTATCTTACGAGAAGTTAAGCGTATTATTAAAAATGTAACATTTAGCATTATTCCATGACTTTGCTCAATTACTACCATATGTGTGCTGAGAAAAATGAATGAGTCAAGCTAAACATCGATCATCAAAACAATGTTAACCAGCAATCCAGCTAGCTAGCTAAGTAACTGAAAATGTGCTATCTCAGTTTGCTCATTAGCTCCGGCAACTTGAAAGAATGGGCCAGTGTGCTCAGCATACTGTGCTGCTCTATTTTTACTCTCTGATTTTAATTCAGTGAAACCATTTTAAACCAATTTATATGTGTATGTTTTTGTATCAATACATATTATAAAAAATTAAAATGAGACTTGTTTTGACTTGAACCATTGATAATCAGAGCCTAGTTTCTCCTAGATTTTCTATGCTCAAATAAGTGGAAAGTTACATGAAAAAAGACGTGGTCCGATGTCCGTTACAACTAAACAAAAATGGTTTCCTAGGACTGTATTTTTGGTTTTTCGGAAGACAAAATTAGTATTAGTATTTTCTTTTGATACATGTTTTAGAACCAGCATTGTATACCACTTTATTTTGACACATTTCTGAGGTAATCTGTATTTTTCTTTTTTTTTAAATATATATAATTATAAAAGAAGATTTAAAATTTTAGATGTATTTTGTCCATCTCTGATCTTGGAGTAGTCACGGACTTTAAACAGCTATAAGGACTTTAAATGACTACAAAATAAACAGTTCTAAACTATGCTAAAATCCACATTACAAATAAAAAAAAAGAAAGGATTAAACTAAGAGTGGTAATTTTACCCTTTATAAATGTGTTCTATAGGGAAGTGGAATTAGATTATGAGAGAAAATCACTGAGAGCATGGAACTCGTTGTGAGTGAGTGGCTGTTTCAGGAGGACTGTGGCACAATGTGATGCACACAATAGAAACCAGAGAGGGTTTTTTTTTTCGAGCTCTACTGCAACCAAAGACCTTTTGCTTCCAACAAAATGTTAGCATTCTTTCTGGGCCGCATAACTGGAAGATTGAGGATGTCTGAAATATGCTAAATAAAATAGGCCTACTACACTAAAAAATGCTGGGTTAAAAATGGGGAAAAGATCACCCATGAGTTGGGTACATCTAACATTGGTCAGAGTGATAACCCAACCTGCTGAATTTAAGTGCACGTGTCACAGTACTCCAGACTCATTATGTCAGGCATTGTTGGGTTATAATAACTCAGTGCTGAGCTAGTGTCATATTCTTTCACCATAGCATTGATCATTATAATGTGTATATTATATAACCAATCTACTGTGCTATAGGTTGAGTTATGCAATCGACTCATGTGTTGAGTCACACTTTTAAATACCGTTGGCTTAAAATGGCTGCTTGCTATTGATAGAGTAATTGTACCCCCATGCCTGCCACCACAATTGCTATTCTAAACAACAAATGACAAAAAATTGTCAAACAATATTTTTTTTTATTTAAAGAGTGGAAAACAAATAGCTAAATACACAGTTCAATACATAAATATAGCATCTTCCTTCTATAACTGTGTAACATTTGTGTAAAATCCTTACATAGTAAAATACATTTTCAATATAAACAGCAACAAAGAAAAATACATCTATATTTATTAAAATACTTCTAAAAAATGTTGTAAAACAAACTAATGATCCGTACATCTAGTGATCCATTTCCCTTAGTGCTGAGTGGCAAAATTCCTATGTAACAGAATATACAGTGCTGCACAATATTTAGCAATAAAAAGCTTTGACTTTATCCAACAATACCCACTGTGCAGTAATAACAGCTAGTGCCCCCTTACTTGAGATGAACTAATCGCGCTTTTGTGTATTTTACAATAAATTCACTTTAGAACTGTAGCTACTCAACGGTCACAATAGTCACATTTCTTGATGACCTAAAAAGCCTACACATTACCAAACAACTCCAGTCAGACTAGCAGTCAGCGCACTAGCGTACAACGTTTATCCCACTACCGTGGCAACGGAATGGTGTGGCTGCTCTGATTACACCCGCAGATCCTGTAGTTAGGCCTAGTGCTGGAACTTGACCGCGGCGTTCTCCGGATAGCAATGCACTACGGGACTCCAGATTTCTGACTTTTTGTTGCTTCGGGCTTCATCATTAAGCTACAATAACAAATTGGAAATGCTTTGCCTCAAATCAGCGTTCCATTCCCACAAAGTCTGTCATGAATAATCAGAAATATTTTTAAAACTTATATGTTTCTGCTGGGGTGAGATCAGTAAATTGAACATCCACAGCCTGAAGGGCTCTATATCAGTGGCTAATCAGTAAAGGCAGGGATGAGCTCCTGCAAGACCAGCAGGCATGTCAATCTCCAGTCATGGTGGGTTGCAGTGTCTGTGGATTTTTAGTTCTTTTCATTCAGAAGCCAATTGAGGCCTTGGAAACAAGCTGTGTGGACATTCAACAACTTTGTGTGTGTGTGTGTGTGTGTGTGTGTGTGTATACGGGGCAAATGAACCAGGCACAGTATGTAAAAGTGTAACAAGCTCAGTTCATCACTCAAAGTCTAGTTTAAGTCTAAAGAACTAAAAAGAAAGCAAAAAAAGATGGGGAATTGGGTTTTCTTGATCCAACTGGTCATTATAATTCAGACAGAGCAGTTTTTGGAAAGCCCTGTGAGGTATATGTGATGTAGCAACAATATGAACAACCCAGCATTTTTCAGAGTATGTTGTGTAATGCAGTGGTTCTCCAACTCAGTCCTGGGGGACCCCTGCGTATGCTGGTTTTCATTCCAACCTCAACAGCAATCCCAGAAATTTAAAAGGGGTTCTGGGGTTCCAGAAAGGGCCAGTGTGGGTGCACACACCTGATTCTACTAATCAATCACTAGAGTCATTGCTAAGCACCTTGATTAGTAGAATCAGGGTCAGGTGTGTGCACCCACACTGGCCCTTTCTGGATAAGACTGGGGACCCCAGCTCTAAAACATGAACAGCACCTAATTAATAGCTTGTTAAAATTCTGGGATTGCTGTTGAGGTTGGAATGAAAACCAGCATACACAGGGGTCCCCCAGGACCGAGTTTGAGAACCACTGGTGTAATGGGTGAAGGAGAGAAAGAAAGAGAGAAAGAGAGAGGGATGAAAAAATCCCTCAGAGAGCGCTATAGAGAGAGTAAAGTGAACGGACAAAAGAGAGAAATAAGCAGAAGGTACCAAAGGCAGTACGTATAAAGAAAAGGAATGAGAGAGAGACAGGGAGAGAGAATGTGAGGAAGAAAGAGATGGAGAAAGAGAAAGAAAGAGAGAGGTTCTCACTTGGTTCCCTCGTTTCGTCGCACCACGCCTTTCTCGTCCGTTGTTCCCCACCTACGGTGCGGCGTCCCCCGACAGCGGCCCTTTCGCGCTGCGTGTGGACTCCCGACCACTGTGCATGGGAGTGGCAGGGCAGTGATCCCCACAAGGCCTCTGTAGGCGGTGTGGAGTGGGGGGGATGGGGACTGAAGAGGGAAAAGGGGAAGTGAGCAAAATTGTCGGGAGATTTAGGAAACGGTCAAGCACAGAGAGTGAGTTTCCGTCAAGGGAAAGGGTTTGACAGAGAGAGGGAGAGAATGACACAGAAAGCAATGAATAAAGGGTGACAGGTTGAGAGGGAGGGAGAGGCAAAGAGAGAGAGGGATTATAAATGTGTAGAAATGTGCGGGTAAACTAGATTTAGCGTGCTCGGGCCATTACAGCTGCCAGGGCCTGGCCGTAAGTCACAGGTCCAATCAAACCCAGGCCCCAGTTATTAAACTGTCATTTAACCAGGCTCAGTTTTAATGGCGAAGGCCTGGTTGGTCGTACAGGGAGAGGGGCCTGCCTCCGGGCTGATTTAAAGCTTGCAGCGCTCTACTGCGGAGCCGCCGGGAGCAGAGGAGAAGCAAGATGGCGCGCCCATCAATAAGCCAGCACGGGGAGCTGCTGAGTCATCACCACTGTAGGAATTTCTTAACAAAAATGATGGTGTTGAAGATAAAGATAACATACAACAGGAGTCAGGAGCTCCTTTATATAATTTAATAATACGACTGGTCGGGAAGAGGTACAAGTACGGTCTTCAAAAATATAAAGTCCTATATATGAGTTTATATAGTTTTCAGTGACAAAGAACTGTCGTTCCAGCCTATGAGATTTATGTAATCACCATATGCAAAGATTCCATTTAGCCAATCATCAGTTAGGATCAGGGAGTCCATACCAAGGCTGACCATGCAGGCCTAGAGGTCCTCTAATCCCCTAAAGCACTTGATATATACCACAGCTGGAGTCTATGTCCTCTAGCTTACATTGCAACAGGAACATGGCATGGGGTGAAACAGCATACACTTAGATATATAGACTTTTAAAAGTACACTCTAAGAGATACGTTAATCAAGTTAACATAAGATATATCTATATGATATTTTATATAATTGCTTACATAACATTTTCTGTAAGTCATCTTTTTAATCATAACCCATCACCACCATGGCCTGGCAGCCAACTGGGGCGCAAACCCTGGGGTTTCAGGGACCGTCGAGGTCCATCAAGCTCTCAGCAAAGATGGCGACCTTCAGCCTTCACAAGGCAATGTCAATCGGTCAACTCACCCCCGCTTAGAAATCTGCATACCGCTCCCACCATTTCCACGTGTAACCGATTACCTAGCTGACCTGAAAAGCAATTATCATTTTAAATCTACCCAAAGACCTTTTTTATTTCGACGTCTTAAGCGACTTGTACTGCTAAATCCAACAAGTTAGTGCCTCAGAAATTATACTGTGTCTCCAGCTCACTAAAGAGAATGAATATTAGTTGAGTTTCTCCGTTTATATTTGGTTATCTATTTAATTCAATTAAACTATTTAGGTTCTGAGTTATTAGACTCCAGGACGGCACGTAACCCCCCCCCCCCCCAAAGTCCTTACATTCTGTGAGGACGGAGAGCTTGATGACTCCATGCCCCTGCTGGCGGTCGGGGGGATTGCGCACATAGCAGTTGTAGATCCCGTTATCCGCCAGCTGTATGTCGGAGATGGTGACGGACACGTCGTTCTTGTCCAGGTTCCCAGCAAACAGCACCCGGTCCCCAAAACGCTCCGTCTTCTGCGTGGTCATGCGGTGTTTGTAGGTCATGAACTGAGGACATATTAAAGGATGAAGTGTGATAAAGAAAGAAAGAAAGAAAGAAAGAAAGAAAGAAAGAAATATGGTCACTATTAACCCATCGAAGAGAAGTTTTATCAAAATTCAGGTCAGTGTTGTAGAACCCCATTGCTTGTTTTACACTGGCCGAGTACATTTGAGCCTTTCTAGACATGCATAAACTCTCTCAGGCTCCGTCTGAATTCTCTGAAGTAGCATCCTCTCCCCATTCCTTCATTTCTAGTTTTAATGATCTATATTAATGTATTAATGATCTATACTGACTCCTGATCAGCCAGACAAGGTCTCCATCATGCTACTTGCACCTCTCCATGCTCTCAAGATCAGGTGAAGCAAAGAGGGATGCCACTTTAGAGCTTAATTACTTGAAACCCCCATCCATTTGGGACAAAATCCTACAGAACCGGTTAATGAATGTGAGGTCAGAATTATGATTCCCTCAAAAAAAAAGAGAGAGAGAGAGAGAGTCTACAGTGAGCCTGGAGAGAAGCCGGGAGGCATACACAGGAAGGTAAGGGGGAATGAGGCCAGAGGACTGAGAGAGAGGGGAGGTCAGACAGAGGGGGGCCCACCAGCTCCTCCGTGTCGTTCTGTGCCTCTTGGTAGGTCCAGTTCATGGCAAACTTGCTGGGGTCCACCTTGTAACAGGAAGTGAAGGTGCAGGACAGCTTGACCAGCGTGCCATTGAGGGCGTTGAGCTGCTGAGTCACCAGAACATCCATGCAGGACGCGGGTGAGCCTGGAGAACAGCAACACCACTGGCTGTCACTCAGTCAAGCGCGGACACGCCCTCCTCATGCACTACTGAAAATCATTACCTTCATCACTTCAATGAACATATTACTTTACAGCAGCCATTGACATACTTTGTGAAACCGTTAAATCAGTTGACACACTTTTTAAAAATGTTACTTTACAGCAGCTGTTGACACACTTTGTCCAGTGGTTACTTTACAGCAGTTACTGACATAAAAGGTGTGCTAGTTCCTTCACAGCTGTTGACACACTTTGTGTAATAGTTCCTTCAAAGCAGTTATCCACATACTGCATGCAGTAGTTCCTTTGTAACAGTCACTAATAAATGTGGTGCAAGACAATGTATTTTCAATGAGATTTGTGACACCCCTTGTATATGTATTGCTTAACCTCACTTACACACATTGTGAGTGCGTTAGTTCAGAACACTGCACACACCCAATGCAGTAATCACTTTGCAACAGTTGACCCACTAGCTCTGCACCATTCCCTCCCTCTGCAGTTGGGAGTTTTTGTATTGCTGGACGAGGTCCTGCTGTTGCTGCAATCATTCTCACATCAGACTGGACCACTGCAGTAGCAGCAGTAGCAGCAGCAGCAGCAGCAGCCTCCTCTACACCCCCATCCCCCCTGTCCCATCCCATCTCAACCTCCCCCCTCCTAGTCTCTCTCTCTCTCTCTCTCACTCATATTGGGCGTTCTAGCACTGCAGTCGCCCCCCCCCCCCCCCACCCCGCAGCAGTAGCAGGTGTCCTTTGGTGATACTGCAGCACAGCGCCTGTTTTTTTTTTTTTTTGGGGGGGGGGGGGGGGCTCGGGAGGGAGGGAGGGGAAAATAGAGAGCAGTGGGAGGGAGGCCCGCTACCAGTCACATGCTCGCTCTCACACACGCACTATGCAACACTCGCTCTTGCGCTCTGTGCATTTCAAACGCTCTCCTCCACCCCCCGGCCCCCCCCACGCCGCATTGGGCGCGCGCTCAAAATGGCGCTTACCGTCGCTCGCTCGCTCGCTCCCGCGTGCGCTCCCACATAAGCGCCGAGTCAGCAGCACGGGGTGAGGAGGTGCGCTCCTGCCCCAAAGTCACCCCCACCCACCCCTGCGCTTCTGCGCACACCCCCGTCCGCACATGGCGGCATGCGCAGGACTCTCCCGCTCCACAGCTGCTGATATCACAAACCCAACCAACCTCGGGAGATCCTAAATCAATCAGGGGACTTGCCGTTGCTGCAGTTAACAATAATGGCAAGCCCGCTCGTGTTTTTGCTTTTGTCCAAAGGGGGAAACCTTTGCAGAACTGGTTAAGTGCGAACCGTTGGTGAGGGTAGAGAGGGGAGGGATTCGTCAGCCAGTGACTGTGTGTCTCGCTGTACTGTCTCCTGACATGTGGGGTAGGCCAATCAGGGAGCTGTCTGCATTGTGCTGGGGCGGAGTCTCTGTTTCCTGCAGGGCTGCTGTGTTGCTCACAGCCAAATTCATTAGTCAGTGAAAATCAATAGCTGATCATGTCCAAATGACCCACCTCTTGTGCCTTTCACAGTCGGGACTGGTGCAGGACATCAAATACAACAGTATATCACTACCCCCAAGCCCCATCCCCCTCTGCACCACCCTCCCCTTCTCTTCCCTTCTTTCACACACCCCACCCCTCTCTCCTCTCTCTGCCTTTTTCCTTTTTTCTCTCTCTCCACAAACTCAAGGTCACCGGAATAACTTAATGACAAGGTGTTCTGCACTGAGAAATCATCTGTTTTCAGTGTCCCAAAGTGTCGAACACACACATACAGGCACACGCACTCGCACGCGCATACACACACACACACAATGCACCAAAATAATGCACTCAATCTTACTCAGCTCCATAAACATCTACCAAAATCGCTCTGGGGTGCATCAGTAGTGTATAAAAATATTTTCCACTGGAAGTAATAACAAAAGAAGAAAACAAGTTCGATATAGAGACAACAGAAGGTATAAAACCACTCAATTCGATATATTAAAAGCAAAAATGTAGCAACATCCACAACAGATCTTTATTTGAGTGTAACAAGATGAGAGAACTAATGCCAAACTATTAGCAAGATGCTTATGATCCTTGAGAGCATTAATAGTCACCGTGTTGAGTCAACCAGTTTGAACCATTGAGACCACAATGCCAAGCGTACCTTGACACAGTGACCTGTTTAGCCTTACAGTGACCTAGTTGCCCCTGAAACAGTAATCATAGTTAGCCTCTGTACAGTGACCATAGTTTAGCCCTAACACAGGACCATGTTTAACCCTGAACACAATGACCATGACGTTAGCCCTGAACACAGTGACCATAGTTTAGCCCCTGTACACAGTGACCATAGTTTAGCCCCTGAACACAGTGACCATAGTTTAGCCCCTGTACACAGTAACCATAGTTTAGCCCCTGTACACAGTAACCATAGTTTAGCCCCTGAACACAGTGACCATAGTTTAGCCCCTGAACACAGTGACCATAGTTTAGCCTCTGTACACAGTGACCTTAGTTTAGCCCCTGAACACAGTAACCATAGTTTAGCCCCTGAACACAATGACCTTAGTTTAGCCCCTGTACACAGTAACCATAGTTTAGCCCCTGAACACAATGACCATAGTTAGCCCCTGAACACAGTGACCATAGTTTAGCCCCTGAACACAGTGACCATAGTTTAGCCCCTGTACACAGTGACCATAGTTTAGCCCCTGAACACAGTGACCATAGTTTAGCCCCTGAACACAGTGACCATAGTTTAGCCCCTGAACACAGTGACCATAGTTTAGCCCCTGTACACAGTGACCATAGTTTAGCCCCTGAACACAGTGACCATAGTTTAGCCCCTGAACACAGTGACCATAGTAGCTGAACATGTTTAGCCCCTGAACACAGTGACCATAGTTTAGCCCCTGAACACAGTGACCATAGTTTAGCCCCTGAACACAGTGACCATAGTTTAGCCCCTGAACACAGTGACCATGGTTTAGCCCCTGTACACAGTGACCATAGTTTAGCCCCTGAACACAGTGACCATAGTTTAGCCCCTGAACACAGTGACCATGGTTTAGCCCCTGTACACAGTGACCATAGTTTAGCCCCTGAACACAGTGACCATGGTTTAGCCCCTGTACACAGTGACCATAGTTTAGCCCCTGAACACAGTGACCATAGTTTAGCCCCTGAACACAGTGACCATAGTTTAGCCCCTGAACACTGTGACCATAGTTTAGCCCCTGAACACAGTGACCATAGTTTAGCCTCTGTTAAGCAGCAAGAAGCGTGCGTGTGACACTTGCGCAAACTGTCTTTTCAGAATCCAGCCAGTGCTCTGACTGGCACGTCCCTGCAACCAGTCTCTGCAGATAGTGAGTGCTGTTCGGGGACGGTGGGTGCGCTCAGCTCCCGGTCGCTAGGCGACGTAGCGGCAGGGTGGAGTTTTCACCCCCGGAGGGAAGTTGCCAACCTGCCCGCTCGAATGCAGTGCCATTCAAGCAGTGATGTCATACCCTCTTCCCGGTCTCCTCGCGATGCGAGGGTTTTAAGGTCTTGGGGCTGAAACCAGTTAAAGACCCGTTGCAGAATGAATGCCGATTACATTACATTTATTTAACAGACGCTTTTATCCAAAGTGACGTACAAAAGTGCATATCAAGGTCATTAGAACAACTACAAAACACAGGTTCTGACTATAAAGTTCAATACTCATTTCATACAGTTATTCATAGCCAAGAACACAGTTCAGTTCACACAGTGAAAATTATTCTGACATTCTGGTAATGGAGAACTGTCATATTGCACATTATCCCATGTAGCTGAAGGGTGTTCGCTGGGATACAAGGTCTTTGGAGTAAATACGAATGACAGCTTTCATAGTGGCCGCCAAGTCAGCATTTCTGGGCAGGCCCTCCAGTGAGTGGAGCATTCTATAATCACTTTTTTTTCTCTTCCTTACTTGTATGTTTGATACTCTTGTCCAAATTAACTGAAGGATTTTACTTTTCTCATGTTGATATGTTCAGTTTTTACCAATCAGGTGAAATACCAGCCTATACTCCTATACAAGGGTGTCTAAACTATCCCATTCCCAACCCCAAAGTCTCAAAAATCTACTTGACTCACAAGCGAGGAGAAAACCAAGTTCACCTGTGTTGTAGGAAAACATTTTTGCAGTAAAACAGAAATGCTCCATGCCACAGATGAAAATATATAAACGACACAGACAGGCAACACATTCTAAATGTTTTTTTCGTAACTTACGCACAACTTGGAAATCTCACGTTCTAATGGCTGCCGCATCCTTCGCTGCTAGTAGGTAGATCGGCTCGAGAAACGTTGCTCTCTACTCCATCTAGTGACTAATCCTGTAATAGCAGCTCGAGGAGAATACGGGTACTATGAGGCCATCTGCAGCTTCCTGTTGTTCGTTAGCGTTTGCCGCAGCCGGCGAATGAACCCCATAAAGTACTGTATGTGGAAGCCTCCTTTAATCAGTCATCACTCTTTTAGGAAGTTCTTTTCTCAACGCTTTCATTTTTTATTATTGTCTTGCAAGGTGTTCATTATGAATGGTAAATGGTAAATGGACTGCATTTATATAGCGCTTTTATCCAAAGCGCTTTACAATTGATGCCTCTCATTCGCCGGAGCAGTTAGGGGTTAGGGGTTAGGTGTCTTGCTCAAGGACACTTCGACACGCCCAGGGCGGGCTTTGAACCATGGATCATTCGGTTTAGTCCGATACTTGGTCGTCTCTGAAAATAATAATAATAATAATAATAATAATAATAATAATAATAATCAAATTTAAACACACACACACGTACATATAGGCTCCAGCACCTCCCACAACCCTCACCATGAATAAGCGGGTATAGATAACGAATGGATGGATAGATATTATTTATTTTATTTTATTTTTAAAAAAAACATTTTTAACCCTCCTATAATGTTCAAATTAACTAACAACTTTTATGTTTGGGGTCAATTTGACCCCAGAAATATAAACCTGCAGAAAATAATTGTAACTGAAAGTGTTACCCAAGTTTCTCTCTCAGCTACTTTAGGCCTTTCTACTGACCATCTTAATAGCCCAGTAAATAAAACATGACTCCCCCATCCTCCCCTTATACATCAAGTGTTGATTTTATATGACTATTGGAAATATGCAAATGACTGTACAATCTCATTCATTGACCTGAATTGGAAAACAAACTATGTTTTAGTGTTTGCAGGGCTTTATGTTGGTATTAAGTGCTCATTAAAAAAGAAAAATAACACTAGGAAAGAAACACACCTTTTATTATCAAGCATAGTAACATTTTATGTTCGGGGTCAATTTGACCCCAGGAAAAAATATTTAAAATGTCAAACATTTCAAATGTTTAGATTCAGAAAACAATTCAGAACATTAATAACTAACACATGACAGTTATTCAATAATGAAGAAACACCAATAAAAAGTAAATTAGTCACCAGAATTGAGGTTTTGATAAAAAAATGAACATAACAGCTCAACTAGGTACCCGTGGGTATCAATTCTTCATTCAGACGCGATAGGTGCAAGTTTGTCACGCTCCTGTCGACCCTGCCTTGTTTCCCTGTCATCAAAGCGTATAATGTGGGAGAAAACATGAAATGTCTCCAGAGACATTGTGGCTGGAAAAATTGCCCTACCAGTGTCAGCATTCCAAAGGCTTGCTGTTGCTTCACCTTTTGACTTGTACACTCCTGCCAAAATAAGCAACCCAATATAGGATTGCTTGTGGGTCACATCCAGCTCTTTCCAATTGTTACCATACACACGCCTCTCCTCTAAGTTTGTCATCTCAAGAATATCCTTTTGCATTGATGGTGTTATGAAGAGTTCAAATGCAGACTTTATGTCTTGTACATGACTGCTAGCATATCTGGTGGGGCCTGGAACCATTTTGATGATATTAGCAGCACAAAGTCTACCCTGTCTTTCAACTGGGGATCCGGATCATAGTAGTTCTCCATTTTAGGAAGTGAACATGTCAGTTCTTGGTGGTTGAGAGATGACAGGAGGGTTTATTGGTGGTTGAGAGGTGACAGGAAGGTTTCTTGGTGGTTGAGAGATGACAGGGGGGTTTCTTGGGGGTTGAGATATGACAGGACGGTTTATTGGTGATTGAGAAACAACAGGAGGGTCAGAATGTGGTATCTCAAAGGCTTCATTCTCATCATCAGAGGAGGATGCCACATAATCAGGGTCCTCCTCAACATTATCCTCAGTCTCAGACATATCCTCTTCTAAATCACTTTCACCCTCCAAGATCTGTGACAGAACCTCAGTGGCAGAAAATATACGCCTCTGTCTGGTGGTCATTTTCAAAATCTTTAGTTGAGGCACACATGCAAAGAGAAATGGTTTAGAGGGCTGTGTGTGCAGCCCTTATTATAAGTTTGCCCCAGCCCCCATGTTGCAAGAATGATCAGAGATCTCATGGGAACTATGTTTTCTCCTCACACACACACGCATGCACTCTCTCTCTCTCTCTCTCTCACACACACACACACACAAATTAATGTGAAAGTGCCCTCAGCCAACACAACAAAACAAGATCAAAATGATGGTTTTATATAACAATAGAGCTTGGGGTCAAAATGACCCCAACAACACCGATGCGTACAACATGTGTACAGGACATTGAAAATATTTTTTTCCGTTAATTTCATGTTTGCCATGTTTTCCCCATAAAGTTAGGAAAAGTCATGAAATATCTAGCTGAAAAAAAGTATGGTAACAAGTATGGTAAACATTGAATGGGGTCAAATTGACCCCAAACATAATAGGAAGGTTAGGGATTTCAACAGTGAAATGGGGGCTCCCAACCAAAAAGGCTACGTGAGCAAGACAACAAACTACAATCTGAAACCAGAGCACCAATATCAATATAACTGCTGAAAAATATGCTATTCTTCAAAATAGCATTTTAATGGAAATGCCAGTTTTACCAATACTAACAATAAACAATAACAACAATCATGCGCTACACATTAAATATATAATTAGTATTCAATACATACATGCATAACATACTGCACTCTAAACATAAATACTAATTGAAGGAAAATATTTTAATATATTGATTTAATTGGTAGGCTATCAAACTATAATGTTCTTTAGAAACTTATTCTTTAAGGCAGCATTACACGTGACCATTTACATTTACTTACAAAACCATATATATATATATATATATATCATGCATATTACAAAAAGGAAACGGGTGACGTATTGCCCTACTTTCAACAGCAGGGAACTATGCAGAGCATATTTCTTCACAAATAATTTGACGGATAGCGCTGTTAACCATTTCAGATGCGTGCCACTCTATGAATGGGGGATATCATAAATTTGAATGAGGAGAATACAACAAGATAAAGAATGTGTTCTCCTGTCCAGATGTTCTAAACAGCCATCACGTCATAGACCAGAAGGTGTGGGGAAAAACATGTAATCACGCAACTCGTCAAGCTACAGCGCCAATATTTGCTCTTTCTATGCGATCAATTTATTTGTAAGGGGAGAATAAAATACAATGGGAATTGGAAAGTCCAGAGAAACAAGGCAACGGCAATAAATACTGCAAACTGCAGGTAAAAGACTCAGTTACAAATAAGCGTAACTGGTTGCTAAGCAGATTTGACACAGGAGTGCCTAGATTATTGCGCATCTACTGCATCGCCTGGCGCAGTAGCTATCACTGGTACCAGATTAATACACAAACGTACAACAAACCCACACCAGTCATCATAACTGGTCGCACGGAATTATTTTACCAAAAGTAGGTCAACCTTTTACCATAAACGTTGTCATAAATATGCGCTCTATGTAGCCTAATTAGTATAGTAATTAGGCTATATAGAGCGCATATATATGATATGCGCTCTCAATAATATCGCCTGCGTGCGCGATAGCCTATATGCGCTCGAGGCGACAGCGTTAAAGTGCAAGTTTATTTAAGGGCGGTAAATCATAATATAGTACAAAACGTACTAGTTAGTTATATATGGATGTGCTTGTGTACTACATGTTTCTTGTAAAATGCCTGAGATCATGATTTTAACGTGAGACAAGGAAAATCAGAGAAATTATATGGGTCGTCCGAGCTAGAGGGCCTCCCTATACACACCCTACCCAAAACAAACACACATATACACACGCACGCACGCACACACACACACACACGTTTATAGTTATTACTATATGGTACAATTTTTTAGCCCGATCAACCATCAACTATCATTAATATACAGTAGCCTACACACCTTCATGCACTCACTAACAGGCTATTCTACGTGTTGCACAAAAATCACTTTCCGCGCGGTTAATACCCGAGATGCAAACGCGCGAGTGTTTATCTTTATTCCCGTGGTTTATTAGTCTGGCTAATAGTGTAGACATAGCCGATAGGTCTTTTTTGTACTCACCCATCATAAGAATCCCCAATCCTACAATGATCAAGTTGGCAGTTGGCATCCAGGATGCGCTTCGCGTTGTGGAAGATGAAGACATTTTGTGTTTAGGTTTGACGTGTTCTTGCACACAGTTAGGTTGCGTATAAAGGTTGCTATCTTTCTTGCCTTTCGATTAAAAAATCTTTAACAAAATAGGAAATAGTGGCATTATTTTTTCAGTGCTATAATATGGCTGGCAGTGACTCTAGCCGAGGATAGAGTTGATCTTACGGTTGTGGGTGTCCCATGAAAAAGGCGGGGGTGGGGGGGGGGATGTTTAAATAGACATTTTCACTCTGCCTATGGATGCCCCTCCCCCCAATTAAAATTCTGGAAAATATTATGCATATTACGCTAAAACCACATAATCCACAGTCTCATTACGGCATCCTATGTCTAACTGACCTATTGATTAGGTAGGTAACAGGTTTTTAAATAGCCCGACGCAGGCTGGAGACCCACGTCTTCAGACGGCATCTTGGCTCCCCTACCATTTTCACTCTGCTAGTACTCTTATTTTTTGTATTAATCCGTGTTGAGGTGGTATTTATTTATTTACTCATACATTTATTTATGGCTCATTGCAGGTGCACATTAAATGCATTTAAGATGTATTCTGTGTTGTATTGTTATATGCTAGGTCTGGCACAATTGCTCATATAAATAGTGGAGAAACTTATCGTACTATATTCTAGGTTGCTATGGATAACAGCATTTGCTAATGAATGTGGAAAAAATGTAAATTAAATTTCTTTAAAATCTGTACCTATTTTACATGTTTCTCAGTGGGTGGGAATAGAAGACAGACAGACGGATATTGCACTACTTTCCTCTACAGTTTTTAGATTGTAACTATTGATCAATAAGTTAATTAACTTTACATATTTGCTGTTTAAGGAACGACCTGGACAGTCTGGATTAGTGGCAGGCTGTGTGACAAAAAAAGGGTCATTCAACTGAACTAGTCTCAACAGACCAGACAGCCCGTCCATCCCAGCTGCACACCCCCATATGTGTCTGCTCTTAACAGATAGACATACCAAGCTGCGGTTCGGCAGTCAAAACATGTCAGGATCCGTGCGGATCTTGCGAATCTGTGCACGTGCGTTTGTGGGTGAGAGAATCAGTATTTTCAGGAAGCATGTCGGCATTTCCCCAGAAATTATGAGCCTTGTTTCCCCAATGTCATTGGCCAGAATACATACAATGAGGTTTATTTGGTGTCATACAAAGATAAAATCTAACAACAATCATCAAACAGATGTGAAGTTAAAAATGTGCCTTAAGTGACCAGGTGACAGAATGTGCTTAGGTTACAAGTGGAATAATAATAATAACAATAATAATAATAATAATAATCATTATTAATAATATAATAATAATAATAATAATAATAATAAATCAAATTTATTACATGCTTTTCATTGTGTGAACATAAAGTGCTACATAAATGCATTAAAAAGGATTTTAAAAGATGATAGGAAAGATAAAGAGAATAAAATGATAAAAAGGATAAAAACAAATAATCAAAGTAGCATGTAAACTGGAGCAATAAAATATTTTGGCAGACAAAAAGCAACAGTGCACTCATATATTGTACTTATAGTGTACTTAAATGTGGAGGGCATAAGTAAAATTAATTTACCAGTGTAATACTTTTATCCATTGATGCGCATCTGCTGTGCATTGGTTAATGTACAGGACGGGATGAAGAGGGTTGGGGATGCACTTTAGGGGTGTGTGATGTGCCACACAGAGCATAGAGTGGAATAGGACACTGTGCCTTTAAGAACCCCGCCTATCTGCATACACAGTCACTGCCTGGCTGGAACTAGGCAGAAAATTCCAGGCTGCCGTCGCCACTAAACAAAAAAACTATCCGCTGGCAGCAGGAGACCCCATCCCAGAGAAAATGTGAGAAGTGGAAGGAGGGAGGGATGGATAGGGAGGAGGAGAGAGATGTCTCAGTTTAAGAAGATGGTGTTGTGCGTAAGGCAGTATAAAAAGGGAGGGGACATTCAGCAGACAGGGCAAGAGGAGGGAGGGATGGTAAGAGGGGGAGAGAGAGAGAGAGAGCGAGAGTGTGTGTGTGTGTGTGTGTGAGGAGAAAACATAGTTCCCACGAGATCTCTGATCATTCTTGCAACATGGGGGCGGGGGCAAGCTTATAATAAGGGCTGCACACACAGCCCTCTAAACCATTTCTCTTTGCATGTGTGCCTCAACTAAAGATTTTGAAAATGACCACCAGACAGAGGCGTATATTTTCTGCCACTGAGGTTCTGTCACAGATCTTGGAGGGTGAAAGTGATTTAGATGAGGATATGTCTGAGACTGAGGATAATGTTGAGGAGGACCCTGATTATGTGGCATCCTCCTCTGATGATGAGAATGAAGCCTTTGAGATACCACAGTCTAACCCTCCTGTTGTTTCTCAATCACCAATAAACCGTCCTGTCATCTCTCAACCCCCAAGAAACCACCCTGTCATCTCTCAACCACCAAGAAACCTTCCTGTCGCCTCTCAACCACCAATAAACCCTCCTGTCATCTCTCAACCACCAAGAACTGACATGTTCACTTCCTAAAATGGAAAACTACTGTGGTCCGGATCCCCAGTTGAAAGACAGGGTAGACTGCTGCTAATGTCATCAAAATGGTTCCAGGCCCCACCAGATATGCTAGCAGTCATGTACAAGACATAAAGACCTCATTTGAACTCTTCATAACATTATAAATGCAAAAGGATATTCTTGAGATGACGAACTTAGAGGGGAGGCATGTGTATGGTGACAATTGGAAAGAGCTGGATGTGACCCACAAGCAATCCTATATTGGGTTGCTTATTTTGGCAGGAGTGTACAAGTCAAAAGGTGAAGCAACAGCAAGCCTTTGGAATGCTGACACTGGTAGGGCAATTTCTCTAGCCACAATGTCTCTGGAGACATTTCATGTTTTCTCCCACATTATACACTTTGATGACAGGGAAACAAGGCAGGGTCGACAGGAGCGTGACAAACTTGCACCTATCTCTTCTGAATGAAGAATTGATACCCACGGGTACCTAGTTGAGGTGTTATGTTCATTTTTTATCAAAACTGAATTCTGGTGACTAATTTACTTTTTATTGGTGTTTCTTCATTATTGAATAACTGTCATGTGTTACTTATTGATGTTCTGGAGTGTTTTCTGAACCTAAACATTAGAAATGTTTGACATCTTTAATATTTTTTCCTGGGGTCAAATTGACCCCGGACATAAAATGTTACTTTGCTTGATAATAAAAGGTGTGTTTCTTTCCAAATGTTTTTTTTTATTTTTTTTTTTATGAGCACTTAATACCAACATAAAGCCCTGCAAACAACAAAACATACTTTGTTTTCCATTTCAGGTCAATGAATGAGATTGTACAGTCATTTGTATATTTCGCAATAGTCATATAAAATCAAGACATAATGTATAAGGGGAGGATGAGGGGAGTCATGTTTTATTTACTGGGCTATTAAGATGGTCAGTAGAAAGGTAGCTGAGAGAGAAACTTAGGTAACACTTTCAGTTACAATTATTTTCTGCAGGTTTGTGTTGCTGGGGTCAAATTGACCCCAAACATAAAAGTTGTTAGTGAATTTGAACATAAGAGGAGGGTTAAAAATAAATAAATAAATAAATAAATAAATAATATCCATCCATTCATTCATTATCTATACCCGCTTATTCCTGGTGAGGGTCGTGGGAGGTGCTGGAGCCTATATGTACATGTGTGTGTTTAAATTAGATTATTATTATTATTATCAGAGACGACCAAGTATCTGACTAAACCAAATTATTCATAATGAACACCTTGCAAGACAATAATTAAAAGTGAAAGCGTTGAGAAAAGAACTTCCTAAAAGAGTGATGACTGATTAAAGGATGCTTCCACATACATTACTTCATGGGGTTCATTCGCAGGCTGCCGCAAATGCTAACGAACAACAGGAAGCTGCAGATGGCCTCATAGTACCCGTATTCTCCTCGAGCTGCAATTACAGGATTAGTCACTAGAGGGAGTAGAGAGCAACGTTTCTCGAGCCGATCTACCTATTAGCAGCGAAGAATGCGGCAGCCATCAGAACGCAAGTTTTCCAAGTTGTGCCTAAGTAACCCTAACTTGACCCTTTGATTAAAATTAATCAGCAACAGAAAATAAATGCAAAAAAATTATTACTTGCTGCATTTGCGTCCGGGCATTTTGATCACTTCACCAAATGATCAAAATAAATGAATATATATTTTTTTAAATATAAAATTTTGTAAAATGTAAAATGATTGCTAGACATTTGCGAGCAGAGGCATTCAGTATCAAAGTCCAGGAAAACTATCAAGCCAGAGAACAACGCCACTTGCTTTTGGGAGAGAACATTCATTTATTGTTATGTTTGGTTTGGTCTCTGACTATCTTTATGGATGAAACCAATTCAATCGGTGTTTTCCCAGCATTTAATTGTTGATGTGAACAGTGCCATTTCACGTTTGTGGCTCTGAAAAGAGGCTTTTCCTCCTGGGAACAATCAATAGAAAAGTCTGAGGCCAAGTATATCATCAAATATTAATACTGCATTAATTATATTTTCCAATACTCTGTATCATTTAACAATTGGGATTCATTCTCTAGGACCATTGAACAATGTAGCATGGTCTTTCTAAAGAAGAAAAGTTTTATAATGATCATGGAAATATTAAAGGTGCAGTGTGTAGAATTTAGTGGCATCTAGCGGAACGGACTTGGCAGAAATATAATATTCATAAGTATGTTTCAATTAGTGTATAATCCCATGAAAATTTTTGTTACTTTAGAATCTCTACATAGGGAGTGGACCCTCTTCCATTGAGGCTGCCATATTGCATCGCCATGTTTCTACAGTAGCCCAGAACTGACAAACGGCTCTAGAGAGGGCCTTTCACGTTTTTTTTCCTTCACGTTTTTAATTTTGGTGGGTGGTGCGAATGCACCGGTTGGAAGACGAAGAAGAAAGAAGAGACTGAGTGGTCATATATTGTCTTGGATAATCCGTTTGTGAAATATAAGTGCATTTGTGATGCCTGGGTACCTTCCAAAATAGCTGTGCGTATTACCACACGTGTTGTTTACGCCGTTGTCATCCATTTATTCAGTAGGTGAGAGTATAAGCTTTCTAATGATGTAGGCCTATAACATGTCTTATTTTGCTTTTGAAATAGCGTTTTATTGGTCAGCGTAATCAAAAGTTTTGTTATCATCGCATTCACTTACACATTAACTCTGTGGTAGCAGTAAAAGACGCTGCACCTAATGAAACGTTGTCAACAATTTTTCATAGTTTCTTGGAAAATACTATTATTATTGAGGACTTCTGGGCATAGCTAAGCCATATGTTTGCTGATAGACCTAGCTGACATCGCTTTCTGGTGTAAGACAGAAGCGGATAGAAATATATCATTGATTTACTGTCTCTGTCTCTATCTATTGAAAACAGATTTTATCATTGTTATGCAAGTATTACTGCTCAAAATATTTTGGTTATACATGTTATTTTTGAAATTGACTGTCTTTAAATAGGTTAGTGGTATTTTATAATGAGGATATTTCACACTAATGTAAGCGTTGCATTGCCGAAACCTGCATGCATGCACTTATGCAAGTCACACCGACAAGAGCATCTGCTAAATGCCTAAATGTAATGTAAATGTAATCCTGGCTCAATTAGATAATTATCCGCACAGACAAATCCTGGTTTAGTGATTAGATTAGATCACATAAACATTTAATGTAATGGATACAAGAACGGCAGATTTTGGATACGAATTCCTGTCATAAGACCAGGTCAGGTGGAAGACCATTAGACATGTTCTTTTTAGACTGAAACGGGTGTGCGTTTGGCCTGGCAGGATTCTGGACTTGTATAAGAGAGGACAAAGGAAGTTAGAAGCAGGCAAACAATAATGAGGCGATGCACGAACGTGATCTGACTTGGTGTGAAGAACATATTGTTCTGTTTTTATAACTTCACACCGCTGTCCTTTAGGGGGCGCGGGCATCCAGAGCAGTTAACAGCGCTAACGCGAACGCAAAGGGAGCCGCGCGCTACCCCGAAGGCTCGATTCAGACCAGCGCCGCTGCGTTCGGAGGCGCCCATCAGAACGCCGCCGCCGCCGCAGCCGCCGCCCCGGCGGCCGGACGCAGACGACGTGCCATTGGTCCCGTCCAAGTTCCGTCCGTCCTACGAGAGTCCGGATTGGTCAATCACATGGCAGGAGGCAGCACTGCTGTCGGGACGTGGGGAGGGGAGGTTCTCGTTTTTCACACGGGGAGGGTTTTCTTGAGCGCACCACTCCGTCGGGATCGCCTTCCTGTCGGGGCTCGGCTGGGCTTGGAGGCCGGGTGGAACCGGTCGCCCGTGCTGCCCGAAGATGACGGAAGAATTAAAGGGTGACACCACCACCCAGAAAATGTGTAGGCATGTCAGAAGGCATATCAGCCCTAAATATATGACGCTCACCATGGTGACATAGATGCTTTCCTCTTTGGACGCCGGAGGGGGTGCCTTGCCCCTCTGGAGGGTCACGTAGCAGTCCTGGTCCTGGGACAGGGGTGAGGGGTGTTTAGGTACAGGTCTGGACACAATCAAAAACTGCATTTGCTTCTTCAGGAATACACTTTGGTGACTTTCGGTGACAGCAGTCCCTAAACCTCATTTGCCAAACTGTTTGTGAAGAATTAGCTGAAGGGTTAAAAATTCTTTTCATCCATATTGTTATTACATTTTAACTTCCATCTCATAAGGGTTGGACGAGCAGCCGTGCCAGTCAGCGGCCAGTCTTCAACTCCTACAGGCCTTGGGGGGAAAATAGAAAAAGGGAGCATGCAGCTGGACAGGGGGAAACTAAGTTTTACTTTCCCACCTAATGAGGAGGCTGTCCTTGGTACTGACACATACATGATTGCACAGCCGGTCTTAGAGGGAATTAATTATTGCTGCAAATAATGCCTTTTAGTACGGTGTTGGCTTTGTTGGCAGGCATACTCTTTCTGCAGAAATATAATGAATACAAATATTCATATATTTGGGGATATCAAACTCTGATCCTGGATGGCAGTGGCGTCCGTAGATTTTTTGTGGTTTCCTTTCGATCAGGAACCAATTTAGGCCTTGGAAACAAGGACCATGGACACTTTAGTATGTCAAAGTACGTGTGTCTGTGTCCAGTAGGTATATCCGCACACAGTTTTTTCTGCTCCCGAAGTGATTTATTGGTACAACGTTTCGACCTGAAAGGTCTTCGTCAGGTACGTGGATGTACCTGAGGAAGACCTTTGAGGTCGAAACGCTGTACCAATAAATCACTTTGGGAGCAGAAAAAACAGTGTGTGGATATACTCTCTCTTCTATACTAACTATTTTTCTATCCTGCACCTGTTGGAATATGTTGGATGTGCGTGCATTCCCCGGACTGCATCTGTGTCCAGCAGGTACCTGATCTTTGTGAGGACATTTTTCTTCTGTGGATGCAGGTGTCCCCTGGTTCTTTCTGAAATAGCACATTGTGGACACACTAAATCAGAGGCGAAATCCAAATGCACATCAAAGCATTTTTATCTGCCATTCTTCCGCAACTCAGTTTTTGTGGCTGAAATTCACACACACACACACGCACACACACACACACACACACACACACACACACATCCTTCCGTCCTGCTCCTGTTGTTCTCACCTCGAGGTGTTCCACTGGCCCCGCCCCCTCCTCCAGTATGCCCCCACTCCCAGCATGCTTCCTGCTGCCAGCACCAGAAGCCCCGCCCCACAGCACCCCAGGATCAGCTGCAGCGGTAATGGCACGGAGGGGTCAGAGTTCACCATAATGCGTCTGCCTGTAAGGACGAAGAGGAGGAGATGAGCTCATCTTAGTGAGCCTCTCTTTTCTCTAACAGGTTACATTTTGATCCAGTGGAAAAACAGGACACTAGTAATCAAGAAATAAAGGGAAAATCCACACACTAAACTGCGTATCACCAACTCACAGCAAGCCACAATGTTTCACTCCAACGTGGATCTCTGTTCAGCTGTAATAGTTAGACCAGGATAGTGTTCATTGTTCTCGGCTAGAAATAGCTGTGCAAAATAAGTAATTGTACCTTACTGAACCAGTGTTCAGCAGTTGTCTACGATCATGAAAATGCACTTTTGTACGTCGCTTTGGATAAAAGCGTCTGCCAAATGAATGTAATGTAATGTAAATGTAATGTAATGTAATAAAGCTCAAATAATATCGTCTAGCTTCTAGGGAGCTTATCTTTTACAATCTATTAAAGAAGGATGTGGTTCTGCTCAGAGGCATTGACCTGTCGACTGTGTCAGTCACTTTTGAAGACTTCAGCAGAGACCCCCAGGGGTTGTTCTTAAAGAACAACCTTTGCTGACTGAATCCTCGCTTCCATAGGGAATGTTGTGGTCAACAATTCACTGGCCTGCAGGCCACAGTCAGCACCGATATGGGCAGGGCTTCATTTCGGGCTCCATGTTCATGGGACACACCACCGCAGTTAGCAGCACGTGGCACACGGCTCCTTAAATTCACATCTTTTTTCACAAATTTTTTAACTTCTTATCATCACAAGCAGGAAGCTGATGTATAACCCAAAACTCACTTACAAGGTTCAATGCATGTTACTTGTGTTACGGCGAGCAGAGTGCGGTTTTTGTAGATGATCCCACCGCGAGAAGGACGCACGAGGCAGGTGTAGGTCCCGGCGTGCTGCGGAGTCACTGACCGCAAGAGTACCGAGAAGTCGCCTGCCAAAATGTCCCCCACATGTTCGAGGTGGGGCTTCTGCCAAGTTAGATTCGCATAATAAAAGGCGACGTCCTGCATGTGAAACAAAAAACTGTGAGACACTGTGCAAGGTCTTTGCAATCAGTGGTATTCCTTAGCGCTTCATAATGTCATATAACTGTACAGAAATGCTGTGGATAGTGAAAGTGTGCAAGTGAAATAAATTGTTACTTTGTACGTGCCATGAATCTTGTGCATGTTGAGTAAAGTGAAACTTACTCTTCGTGTTTACCTTGCTATACCTTACCTCACTATACAAAAAATGTACTGTTTGGCTGTCATGTTTTTTTTGTAGTAAACCACACTGTTACATTGCTAATTCACTAACACAGACCGTTAGTTACGCATGTTGTGTATGTTCTATCCTAAAATAAACAGACTGAAAGGAACGTTACTGTGTCATTGAATTCCCAGGTGACGTGGACAGTGTGATCCAAGGGGCCTGGACAGGTGGAGAATGTGCAGGTCAGGCGTACGTCGGACCCCTCCTGCACCCGGTTTGCGGGATCAGTCAGCACACAGCCCCGGCTACGGCTCGCAGCGCCCACTGTGACACACATACGGGCACATAGACAGGAACATTCATGCATGCACCCAAGTGTAAACACACGCATTCTGTGAAGTGACCGACCGTATGGCCATATGATGTGAATATGGCTTAAGAAGTTACATGAATACGTCCAAAGGAACAGCCACGTTTTGTCAGTGCAGTACTCTTTGAGACAAAGACAAATACAAAAAATATAATATAAAATCTCCGTTTCAGTAACAAACCTTTTCCTATGTACATGTGCCATTCATTTACACAGAATGTTTGAACGCTTAGGTTTGAACTGGACTAACCTTCACGCTAACAATCATATCACCGCCGATTTAATATAATAAAGTTCTCATAATTGCCCCCCCCCACCCCAAGTCAGACATTCAGAAAGTCACACAGCCTGAAATGACCTACATGTAAATGCGATCACAATTTTTAACGGATGGGTTTGACGTGGTTGACACCAAACGGGGTCACTGCTATATATTGTTAGCCATATGGCCACAGTTGGACATTTCCTCTTCCCACAGCAACCTGCACTTCTTGAAACACAAACTGAGGTGTTTGTTCTTGTTTCCGGTATTAACTTATAGTCCTTGAACTGAAACTTGCCTGTGTCAACGCTGTTTTCTCTTCCTCAGATAAAATAACAACCGAATGAAATAATGATAAAGAGGAAAATAAAACAGGACACAAAAAAAAAAAACAACTGCTAAACATTTCTTAATGTCATGGAAAAACGACATCCTTTCTCGCAGGCGGCTTTATTTACAAGAAATATTATTAATTTGACAAAAGTGAATGTGCTCTTCAAAGATCTGATACGAATAACCGAAATAAGATCTCGCCTGTGCCATACGATAAGTACCGCATTGACCAGTGTCAACCCACACGTGTGCAGCTGGGAATCACCGACTGCATTACTGCAAAACCACTGAGTAAAGAGCCTATACATTATTGAGCTTTATTGTAAAAACATTGTTAAGCGAGGGGTGCTGACATATTAATGCCAAACCTGCACCATTGTTTAGACCAGGGGTGTCTAATCTTATCCAATGTGGGTGCAAGTTTTTGTTTTAGCCCAACACTATGACAGCCGATTTAAATAAATGGCAATTTGACATGCATCCATAGGTCAACAATAGCATCAATATCCTACGATAATTTACAATAGCAAAATTCATATCATCATAATTCACTGGAACCTGCCACAACAGCACTACAATAAAAATCAAAAGAGTTCCAAGTTCAGACTCAGTGTACTAAAATACAATACCAATAAAAAGGTTATGTTGTTACGGTACATTTAGAGGACAAAGGGCCACTATTCCAGGATTCATGCTTACCACAGAAAATGATGACTGTCCAGACAGCACAGTCCATCCTCTGGTAAAAAGACAGAAAGTAGAAAAGGTCAGATACAGTTGCCATGTGGGTTGTTTTTTTTTAGAGATAGTTTATTTAATAAGCATTAATGGACTTAAAAAAACATTTTTCAAACAATTTCTAGTTAATGGGAAAAAAAGGACATTTTCTTTTGCAAATGTTTGATGGTTATATACCGACATGATTTTAGTTGAAGGCGGGAGTTTTCTCTATGACAAACTAGGCCCTGCAGCCGGGCCCCTCCATCCCCAGGCACCAAACCTCCCAAGGACAAGGAGTTAGAAATTTTGTGTGCGTGGGTCTGTGTCTGTGTGTGTGTCTGTGTGTTTGTGTGTGTGTGTGTGTGTGTGTGTGTCTGTGTCTGTGTGTGTCGGTTTGATGCCCCATCAGAAGTTTGATCTGGCCTGAAATGTGAAACCCACACAGGATAAAGTGGTCACAAAGTATGTCTGTGCGTCACAGTACTGCCGTCACGTCCTCCAGACTCACAGCTTGTAAGCGTCCCGCCGTAGGGGACCAGTGTCGGCTCGTCTTCGGCATTCTTCAACACGCAAGTCATTAATTTTACCTACCGATTGGGCGGACTCCACATACCGTCTTTACCAATTCCTAAACATGCTACCGATTCAAAGGAAAGAACAGAAACCCACAAATATAGCAGCCCTCAAATACCTGAGTTTGACTTGACCGAAAAGCGCTAAAGTGCTTAAGAAAGTATCTCACCTGGGTTTGCTCCCCGCTTCCCTGTAGTAACGGCGTAGTTGGCGAGTTCACTGCTGATCCAGCCACTGAACTCTGTGCTGGACCTGGGGGCTGCTCCAACCACTGGAGTCAGTCCAGTTTCTGTATGGTCCAGTTGACCCTCTGCTGATACCGCAGTCCAGATCCTGTCGCGCGTTCCGATCCCACCGCTGGCCACCAATCTCGTCTTTGGGACTCCGAAGAGCCCTGGGTGTCCGTCTGCCTCCGTTGGTGCTGGACTCCACAGTGGTAGAGTCTTCGGATTTGGTCTTGAGCTCAGGGGGACAATCTAGCTGTGCGGCTGTTCAGCGGGCTCTGTGGTGGCCCCTGTGGTGGCCCCTGTAGTGGCCCCTGTAGTGGCCCCAGAAAGGACTATCCTCAGGCCGGACCCACTGAGGAGCGTCAGGCTTGAGAGCGTCCTGTGGACAGACTGTCAGGGTTCACTCACCACCGATGGTTCCTGTGTGAGTCATGCATTTTCAGCAAGGGGGCTGCGAAGGGCCGTTTCACTTCCGCAAAAAGGCTGAGCCCCTCTAGACTACAGGCATTACACCTCTGCACCAAACAAGCAGAGAGCGAATGAAGACACATCCCGCAGGTTCTTCAGAAAAGGGATGTCAACTTCCACACACACCCTACTTCCTGAAACGCTCCCCACATCCCCGCTCCCGACTGCACATTTAAGACTGGATTCTGTGGAAACTTCACACTTCTTCGGTCTCAAGTCTCTCTGGGCAAGTCAAGACACCAACAAAGCCCTTATCTATGAGCAGCAGACATTTAAAAAAATCCTATTCCTGCAGCTTGTGGTCAGAGGCTATATTAAAAATATACTCCCCATCCTCTTGGCAACTTACTTTAAAATTCCTGAGAGGAGAATACAAGTTTAAATATTGTTTGGGCGGTGGACAGGAGCATTTAACGGCCATTTAACTATACCCAAGAGTTTTCAGTGGATTTTATGTGTCTGTGAATCATCCAAATTACAATTATTATTGTTTTATTCAAATTATTGCAAGGTGATGAATTATATTCAAATGGACAAATTATAGTGTAGTGTAGTATGTATTTTTATTGAACAAATTCAATGGAATAATCTCTATATAAACAATATATGCAATAATCTCTATATATATATATATACACAACTCTGTACTTCATGTAAAATATTATCAACTTCTGTGTAGGAAAATGATATATTAATGTTCTTTTTAAGGAATTAAATACTAAGAATCTCCAAGAGTTTGATATTAAACATAAAAGTTAATTACAGTCAGACCTCATCGTGGACAAACGTAAAAACAGGAATCCCTTAACTTGGTGCTTTATTGCAATCCCACATGAAAGAAAAGCATGCAGTAACGAGGGACACCGTGATTCACTGAACCCTGCACGGTCAATTGGCGCTTTTCTAGGTTCCACCTGTTGAAATGCGCAGTGTTAAAATCATCACCAGTCCAGAACTGCACCGTTCATGTGCGTAACAGGACCGAAAAAAAAGCACGTATGGTGGTGAACCAAAATAATTTCACTTCCTGCGCGCACAGCCAGCGGCTCACGATGAATTTTCCAGTGCAAAGAGAGATCAAATTTCCATTTACAAATGAAGCTCGAAATGAGGACCCAGGACTGGCCATCGTACAACAGGATTCCCCTAACATTCTGAAACCATTCAGCATTCACCCCACAGGTTTCATTTCTTCCATTCTCTTTTTGTCTAACGAGGCTGACATTTCACCGAAATAAAAAAAAAAAAGACAAGATGGCCGAAAGTACCATTCTGTGGACCAGTCCATGAACCTATACCCACGCAACAGTATGGTAGCACATAGACAAAAACAAAAACAAAAAACATTCCTTTGAGGCTGTGCTCTTGAAACAAATTATAAAGTACATAATAACTTACATTATAGGCAAGAAGTAAGCTTACATACAATTACAAGGAAAATAATTACAGTGGAAAAAACATGATGCGTGCTTCCCAATCCCTGGTTTTCATCAAAGCTTCATTAGTTATCAATGACTGAGCTCTTAACTGAACTATGAGAATGACCTAATTTAACTTTTCTGCCACCATTCTGTACAGCAATCGTTGGGTGTTTTGGGGTATCTGGCTGAACAGAAATAAGTAATCAGTCATTTCTTCCATGTGAGTTCATTCAGGCCTATAAATATAAAATAAAGAATATAATTTAACCCTTAAATCCAGTTTCCAGAATAACAGTTTAATTGTTCAGCTGCCCATCTTAATTCCAAAAATGGGGATGGCCATCCCAGATCCTGGAGGGCTGCTGGATTCATTGGTTTTTCAAATTTCTTTGCAATTAATTTATCAATTAGAGCAACGTATAGTTAATTCAATCGGTTTCATGGGTCTTGCTGATTTTGAGGTCAAAACACAAACCAGCAGACCCCTAATGACCTTTACTCACCTTTCATGGCCAGACTTGGCCGCCCATGGCCCGCAGCAATTAAATGATTAACTAGGCTTGTCTCAAACAGCTGCCCAATGTTTTTAAAAAGGGAGACAGTTACAAGAACGTGTCAGTGAAAACCCCATAGTTCTCACCATGATAAAACGCATTCTACCAAACATTGCTTTCACTTGTGGTTTTCAAACAAATTAACGGCCTATCAGCTGAACACAGATCATTGTGCAGTCAACAGCTCAATCGCTCCAACATTACCCATTAAAAAGTAGATTAAAAGGAAAACTAGCAAAGGCAAAACCAGGGTTGGGAACACTCAATGGCCCAGGGCAACAATGACAATTAGAGCTTACATAAATACCGACTTATTGTAATCTACAGCGTGTATGTGCAAGAGGGATACATCAGGAGAGATGGCTGGAGAAGATCACGTGTGTGTGAGTGTGTGTCTCTCTGTCTGTCTATCTGTCTAAGGTCTCCCACACCAGCAGTTTCTCTTGGGTTGAAAAGCCAACAGCTTGCCAGATCAAGCATGTCTCACGAATGCAAACCAGAAACTGAATCATCCCGCCAGTGTCCGTTCGGTTCTTCCCATGAACCCCGGTGGCCCGTCGCCGTGGCGACGCGCAGACCGGCAGCACAGGGGAGGAGCCGAGGTTTAAATGATGCTGAGGAGGCCGGGTGAGTGCATCGTCCGTCTGCTTGTGAAACGTCCAGAACGTCCAGAACGGTCCTATTCTACCAGTGCTCCGTGAACAAGCGACCGAGCAAGCATCCTCAAACCTAGTGTTTCCGCCCCAATTCCCAGAGACGGGGCAGGGAGACTGCTGCACTTCTCCTGCTCCGCCGGCAGAGGGAGCTAACACTCAGTCTCTGCGTCAGTTGCCCCTCCCTGCAGCATTTCATCGTGGATGTAATACTCGTCGTCAAAGTCCTGGGGGTGAGGAAGAGGAGGAGGCGATGCATCAGTTTTGGCTTTAAAACCTTGATCCGGGCACCGTGCTTAACGGAAAGGAAATATCTTACCCGGCAGTAGAGCTCACAGCATGTGATATGCTTCTCTTTGTGAGTTGGGTCCATATAGACAGCCGCCTCTCTGTACACATCACAAAAATAATATCACATTTTCACAACAGTCAGGTACATTCGTATGGTTACAGAAATTCTGATAACCAGTTCTTTAGCCCTTTAAGGTCATGAGATCACAAACGTGTGATTAGAATTTTCTTAAGTGAACATTCTAATGCTGAAGTGATATAACAATAACGACTGGTAACTGAATGCAATGGAGTTTTAGAACACCGACTTCATAATTAAAAAAAAAAAAAAAACCTACTCTTCAAAGGGTTAAACTAAGCAACAACTGCACCGTCTCAGGGCAAGACGTGCAATGGCTGTACAACAGCACTTTGAGGCAGGAACTCGCACTCATGCAAGCACTGTTCGGATTCACAGACATCACAAAACGCTGCACACCAAGAGCGGGGGTACACTACACGAGCTGCAGGCTCCCCATTGGTTTTTTCTGATCAGGACCAAATCATACGCTTCATAGGCAGTTCCACCTGCGAGAGATGAACCTGATGCCCTCAAAGGCAGCCGTCTACCTGAGCGACAGGCAGCTGCCCAAGCGGCAGCACAGCCACCGTCACAGGAACACGGAAATTAGAGGAACGGTATCTACGACGGGACATTCTTCAAATATCAGCCCTCGAGGGGCCACGCATCGCCTCCCACTGCCGGAGAGCCGGAGAATGTCAGGCGAGACCGTGCTTGTGAGGACACCGTAAGAGGACCCCAGACTGCACACTCACCCCTCTTTGACCTCGATGGGGGAGGGGACAGGTTTGGCCCGTTGGACCCCACAGCTCTTGGAGCAGCACCACATCCGACCCAGCAGGATGGGAGCGATGATGGCCGACGGCAGCAGTACCAGGCCCATCAGGACGGCCACGTCAGTGAAGCGGACAGCCAGCTCTGTCAGAGGAGGGAGACATCACAGGGACACAATGAGAGCACATCTGAGGCACACGCTAGGAGAAGAGGCATGTCCTCGCTCTTCAGAAATATACACAGTCAAGCTCTCTGTCTGTCTTTGGCTCTCTCTCGCGCTCTCTCTCTCTCATACACACACACACAGACACACAAATGTACAGACAAACCTCTACGTAATGAGACAAATAGGAACACACATACACACACCTCCACATAAGACAAACAGGAACACACACATACACATGCGTACGCACGCACGCACAAACACCTCTACATAACAAGACAAATAGGAAGACACACACACACACACACACACCTCTACATAACAAGACAAATAGGAATGAACACACACACAAACCTCTACATGACAAGACAAATAGGAACACACACTTGCAATGCTTTCCACAGCCCAGACTGGGCCCGGTCGGGTTCCCGTAGGGTTTACTTACGTTTGGGCACGACGGACAGCCGAATCTGGCTGGGGGTACCGTGGACGTCAGGGGGGTTCTTGACATCGCAGGTGTAGGTGCCATTGTCAGTGAAGCTGGCATTCAGCAGCTGGATTGAGCCATCCCCCCCGGCGGGGTTCCCCAGCCACCTCACGCGCCCCTTAAACTGCCCCTGCAGGGGTAGATGGGGTGTAGAAGAGAAGTACAAGAACTGGAAGAGAGAGAAGAAGGGAGAAGGGAGAGCGACGTGAGAGGCTTCTCCTAAAAGGGGAAATTCATTCCACCAGAAAAACCTCAGATATTACACCTCGGTCCCAAAGCCATCGACTGCGGCTGCCCTGTGTCACTGACCTCATTTGGCTAGGTCTGGTCCTCAAGCTGGATTACATTAGCATCCCTTTATTTCAGCAAGGCTAACAAAAAGCCTTTATTTCAGCAGGGATGAATAAAGCACTCACCATTATGATCAAGTGTCCACCGTAGGGAGCTGATCAGTAGCGGAACAGAAAAGGGCATTTCGGGTGGTACTATGAGAACAGGAGACCCAGGAAATCCACTTGGTTTTTACATACCAGTTATTTATAAACCATGTTTACACGCCATAACTGATATGGTGTGTGCACTTGGTATGACCAGCTGAATGCTTCCTCTGATATAAAAAAATGTATGCAAGACATTTACACAAATACATAGAAAACATATTTGGGGGACTTGACAGCAGTTGTTAAAAATGGGAGACATACAATGAAAGAAAGGTCAGTTACTTCAGAAATCAGGCCTTCAGATCATTCTAAACCCAGAGACTGGCATGAAGTAAATCACGCAGATGCACACACACACACACACACACACACACACACACACACAGACGCACACACACAGGCACACGCAGACGCATGCATGCAGATGCGCACACACACACACAGGCACACGCAGACGCGTGCATGCAGATGTGCACACACACACACAGGTATATACAGACACACACACACACAGGCACACACAGACGCGCACACACACAGGCACACACAGACGCACGCACATGCATACAGACGCGAGTGCACATGCACACACACACACACACACTGATCTGGCTCTCACATCCCCTCTCCATGTGCAGGTGACAATAGTGATGATTGCACCTGCCCCTTCTGTGGCCAGTGCCCTCCATTCACTCACACTTCCTTTTTCCTCAAATGGCTCACTCCAAGGCCTACCCTAGAAAAACCCTGGCCTCCCCACAGCCTCAACGTCTGGGTGACCCTGTGACCCTGTGACTCTACCAGAGCTGCCACACAGAGACATGTGACCTCATAACGCACTCTTACGTTTGTCCTCCAGTTCCTGCACATTAGTTCTTGCAGCTTTATAAAATTCCATCCTTTTTAATTAAGGCTTTGCCCACTCAAAAATCCACGGCTATTGTTAACTTATATGTTAATAAATAAGTTATGTGAAATGACAATGATATTTGTGCGGTATAAATTTTGTAAAATAAATGTGCACATGCTCTGCACATGGGAGTCTTTCAACAGAATTCTGACAGCAAATCATATTCTGACTGTTGGGAGCCATGTTTAGCTTGATAAACGTTATTTTACACATATGTATACATAAAGCTAATACCTCTTCATTGTTACCATGATCTTTATACAATTTCTATCATTGAATTCCCTCTGTATGCTTTTGTGTCCTTGAGTTTTACATGTAACAGGATGTTGCAGGTTATGCTGTTTTTAAATGAGGACTGAAAATATGGAATTACAAGTGTAAATCCCAGTCAATTTACTGATGATAAGATACAATGTTACCTCTCTGTTCATTTTTTTTTTTTCATTTAGTACGACTGGTGTAGGGATTGCTAAAGACAAATTTTTATTAATATTGCCAACACTTAGTAATTAGGCAATACATATCTTAATATCAATATAATTTAAAATTAAGAGTGATATTCCAAATGCAAGCAGGAATGATCTGGATCACAGAATGAGGACAGTCTAGCCAACCCCTTCCCTCTCAGTGTTATCGGCTAAGCTTTATGGCTTTATGGTCCTGAATGAGTAATTCAAACTCAGACACTTGAGGACAGAAGACTGCTGACACAGGGCAGAAAATCTGACTGCTCTGCATCCATGCAGGCCAGACATGGTGTCACATGACCCACCATCACCGGGGGCATCATACATATTAGCCTTGCTGGGTTTAAGCTTTGATACTAAAAAAAAAAAAAACCCACACGCATTCCAGGTTTGAGTAAATGTTTACGCATATGCTAAATGTCCATGAATAACAGCGGCGTCTACCTTAAGACCAAGCTGAATAAAGCCATTTATATACTCCTGTAGGTTTTTGTTTTTAGCAGTTTCGTTTAGATTTGGTGGTGCGCTTCAAACTGCTATTTAAACATAAAATTATGTTCAATTCCATTCTAGAGGAAACTGAATGCGCTGCAGCCAACTTTATTTCAGACCTTTAGCTTCAGAAAAGCCTATGGAAAAACAGTACACCAGAAAAGGCGTGAAATTAAATGTTACTGGAAATTACTAAATAACAGTATCAAATGCTGGCACCAGAAAAAAGCCAACTACCGAGCCGCTTCGCTAGATCTTAGTTAGACCACTGTCTCCCCCTGCTGGTCTTCACAGGAATGGCTCAGTACAAACACCGCACCGCTCTTACGAAGCAACCCCAACGATCATTTCACATTTTATAATTCCAAGAAATGGTCCTGTTGATGTGAATCTTAATAAATGCCCTCCTGTGACAGAAAATTCAATGACATGTTGCAAAACACAACTAGAACAAATCCATTGCACAACGGCAAAGTACAAGTCACAGTAACCAAACACACCCTCTCAAATCAGGTCTGTCTAGTTTGGTACATAGTCCACACACCATAAAAAAAAGAGACTGATGACTCGCCAAAATAAAATTCCTCCACACAGTCAACCCTGGAGCAGACATATCCTCTCTGGCCTGTGGACGTATGGAGGAATTTTATTTTGGCAGGTTGTCAGCTTGCTTCTCACAGCCAAGTGAGACAAAGCCTCTCGCTGTGGGAACGAGGCTTCCACAACACAGCTGTCTAGCTGTCTCCTCGCAAGCAGAACAACGTCCTCACAAGGTCCTTTTAACATTACAGCAACATTGGCACAACACTGGTGCAACGTCACTACAACACTGAGGAAATGTTCAGTAATGGCCCTGATACTGTGGCCCACAGGTGAAGTTCATACAGTTGATCATACAATTATATCGCAGCCAAAAACAGACACAGATGTACTTAAATTGTTCTCAGGATTTTTTTCCCCCTATACTAATCATACGTTACTTTGTAATAAATCTTTGTGAAGCATCCCACTTTGTACCAGTAGGATATTTTTGTCCTGTTGTTGATGGAGGCCTAGTTTTCCCATTTTCCCAGGAAGCATCTGTGCAACGGTGTGTAAAAAGCGCAACACATTTAAAACTGGATTGAACTGAATACATCTAAAACACTATCCGGTGTACAGCTGGACTTTCCCTGGAGCAGTCAGCCTGCCTCCCCAGTGCAGTCAGGGAAGCCTGCATGATATCCTAGGGAAGCCCACGTTCTAGCTACCTAGCTATAATGTGCTATTCCAATATTCATGGCGGCCAAGATAAAACTTTACAACAATGAAACAGGCATTTTTTGTACCCATGTGTTACGGTATTTTTGTAAAAATGGACACCGTTAGCCAGAAGATTTTCAGAATTTAACAAATATAATTCTCTAGGCTGAACTGGCTGCACGTATGTATGTGGAGTATCTTGTTTAGAGTTGTTTTTGAATGTAGTTTTCTTGAACGTGTTATTGCCACTGTATACAGCAACATGTTTTTGTTAAAGGGTTAGAAATGCATGCATGCAGTGGTAATAATGCTGAATCCTGCTGCTCCCAGTAATTAGTTAGGCCTACTTCACATCTTCTCAGGGCATTCTTAGACAGGAAGCATGTTGTTTAGTGATGTCAAAGAGGGCAAGGCGGAGGGCCCCATTCTATCCCTGTTACGGAGGGGTGCGACTGGGCCGATTTTCGGGGGTACTCACGGAGCGGGTGGGGCCCCCACTCAGGGGCCGGTAGGACCAGTCCACCGACACGCGGCTGCTGATCTGGCTGCTGGACTTGAACGTGCAGGTGAGGGTGACGGAGCTCCCGTTGACCGCCTCCACCTCAGAGGAGGTACGCACCTCCATGGGAAACACCTGGCACACCGCTGGGGGGGGGGGGGGTAACGAAAGCAGGACACAGATGGAAAAAGAGCAGGTGATGGGAGGCAGGGTGGATGGACAAACAGAAACACAGGAGTGACAAAGGGAGAGGGAGAGAAAGAAAGTGAGAGGTAAGAACATAATGGAAAAAGAGCAGGAAAGAGTACGGATAGATTGAGAAAGACAAAGTGTGAGATGAACAGAAATGTGTATGAGAGAGGGAGAGAGAGAAAGGCAAAGTGTTTGAGAAATAGAGGGAGAGAGAAACAGATAAAGCACGATAGAAAGGAGTGAGGAAAGAGACAATGACAGAAAGAAAAAAGAGGGGGCAAAGAGAAGGGATGGAAAAGGATAGGGAACAGGAGAAAAGCGTCAGTGTCAGCACATCAATCTTGGGAACAGAATGCACCAGTCACAGAGAGGTTAAGTGAGACAAAAACTGCAACCTGTCACCATTGTTACTGACACAAAAACATGACCTTCCCCTGCAGAGTGGCTTCTAACAATGCAGGTAAAACATTTTTTTTGAAGACCCTGGTGTCCCCTTTCAGAAAGAAGCACTTGTTAGGACCCAGCTTCTTCCCGTGGAGTCACAGTCAGGACGATGCAGGAACTCACCAAGACAACAAACACTTCACTGAAGAAAGTAAAAGTTTATTGTAAATCACACTGGCCAGCGGGAAGGTCACTGAAACACAACACAAGTTTGCGGTACAGCAACCCACCCCACACTGGTCTTCTAGCCTGGTTGAAATGCCCTCTGGGGCCTTGGCTGGGTTACGCACGTCCATCCTATCTGCGAGTGCCTATCTCTTTGTTCCCTAAACAACCAAGCCTTTTACGTTGCCTGATACTGTATGGCGTCACTACTTCCAGGGGAGAAACACTCCGAACCCACCTGTTCCCCATTTTGAATTGGTGATGAGAAACTCTTTCTCTCACCCACCCACACAAAAAGTGCTATCACATTCTCACTCAACAGTAACTGCTCTCACAAGACTGAATAAAGACTCGACAACAAGCTTGAGAATGAAAGTGGGCGGGGAATTACAAGGTTTACGTTGCCAATCAGACACAGGGTGGGTCACGAGGTGGACCAATGAAAAGAGCCAGGCCTACAGTTCACTCATAACTTTCCTGCAGGTTGAAATTATAAGAACAAGCGTGCAGACAGTTCAGAGAGTTTTCTGCAGGTCAACATCGTCAAACACCAAACTAACCCAAAAAGTTAATTAAATAAACTTAAGGACAGCACTCTTCTTGGGAGATATTTGTTAAACCAGGGAAAGCTAGAGACGGACGCACCTCAGGGACAAGCTGCTTCGTCAGAGTAAAGAAAAACTGAACAAAACTAACCAACCTAGCCCATGTAATGGCTTCACTCAGAAGCTGCGGCTGCCAGAACACAAACACAAGAGATGCTTAGGTCCTGTTTTTTTAAGGAAGTACACCTCGGGAATATTACACTTAACCACAACTGCTACATGCAAACAGGTTTTGCCCTCTACATCTCATCATTGGCCACATCTCATTCAAGCCCCACAGAAGACAGAACCATCTGCCACCATGAGAACAGAAGAGTCTCCAGTTACCTCCTGCCTATCCTCAGGACACACCTCTTTACACATTACCTCCACAATTCAGCTCCTCTACCGAGAACCATCTTGTTGGTTTACATGAAGTGTGCATTTTAAATGTTTTGTTTTTTGTTTTGTTTGTTTTTGTTTACAGTTCCTTGTTTTATATTTATCTAAACTTTTGTTTCTTGTCTATGCATATATTTTTGTCCTTTAACATTTCATGTTTCTTATGCGCTTTGTTCACTCCTGTAAAGCATACAGTGATGGCTTCATGCATTATAGCTCATCCTGGACCAGCAGCCAAAACAATAACAACACAATGGTAACAATATCCTACATTTTAAAGCGACAGTGAACTCCTTATAAATACACTTGGCTGTTGTTTTAATGCAAATCTGACGTATCCAAACAAAGCCGCCGCTGTGTATCAGTGAGATCAGGACAGTGAAATGCTGCCCTGCCAGAATGCCTCGGCACCCGCACATCTGGGAATGCGCTGGGGAGGGAAGCCCTACTGGAGCCCCGCCCTGCCGTCCCGTTCCTCTCACGCATTAAGCCCCGGAATGCCGGAGCTTCGCGGGGCGTTACCCTCACGTGGCCCGCACCTTCCGTCAAGGGTAAAAGCCTGCCGCACGAAAACTTTCATCTTAAAGAACCCACGTACAGATGTGAACCCACGTACAGATGTGAAGGGTACAGGGTCAGTTAGGGGTGGCTTTACACCAGCATTGACACAACAGAGACGTGACTTTCATAAGTTGCTTATGTAACATGAGGACTTGTGCTTCGCTTAAGTTCTGTGTGCTGAAATATGGTCCAAATGAATCAAGAACCAATCAAACTGTGTCACGTGTTTTCAAACATACTGTAACTATTCATTTCGCGGAGTGCAAAATAACATCAATTGTTGAGAAAAAAAAAATCATTGTACAAACACATAAAGAAAAAAATGGCATGCAATCAACTAACATTCTTTAAGGAGAAAGATCACCATAATATGACATTCTGCATTCGCACCAACAATGGCTTAAAACGGTGCCAATAAGACTTGGGTCTACTTTAAGAACCCCAAAATGGTCATGTGTACATCACAGGCTGAACAGTGTCTTACATATCATTACTTTATGTGTAACCACCCCCCCCCCCCAAAACCCCACCATGCAGGACCTGAACCAGGAAGCTCTGGGTTGCAGGTCCTTTGCAAAAAGTGCTAAAGTACATCAATTGCTACACATGTAGTGTCGCCCATGGGTGGGCGTTGCTGTTTCTGTTATTTTGGGCCCATGGTGACATTAGACAATAGCAGGAAGGCCAAGAATCTTTGGCGGCAAATACTAATGGATAGCAATTTCCTAATTATATTGTGTAAAAAAAAAAAAGTGCATTTTCTACAGCTTTTTCAATATTATTGCATGGTTTTTAGGGCATGGTTTTGATTGGCCCAAACAGTTTTTGTGTTCAATGAAAGACATATTAGATATAAGTTTCTGGTGACCTGTGGGCTTTATAATGGCGGGAATAGGGGCAAACTTTTCAAGTTTGTGGTTTAAAGCAAGAAAATGCATTTCAAGTAGCACCAAAGCAGCCTGCTGTTATCAAGGATGTTACACGTCCGGAGGTTTCAGATTTGTATATCATCCAATTATTCTTTAAAAAAATTATGTCTAATATAATTTTGGATGGAACCCAGGACCAGCCGCAGGCATAAACACTGTATGCAGTCGTGGAGGGCCATAAGCATCCCTGGGCCATATAATTCAAGTTCTCTTATTTTTCTTTAAAAAAAAAAAAAAAAGAAAGAAACTTTAGGGACACAACAAATTCTTGTATAGGGCCACCACAACCCCTACAGCCACTTGCTATGCTGCAACCTGACACCACGGCGTGGAAGGAGAAGTGCCAGAACAGCATTAAAACTGACATTTATGGTAATAAAATAAAACAAATTAGTAAATAAACATTATGAAACTAATCTGCTCACTGAAATAATATTTTTAAAATAATGAAAACTCCGGAAGTCGTACTTTTGACCGCCAGTGCTCGAAGTAGCTAAACTATTGAGAATTATATTGAATTCTCAGCTCTTAATGCATGGTCTCATCCGAATTCTAGATAAGACCAGAGCTGCCTTGTGTGTTTTTAAATTAAGTTCCACCCTCTAATTAGGGAGAGAAAAAAAAAAAACATGTTCATAATTTTTCGTCGATGCAAATTCCTCCAAATTATATAAACGTGTTATTTCAACCATGTTTTACAAACGTTCCCTTAATTTAACAATAAAAACAATGTGCAATAATAATAACAATAGGGCCTAATAATAATAATATTTGCGGATAATTTCCCAAGAAGCATTTCCAGTTAAATTTGAGTACACAACTCAAAGCTGGTTGTTATAAATTGCGAAATTGTTTTCTCGAGTGAAATGATTACCATAACAGCAACTTTACACTCTACATACCGTCAGGAATGGCGAGTTGATTATCACGTAAATCGTCATTTAATTCTGATATAACATAAACACGACGCTTATTATTCAAGTTCACATTTAATATACCAACTAGAATTCAGTTTACGCTTACGCAACGGCAAACCGAAAATGTAGGCCTCGTAAAAAACACACATACACAAGCGTAGCCTATGCGTAGGTGTAAGCTATAATGCGAACCGCTTCTTTTCCCAAATGTTTACTCCAATATATGTTCAGTCACCATACATAAAAGTTTAATTCATGTAATATAATAACAACGGACAGGCGGGAGGTGACAAGTCATATCTTACTTTTACGTAGGCTTAGTATCTACAATTGCAACCTTTCAACAACCACAAAACAACACCAGTCCTATCCTGTGGCTGCTACAAGTAAAACAGCTTCACAAATCAGCATTTATTGTGTTAACTGAAGTAAACTTACCAAGTCCGATAATTAAACAGTGAAACACGGCGTTGTTCGGACATAATCGCCAGGGTATTCGCCATCCCATAGTTTTAAGCGATATAAACGATTAGATTTAGATCAATTCCAAACAAACTAGTCACGGTTTTGGATATTCGGCGTCCATGTTCTCAGTGAGTCAGTCTCTCCATTGCACCGCCCTTGAAGACTACCTGTCAAGCAGGTGTTTCAGGAAGTGAGAAGAGGCTGCGCTCGGGTGTCTCATTACTTCTGTCGCGCACTTAATTGCCTTTACGGTTTTATTTTCAGATACAGTTTTGTCCAAACGCCAAGGCTTTTGCTATATAAAATACAGGGCTCGCGTGCACACACGCGCACACACAGACATCGTAAGACTGCAATAAAAGTTAATCTATCTTAATTCATAATTTATCTTAATTCAGAATCATGTTCGTTTAGATTTATATAACTACGCCATTTGCCTTATTACTGCACTATAGAATGTAGGCCACTGGTGTGTTAATCGTTTGAGGTTTCTAAAAAATATTCCTTTTTTTTTGGGGGGGGGGGTGGAGGACAGTGAAGCAGTCTTTTTAAATCCACACCCCTCGTATTCCCTTTTTCTCGTTTATCCTCCTCTTCTTGACTCACAGACACACCTTCGTCACGTCGTGGGTGCTCAGAGGAAGCCGGTAATGTTATTTGAGAGCATACTGTCCTGTACCCTAACTTTTTTTGTGTAATCACCTCAAATTGGAATTATATTTTATTTATTTTTCTTGATTTGGTGCAGTGTAGCCTACTCTACCCCCCGGTTCATAATAGGATTTCAACATGCAACCTTATGGAAACTGTTTTTGTGCCTGCTTATTCAAATACTATTTCAGAAATGACATCCAGAGTTGATGCTTATTATCTGTTCTTTGACTAGTTTTATTTATCTTTGGCACAAAGGTCAAAACTCTAATAGAAAATGTAAAAAATGGGCATGTGTGATTTTTCAAATGACTCATAATGTAGGTAGCCTACTGTGGCAGCTGGCATTGATGTTTTTCCCTAGCCTGGTCAGGTAACAGGGTCAAGAGATTGCTGTGCTTTGTCTGTCTGCTGTGGACAAATGGGTCTCTCTTTCGCACAATAGCGTGCTTTCGTCAATGAACACAGGGACAAAAAGGCAGTTCCTCCTTCTGGAGAATAAACAGCCAAAGGGCCACCTTCCATTTAGCAACAGGAAGCAACATCTTTAGATGAGAAAATAATGGATAACAAGGAAGTTTCAAAATCACAATGGCGTGGCAACAAATGAGCTTGAGCTGTGTGTTTTTTTTTTTTTTTTGATTAACTGTAGTTTATGTCCTCAGGTTCGTTGTTTAGCCAACGGACAATCCCTGCACAATGTTCAGCTCTGGGTATGCACGTGTGTTGTGTATGTAGCCCACCGTGTGTTGCCCCAACACAAGTGTAGCAACTTCTTTGTACTTGGCCTTGTTTTGTAAAGGCAGGGTACCCAGGGAACAGCTCCTCAGGCCAAGGCAACCCTTATGTGTAGATGAGCAGGGAGTTATTTAAACCGATTCAGTTCCTGATGCTGTGCGCAGATTAAGCAGAACCACAAGGTGGCACTGTTCCCTTCATATTCTTCCTGGGTGCTGCACTGCACTTCTCTTCTGTCCCAGGCATTGGCTCTTTTGTGTTTTCACCTTGCTGTGAAAGATGATATTGGCCATGTCCGAAACAGCTTACTTGCTTACTATTCGGTATACAAGTTGTATAAACTTGTATACTCAGTCATAGGCCATTGTGATGTTTTACCTACCTGCCATACCTTGATGTGAGGGATTGGCCAGGGAACTGCTTGACCAAGTTGCCAGTTTTCAGAGTTAGTGCATTGGTACCTTTGTGACATCACTACTGATCCAAAAAGTATGGAATATTTCATTGCAGAGATGTGAGAGGGTGTGGTGGTGTGCAAGAGAGAAAGAGAGGGAGATGGGCAGAGATGGATTAATACAAATATATAATTATTTCAGATTTGTCATTCTAAATCCCACACATTAGCAGTTACATTAAACACCTGACATCAGTTGTTAAGTGCCTACTATTGTGTGGTAAGTCTCTTTCATCAGATCAGACCAACTTCCAGCACATTTTCCAACTTCCTGTCTTTAGTGAGTAATCAAACTTCAGGAGACCAAAACAAGTCTGTGTTCAGGCTGCAGGGTGGAGTCCTGGGGCATGCAGAAGTTAGGGTGGTTTTGTACAGCACTGACATTGAGCAATGGGTGATAGCATTTCCTTGTTTCTCCACATTTTTGTTCATTTCTCACTCCACTGTTCTGTCAATGATTTGCTTGAAAAGGAAAAACTGTGGGCTAGACTTTGATCTGTTTTGTTGTGTAAAAAGACCAAGAGAGGGAGAGAGAGAGATTTAGTTTACATGTTAGGTTGTGTGTGTGTGTGTGTGTCTGTGTGTGTGTGTGCGTAGTCTAATGTTTTTGTTTATGTTTGTAAAGTTTTTGCAATATATCCAAACACATCATGCCAGTAAATCCTTGTTGAGTTCATAATTCATTAATAAATTGAGAGAGCACATTAAATGTTTAGTATGTATAAAAAAGTACATTTAATTATAAAAGCATTTTCTCCGAATTCAGCAAGAGGTGTAAAACACTGCAAGATAGACAAATAAAATGAGCAACAAAAATACAATTTTCAATTGTCAACCTTACAAAATAAAATCATCTTCATTGTACAAGCTTAACATCAAAAAGTGTTCCTGCAATGCCTCTTTAGCTGCAGCACATAAATGAGAGAGATCATTTCATTCCAGGGTTTTCAGATCTGTCTGCCACTCTCTTTGTGAACGGTTCGGCGCAAGGTAGCGCTACCCTGGACAACACAGCGCTCACAGCCGCAAGTCCCGCAGCAAATGCGGCGTGGTGCCAGCTTTGAAAACTCGCTCGTGACCGAATCTGGTCCACGATCAACGCGGCACGGATCTGACACGGCGCGGAAATTTCCAGAGCGTGGATATTTCAGGGAGAAACGTAAAACCGGAGCCCAATCTCACGATCGCTCTTAAAAACTTAAACTTAACTGTAACTGTAACTGTAACTTAAAAAAAAAAAAGCACACACTCCGCATGACCGCCGCATTGTTTGTTGCGTAGGCGTCGTCTGCCAGTAATCGCGCAAGGTGTGGCTCAGAACAGTTAATGCACAAGCATTCCCGGAGCCAAAATGGCACCAGTTCCAAGGAATACGGGTCACAGCTTTACCAGAGATCCTGACTGAAGAGCGGACAGCTGGCAGCAACAGCCACACCCCCCACATCCGAGTTTAGCGAAAGGGCTTCTTTTGAGGGTGGGGGGGATCCATAACAGCGACTTGCAAGCAGTGACTGCATTCGTTCTGCTATGGGCACATCTGGCAGGGCCATCGACTCTCAAATCTTGATGGCAATTTAGATTACTCTTTTTCAAGGGCAGAGGCATCTCCACTTTAGGGTCCGACTCGGCCCCGAAGCACCGCAAATCCCGTCTGCCTTCGAAACCGCAGATTTGTTTTTTTTGTTGTTGTTGTGTGTTATTGTCCTTCTGGTTTGTCGCCTACTTGAAACAGGTTCTGCTCCATAACCATCTGAGGTGATTTCCTTGACTGAAGCGAACCGTGTAGTGCAGTTTAGACAAGTCATTTTGGTTCAGTTCCCACACAGAAATGTACTCACGTTTGCTTGAGACCTGAAACCGGACAGTCGGGACCTGCGAGTCACCCGGGGGCTTGCCTGAGGGGGGCTTTCTTAACAGCCTACGGCAAGAAGGCATGTCCTCCCACTCCAGACAGCAGAGCGGCACACCCCTTTGAGCAACTCCGACCGACAAACTTACGGTCGTGCGTATCAAGCGGAACTGAACTGCACGCTCAACCTCTTCAAGGCCGGTGTTTGAAGGCTTTTTCATCTAGACTTTAAAACTTTTTTTTTTTCCTGCTCTGCCCTGCATGTGTTTCTCAGCACTAAGACAACATCTTTCCTTTAGGGGGCAGACCAGCTCTTCCGAAGGACTCTAACCATGGCTGGCTTACGGTGGAACCGAATGGGCGGATTCTTGTCAGTTAATGGGCTCATTGAATGGCTCAGATGAGTACAGTATTTCATCCTCTAAAACAATCACATCAAATTGCATGTTTTCATCCTCGACATGGCTCCAGGCGCTACGGTAGGCTTGTCATGGCTTGTCGTGAAAGGGCCGGTGATGCAGGATACTCATCGCAGCGCCTCTCCTGTCGTGTAGGAAGCAGTGTTTCTCACTTTGGGTTGGCCACAAATTGCAGCGGTACAACTGAGGCAGTAGGGCAGCACTAATGAAACTGGACAAAATGAAGGGGGGGGGGGGGGGATATCATTTTTCAGTGGTTTTTGAATGCGGCCATTTGCATTTGTTTTTTTTTTTTTAGTTCACCTGCCACCATCATCATCGAAAGCACACTCCGCCAAAGAAACAGAATGGATCTCCCCTCCCTCCATCCAGGGCTGTTCTCTCTGTCCGGCTTCTCCTCTCTGCGGCTGCCAGGACGGCGTTCCTCCCTCCCTCCCCGTCAGGGAGTTTTGGGGTCAGTCGTCATCATCCTCCACTTCGCCGCCCGAGCTGTCGTCTTCCTCGTCGTCTGAATCACTGGGCTCATTGGAGCTCACCTCAGAGAGCTCTCCATCAGAGCTGTCAATCTCGATCTCCACGTCACTCTGTACGTACAGGTGAACTGCTTCCGCAGGATGGCTGAGACACACACGCACGCACACACACACACACACACACACACACACGCGCGCACACACGCACGCGCACACACCAACAACAGAGACTGGCGTCAGGGTCACGCAGTGGCGACAAGGCAACTGAAACAGACAGGGGGGCATTCGGGTACCCCCACCTCCACCACCACACGGAACGTTGGACCCACCGCTCGACCGCAGTGGAGCAAAGCGAGGGACAGCGATGTCATTTCAAAGATTTTTTTTTTGGTGATTTTATGTCTTTCTTTTTTTACTCTAAGTTCATGGCAAAATGTAAGGGCAATAAAATTTCGAGTTGCGTCAAGATCGGTCACCGTTTTGTTCCTCCTTTGCTGGAACTGGGGATGGGGGGGTGTAAAGAAGCACCAGGGGCAGAGAGAGCTGAAAACCCATCAGAACATTAAAGCAAAACCCAGCACACGCAGACCTAGCCTCTGTCCCATACACACCTGACACGACCAGGTAACTTCACATAATAATCTTTAAGCATCATTCAAACTGAAATAAGAATAATGCTTTTTTTTTTTATTTGAAAATGTATTACAAGTTTATAAAAGGTATCACTATTTTAATTTTGAAGGTCTGCATCCCCTAGCAAGTATTGCAGTTGGCATCATTACATGCCCAGAGTCCTGAGTGACAATAATAATCAGTGCTATACATGTATGAGTGAGTTTTCACTGGATTGCTTAGGGTATGCGAGACAGCTGATCAGTAGGGCGTAGGGACAGGGAGACATGCACTCATAACACTGGAATATTGGACTAAAGATGCTGTGCAACCAGAATAATAGTTACGTTAAACATAAAGAACCAAAGAAAACAAATACTATGATATTAAGCCTATTTTGTTCAATTGGGTTTACATTTCAGCCAATCAGCGATGTCATCTTTTTCACAGGCTACCAATCATAAGTTAATTTCAGGGGATTATCCATCAAGAAAAGGCACACTGTGTCATACCTGCAGTTCTTGTGTTTAGAAATGATTGTACTCAACACCAAAAGGAAATGTTATTATTTTCCTGTTTATAAATTTTTTTTTAAAGTAAGCTTTATCTTTTAGATTTATATACACTTTCAGTGTTAAAAAATTGACTGCACAGGATCTTTAATGAACAAAGTTTTAAGAAAAGTGCCACAGTCTTGGCGAGAGTTCTCCATTTTTTGTTACATCCGGATGGTGATTTTGATAAGTGAACTCACACATCCTTAGTCAAATATAACATTTCAAAAAAAAAAATCAAATTCAACAAGTGATGTTGCAAGAACATCCAGAGAATAATACTGATTAAATTCACAGAAATGTAAGAAAGGCACTTTCTGTTGACAGAGTTAAGGATTACAGTGATGCTGTGTGAAATACAAGTGGCAATGATTGGAGTCTCGGGCACTGTGTTTTAGCACAGAGCCAGGCTCAGTCCAGCGGCGTATTGCTGCTCAAACTAAGACGGAGCGTTTAAGGGAGCGGCAGGGAGCAGAATGTCGGGAAGGAGAGCTCCCAACACCACCCAGCCACTCCCTACAGAAGGGAAGGGGGGGGGGGGTTGAAGAGAGGAGGAACGCCGCTCAAGGGTCAGACGCTGTGACCACCTCCCCTCCACCTTTCCGTCACCACCTTAGTTTGGCTCCCCCCTCTCCTCCTTCGCTCCCTGTGTGTGTGAGTCTCTCTCTCTCTCTCTCACCACAGAGTGGGGTCCTTCCTCTCGCGGGGGGGCTGGTCGGGGTCCGCCTCCAGGCGCGCCCTGTGGCAGCGCTTGACGCAGAGTATGAAGCCGGCGATGAGCATCATCACCCCGATGGCGCCCGCTACGGCGCCCGCCAGAATGGCGATCTCAGAGTAGGAAGCTGGAGCAGGGGGGAGACCAGAGACAAAAGCACGTGAGGCAAGGGGGGGCGAGGGGGGTGGTGGGGGGGGGGGGGGGTGAGGTCATGGCGCATATGTTTGCGCTAAGAGCTGTTTGCTGATACTTGGGTTAACTGGGGGACGACGCTCATTGGTCATCCTCCAGACGTGATGAAGAACGAGTCCTCATTCTTCACGAGCGTCGTTTTGCTGTTAGTCATTTCGCTCTGCAAGCAACTCCACTTGTAGAGGGACAGAACTAGATTAGCAACCAGATTAGCAGTAGCTTAGCAGAGTTTAATTACATTTAGTGCCTGAGAGATGTTGCACATTTAGTCACTAAATTTTGCTAGCGGCGGTTGCTCAGTGTTGTTCAGGAGGGTGCACTTATGGTCTCCTGCACTGTAAGTCACTCTTGATAGTCTGCCTAATGAATGCAATGTAATGTAACTATAGTAACTATAGCAAAAACACACTTACGTATTGGATTGCTCGCTGTTTCGCCAATACCCTCATATCCTGATGTTGCTGACTGGAGAGTAAATAGAATGGCCTGAACATCCATGTCTATATCTTTCTCTCTGTCACAATTCACATCCATAACCACAGCTGGTATGGTGTCATGTACAGTAGTTATGTGGAAGCAATTTCACATGAGAGAGAACACAGAGAAAAATCTAGAACAAAAACACGAACGTGATGATCGATCACTGTCAATATCATCATGTCCCGAAGGCATGTGCAAGGCAGTCTCTGCCTGGAGGTTAAATAAATGTGCCAGCGATGGCTCCCTCACTCTTCTACAGCACAAATCAATAGCCTAGTGTCCGCAGTGGGATCAGAACTGCTGAGGAGGCCTTGTCACATTCCCGGGTATGCAGGGACAGTCCTGGAGTGTGTGTGTTTTTTTGGTGTATTTAGGTTTAAGTCACCGATTGGCCACACACCTGGTTCCCAAGGCCTAACACGGGCTGCTGACTGAAAAGAGATTATGAAAAGAATGCAGCCAAACAGTACTGGAGTTGTGCTCCCCTCCCGTGAACCCGCCGGTGTCTACCACTGCCGCTCCTAACAGCGGTGTGTGTGTGTGTGTGTGTGTGTGTGCGCGTGTGTGTGTGTGTGCGTGTGTGAGGTTTCTGGGTTTGTCTGGCGGGTCGGTGGGGTCTGCGCCCGGGGTGGGCGTCTGAGACTGACCTGAAGCGACGACCTTCAGCTCCACCTCCCCGGCGATCCCGTGCACGTCCGGCGGGTTCTTCACCTGGCAGCTGTACGTCCCGTTGAAGGTGAACTTCACCTCGCGCAGCATGATGGAAGCGTCGCCGCCCATGATGTCCCCCGCCCACGTCGCCTTCTTTCGGAAACGCCCATCCGTGGGCGGGTAGGGCTTGTCTTGATAGAAAAACACCTGCAGGGGACCACAAAACAATGTAAAATGCTGAGAGTAATTCAAACAGGTTCTTGTTATTCCTTGCAGTCAGTGTGCATGCAGCAACCCAAGACCACACTGCATGCTGGTCACCATTTTGTTGCCATTATCAAGGGGCTTTTGACATTTGAAATATTTTAAGTATCTGAATGTTGGTGAACTGGTTCATGAACAGGACCCTGGGATTCAAAGCCCTCTAATCACTGAGTTTTCAAGGGGGGGGTCCCTGAAGGTACCATAGGGGGTCCGTGATCACAGACTCAAATGCCCCCCTGAAAATTTTATAAAATCTTTTTTTAAATACAGCCCTTTTTAACTTAAGATGGGGGTCCTTGGCATGCCTTTAGGCCTAGGTGGGGGGTACCAAAAACAGTTGAAAACCCTCCGTAAATGGGTAGCGTTCCTCCAGCCTCAGGGTTTTCTGATGATGCCATCATCTGAACAGGCAGTGACCTCCCCTGGTGTGCCATTAGTGAAACAGCAAGGCACGGCAAGTAACTCTGACCTCCACAGTCCTCCTCACCCTTTAGGTCAGCCAACCCCTCTGACCTGGCAACCAGCAGTGACATTCAGCGTCAACATCCGCAGTGGGACAGACCAGTTAAACAGGAATTTTTAAACAAAACCTAAAAAAAGCATCCCCCCCACCCCCGCGTGTGGAATGCTCAGGGCGTAGCCCTGTGCCACCAGTACAGCAGCTCTGATGGAATTGCGAGGTTGAGCGTGAGCACATCTGTCCTCTGAGGGCCAACCGGTTATTTTCCACTGTGCAATCTGTCGCCTGAGCTGCAACACTTACTGCCCCACAGAACTCCTCAGGTTGGCCCAGCCAATCAGAGGCATCGCTACCAAGGGACGAGGCAAAGGATAACCCAGGCAACTAAAGCCACCCCTCTCTGAGTGCTGGGATGGGCCCGAAACAACACGAGCTTGGGCACACGGCTCTGTGCTGCACTCTCAGAAGACAGGGTGCCAAAAGGCTCCTCTGTGTCTCCATAGAGGAAAACTGTCAGGCAAAATGGTTCAATCTGGGAGCTTCCACACCTTTCACATCCACCATAGCGCTTTCCATAAAGAACTGAAATGGGTTGCCTCATGGACACAAGCCAAAGAACTTTTTTTTTTCTGAGAGTGTACGCACACCTGCTTTCAACCCATGCACTACTTGTGGAGCCCTCTGTCAAGTAAGCTGTGTGTCTCTGGCAGTTTCATTCGTCTGAATATACACATTCCTCTGTTAATGGCATAATGAGCTCAGATCAGATTAGTGCTAAGTGGTCTAGGGACCCCTCTACTCCTCCCTCCCTACACACTCCAAGGGAAATGGAGTTGAGTGAGTTCACAGATAAAGTGCAAAACCAATAGCACGCGGTTTTTTGAAATATTTCCATATTTTGGCGTCAGAACGACACCATTCTCAACAGAACGCCAACTCATTCTCAACTTTTATTTGATGTTATCTGCTCTCAGCTTGCAAATAGATCCTGTTATACGTATAACCAGTTTCACATTTTTTCCATGGTGCCCCACCCACGAACCCCCACCCCCACCCCCACCCTCGGCCTCCTCCCACCCACCCACCCCGGGCCGTGAGGCCCCTGCCCCTCACCGACTCCTCGCGCCCGGGGCCCAGGGGTCGGAAGTTCCAGGCCACGTAGACAGAGGAAGCCCGGATGGGCGAGCTGGAACTGAAGGTGCACTTCAGCCGGACGTCGGTGCCGTTCACCGCCTCCACCTCGCCCGACGTGTAGATCGTGATCCCTCCCACCTGCAGCACTCCTGGGGGAACACAGGTGTAATTGACATGAAACTAACGGCACATGCAGAGTGCGCAGATCTGGCACTGCAGCTGAGCACATAATGCACCCAAAAACAGCACACAGACTGACTGACACTGCAGCTGAGCACTTAATGAACCTGAAACAGCACACAGACTGACTGACAATGCAGCTTAACACGGTTAACATTGCCTACAGGTTTAACCCTTTAGAAATACATTTTTTGGTTTTTTTAATCATGTTTTTTCAAAATTTTAATTTAGTGTTCTAGAATTCCATTGTGTTCAAATGGAATGTTCAGCAAACCTCAAATGTTCAGCAAATGCCAAATCTGGCCAATCCTCGGCCATTTAGGGGCTGGTCTATTACAGCGTTCTACTGTAACTTCGGATGTGAGCATTACAGAGACTTCAAAAAAGGCTTCAATGAAGCAAGACAGTTGTACTATTTACAATACTAACTTAGATTACTTCATATTCATAGCTAAGGTAGAAATAAAGCCTTACAAATACAAAATAAATCTATCCGAAAATGCAAAAATTAAGTTGTTCTCCTTTAGTTTGCAATGAAATGCTGAGTCACAAATGTTAGAAGTTAAAACAATACATTTCCTGTATTAGAAACTCCTTGACCACAAGTGTGCAAAATCTGAGTGCGATATGCAGAACTACTAAAGATCTATGAATCAAAACGTAAGCAGTGTCTTTATGCTACAGCATATGATCACATTCTAGACGGTTCTGTGCTTCTGTTTCAGCATGTCAATGCCCCCGGGCGCACAGCGAGGTCCATACAGAATTGGTTTTCTTGAGAACGGTGTGGGCCCGGCATAGTAATGCAGCGGGTAGCACTGTTGCCTCACAGCAAGAAGGATAGGCTCAGCCAGCAGAAGCAGAAGCAGAAGCAGTGAATGAATGAGTGGAGCAATCAATCTCATGACGCCAGAATGTCGGTCACTAGGGGACTCGTGCAAAGGTCTCAAGAACATTCTAATGACACATTTGTGGACCCCTTAACGGGTCCTTGAATTTGTAAGGAATGGTACAGGTAAGTTTGGGAACACTGCATGAATATAGACGACTGACAATGAGAAGCCGCCGAGCATGTCTTAATCCTCATTAAACGTGTGAAGGAACACACTTCACAACAAGCATGATCAGACAAGTCTCCCGGTTTGTGCGGTTTTTCATTCACATGTTGAACTTCAAATTAAAGGTGACACACTTGGCACAGGAACAACCCGTACTGGACAAAAACCAAAGATATTCAAATAGAATATTCTATTTATTTAATTTCTTAAAACCATTGATTTCAGCAACCAGACTGAAAGCCCTGCCATGCGTCGTACGCTGTAATTCTCCAGACTCAAGAGCACAGCAGCAGGTTTGGCAGCCGATAAAAGACGACTGGTTTCCACAAAGCATAATCTCAAAGGCGAACAAGAGGAAGAAATGCTTAATCAGGGCGCGGAGTTCCTGCTTGCCCTGTGAAAACAACATTACATCGGGGTTTGAGGGGACAGGAGTTTGCGTTGAAGCCGATGTTACGCAGCCCTCAGAGTCATTGTTTGAGCAGATCTTCTGGGAACTTGCATGGTGCGAGCGTGGTCTTCCTATTAATTCTGCGCACTTCTGTTCTGTTCTGCACACCGGGCTACTGGACTTTATTTTAAATTTATTTTATTTATTTTTTCTTTTTGCTGTGACGAAGGTCTTCCCATGGAAACGGTCGCTACTGTACCGTGCAAATTAAGTTCTGTCGTGACATCCGAGCGCGTGTGCAGCTTTCACAGTGAAAGAAACATGAAAATTTGAAATGCTTGCAGACATACTATCGGCTTTTGCATTTAAACATCAGCTATTGATGTAGTTAACTGTATTATCTGAAAACACATTTGCTGCACTGCAACATACTAAGAAAAGTGCAGTTGAAATAAACAAGAAAAACCTGTCCATAGGACCGAACTTTGCTTTCTCCAAAAAAATACATAAAATGTCTAATGTATGTTCTGCTACTTGAGATACTCTTTAATGTATTGAATGCACGGCTGGTTCAATCTTTGGTGTCTATTTCCAAATCTGCCACAAAACTGTAATTGGGTGATATAGGTGCTCAGTGGGTAAAACTGATTGCAGAAATCATCCATGCAACGGCCAATGCAATTAAATAAATCGCTCCGTAACATGCATTCTGTTAAAAATAAAAAAAAGTACCTCCCTGTTGATTTATAGTTGAGAACATGTTAAAGCATCGTGTTGCTATTCATCTGGATGTGAGGCAATGTCACGAGTTAGTTGATGGCATTCCAACATGGAGAATCAGGGGAACCGGACTGTTTCCAGCAAACACACTGATTTCCAGAGCAGGCCAGCCCGACCTGAGGGCCATGATTTTATAACAGACGACATATGAGGGAGCTAATCTCCCTATGCAAATGCAAGGTGCTTCAGTGTTGCTAGGGACATCAGACATTTGCATATACTAGAGCAGGCACGCCTTTCAGAAAATTTCCATTACCATCAAATTTAGTCTTCCCCTACAAAGCTGAAATATGAACACTTGTCGGCCCCCCTCTTGCACACACTATGGAACTTTCTTTATACTGTATTCTTTATGCTTTCTTTATACTTTATGCTGGTTTATGCTTTAACTATTACTATTGGTTGTGACATGGATTACTCATACCGTTGGCTAAAATCCTTTGTATGGCTCTTTTGTGAGTCACTCTGGATAACAGTGTCCAATTGCTTCACTGTAATGTAATGTCGGCAATTCTTTACACTCTCACTGTAAAAACCCAAGAGCACCCCCCAGAAATTGTTCTGCTGGATTTTCAACAGTACCTTACAGGCTTTTATATGCAGTCTGTGCCCTCTATGACCCTGCACCCAGTTAGACTGCCTCATGAACACAACTGGCCAATCAAAATCGAGGGAAAGGGGTTGGGGGGAGGAAATCAGGGATAAAAATCGGTTCAAACCAGTGTATGGCTTCTATATGTCTACGTAATTGCCTGTACAATACACGGGTTTATATAACACAGGGTCTCTCTGATTACTGGGAAAATTGTGTCTCCAGCTACTTTGGTCCCCAGGAACCTGTCTGCCTTATCAGCTAGCCAAGCGTTTCCTGCCACACCCTTTAGGAGACATATTGTACACTAGATTGGAAAAAAAAGGCCCTCTGTCAGTTAAAGCAGTTGCATCGTCCATCTTGTAATGAGTTTTAAATGAGTGCGGTGAAAACCTCAGAAGAAGTCTGGATGTTTTTGTTTGTAGATGCGAGCTTTGCAGGAAATCACAAGGACAAGAAGAGCCAAACAGTTTTTTTTTTGTTTTTTTTTTAACCCATCAGGAAGATACCATCAGACTTGTATCAATCAGAGTTAATGGCTGTGGCTGGCAGCTTGAGCCAGACTGTTTGAGCCAGGCTTTTTGGTTTCCATTGCTACAGTACACAAGGGGGCACTTTCCATGCGCAGCACAAACCATCAGGTAACAGAACTAGGGAGCAGCCATTTTGTGCCAGCACCATCGGGTCACAGAACCTAGATGAATGGGCCGTCCGAGTTTGTAGCTGAACCCCCATGGCCCATCTAGTTTTTAGTTTCATCACATAACCCAAATTATTTTTCAATTAGCGTAGTCACAAAAATGACCGTCAAGTCCCGAATTATACAACTGAGTGGCCAATAGTGATGTGTGTAGAGCAATAGTTGACACAACAAGGGGAGATCAAAGGAAGGAGAGTTAACTTGGATGGAACATCGAAAGCAGCGAATGCAACAGTATCTGCTTGGTGCACGCCACACAGGCGTATTTATTTTATACTGCAGTGTAGCAATAAATCAAGCGAAGCAGACAATAATAGACCAGCGGTTATCAGTTTAAAGTTTGAGATCAACACAGGGGGGGAAGCTTCTGTCTGCAGGGGAGAACGGCAGCCTCGATCAGCAGCGAGGTGTCACTCCAGATTTAGCGCATTCGTTTCTCAATCATCCGAAAGAGGCAACCGTTTCGCATGGCTTTCTTTCACAAGGCTATGCTCAAAATGGCTGCAGCCTGACAGGGAGAGTTCCTGTTTAAACTTTCTAAAATTTTCTTACACGGTATCACAATTTTGCTGGATGCTGAACTGAACAAAACACGTGAAGAGGGCTCTTAATTTCACAGTAAATAAAAGCCTAGGCCCTTGTGTATTCATAAGGCATCTGAGATATATACACGTATATAATTACTTTTACGGGCATATTTCACCTACAGAACATGTTCTGCTACATCAGTGTGCACTCTGTGTCCGAGTAAAATACTCTCTGCCTTAATCCAGAACTGCACCGCCTACAGTACATGCTGTGTTTTGAAGTCCAGTTTTGGCGACAGTGTGGTCCGATGCTATCTTCCGCAGTGGGACTGTGTGGAACCAGACATATTAGTGTTAGATGATTGTTGGGGTTTGTTTGTTTGTTTTTTTTTTGTTTTTTTGCTTGTCAGCCCATTTGTGTTATGGGCCATCTTAAGATTTTCAGCATGTAATATAGCAGGTCACAGCACCCAAAGATGTATAATGGGTTATTACTGATTAGCCTAAGGCCTTTAGCATGAGTTACACTGATACATGCTCAAGCAGATTCTGATAGGTGTCATGTAAACGGGAGGGGCTGCTGGGTGGCTCATCCAATTAAAACACTGGACTTTTGTGTGACAGACAGCTCAACTAGTGTACCTGCAGAGTGAAAAGAAACAGCCCCTGGTGATAAGAGGCCACAAATACAACAGAAAATAGGAAAAAGGAAAATTGATGATTAAAAAGTGGTTTAAAATGTAAAAAAAAAAAAACATAATGGCCTATGGAATGGAACAGCCTTTGAGGTAAATGTTGTAGAATGGTCTGCGTAATAGCAACCGTAGACAGACTGTTAGCATTTCATTGTCCACCTATCTATACCGCACTGATAGCTGGGCCCTTCTCAAGGCTTAGCACAAACAAAACCAGAATGAACCAAGAAAGAAATTTATGCAAATGCGCTGTCCTTGAACAGAGTGAACTGAATGCACACATGAGCGAAGGAGAGAGTTGGCAGCAGAGTCTGTGTTAAACAGTTCATATGTTTTTCTTACACGGATAGTAGGAGGTATCGTTTTGTTCCAAAACACCTGATAACCTTCCACTGTTTTAATGTCATGACCTTACAGAGAAAACTGACTACAAACTTACTTTACATTATACTACATTATATTATTTAAAGGGATGCTTCTGCTTTTATACCCAGGACAGTATTCGCGACCAAGAACTGTCCAGAGATGTCGGTCATGTCTCTTTTGCAGCTGTGATTCAGCACCTTTCACCCGTCGAAGCTTTGTGTTCATCATGGGACACAGTGTTTTCCTTCTTCATCAGAGGAACATGTGACTTTATTCTCTTTTTTTCTTTTCTCCTTTTCTGTAGAGAACAGGTCCGCCTCCTTGGTTTAGCTCACAAAGGAAGCGGAGGGACACAAAGAGACCCTTTTTGTCTCCTGCGGGCTGAATTTGCACAGGTAAAGTGTTCAGACTAGGTCCCGACGCATTGAGAGAGGTGTTGGTTTCGGGCAGGACCTGTGTGTGCGCAGAGACCTGGATTTAGGGGGGAGGGGCCATTAAGGTCCCGATTATTCCAGAAAATCAAAACCAGAAAACTGACTTTCCTGTCACACACCGACACACATACGTGTGTCACACTGTTACACGCATATTCATTTTGTGCAAATGTGCACACAATGGCCTTTTTGAGTTACAGAGTCTATTAATGTGTGAATGCGTGATGATGTACACACACACACAAATTCCCTCTCTCTATCAGACACACAGTCATTTGTAAAACATGAGTCAATACTGGCTGTGTGTGTACACGTATGGCATTGTGTACAGAGAGTAAAAGCAACCAACCAGAGCTCTCCTTAGTTTCCACTGTGGTCTGAATGATAGTATAGCATGGTCGTAATCACTGCGTTAGTCACGTGCTGAGCAGAACTTTTAAAAGCAAACCTAATTCCCACCGACACGACTAGGGAGCCAGAACAACCTGACTGTGAGAAAAGCCCCCACCGGCCCACTGATGAAAGCAGATGCAGCACTGAGTTTGAGTTTCCTTCTCGAACAGCGATAAGCTTCTCTCTCGAAGGCTTTGGGCTGTCATCATGGTTAAATTCTCCTTACTTCCCCCTTATCCAGCTTCCCTCCACTTAATATGAAATAACGACAATCTGAGGTTACTGGAACTGAGAGGAACTCACCCACACAGAATCACACACACACACACACACACACACACAGACACACACACACGCAGGCGTGCACACACACACGTACACACACACACCTCCCTCTCTCTCACACACGCACGCACACACCTCTCTGTCACACGCACACATATACATGCACCTGCACAGACACACACACACGCACACACTCCGGGATGGAACCAGCTCTCTACACTGTACGGTACTGTGGTACGCTTCAAATCTAGCCAAGACATCAGGAGACATCCAAGCTCGGACTGCGCTAAAAGGTTTTAAGCACAGGTCAGCACATGCCACCACAACCCATGCGTGTCATGAAAGCACTGAAGCCCATCCTGAGCCTTTTAAACTTAACGTGTGTGTGTCAGGCGCCATTCCATTTGAGTTGTGACCATAAATGGCTGTCCTAGAGTAGCTGCTTCACAGCTTGGCATAAAATGATAGAGACAACAATCAGATAGCGATTGGCAGATAGAGTCAACAATCAGGGAAGTCGCCAGTACCTCAGGTGAACGCTAACCGAGGAATTTGAGGCTTAGTGCGGAATTCAGAAGTGACGAGTAAACACTGAGCGAGTCGTATTGCTAGTTGGTTTCACGCCCGCTGGACTCACCCTAGCCCTGGACTTCCTTCTCCCAGGGTCTCAGGGCGGCAGTCCCGACTGTCTAGACAAGTTGACGCTCGTTGCGTTGCGCAAGAGCAGGGATATGAGCTCAGAAGCGGGTGACTTTTCAAAGGCCAAGTTTAAACTTCTCTCTTCCTTCTATAAATGACATTATGAGGTGGGCGATCGAAGAAATTGACGGAAAAAAAAATCTGCCTGCCTAACAAAAAACCAGAACACTTGATTCAATTTGATAGCAAAATGGAAGATTTTGCTGTGGTGTAGAGAAAGGGCCTAATTTAGAGCAATTGCTACAAGTAATTGAAAGCAATGGAGTTCAAGAATACTGACTTAGAATTTTTTAAAAACATTACAAAAAACCTCATCGTCAAAGGGTTAACATCAGTTTCAGTGGTAGAACATCTAGGTGGACAGTGCGGAGAAATGAGACACATTATAGGATATAGTTCCTTAGTACCTTACTGAGAGGGTAACTCATGTGTAAGACATGTAACGTAATCTGTAATCTTAATGAGAGGTAATTTTTCATTGTTTTATCTCCAGGACTTGATTATTATTGACCTCATTAGACCACTATAAGGACCACACATCTATTGATGTTTGTTCCGGTTTGTCTGGTCTAGCAAATCACATACCAATTGTGAATTGTGTTTTTTGAATACTGACGTTTTCTTGCTGTAGGTTAACAGTTCTTTATGCGTTCTGCCCCGTTTTCTCCTCCTATTTGGAATGTCCAGTCGCGTACAGCTGCCCCCATGCTGCAATCTCCACAGCCGATGTGGGAAGAGCGTAGACAAGCATGCGCTCTGCTCCAAAGCACAAGGTGTCACCAGCTGTTCTTTTCACACAGCAGCCCACGGGACAAGCTCACACAGACACGAGTCAGAGGAAAGACACTTCTTGCGCAGCTTTAGCAAGCGGTTACCGCGAACGCCTGACTGACCAGCAGGGGTTGCCAGAGAGCAATGTGATGTGGATCCTAACTGACTGGACCCTCTCTCCATCAACTGAGCATATAGGGTAATAACCACATCTATACTACATGTATTATACATTTGGCCCAGGCTGTATTTCAACATGGTGCACCCTCCCTTTCCTCCATCCATTTTTGGGTGTACCAATCAAAACCTGGGTGTGCCTAGGACACCCAGCAGAATTGCCGCTACCAGTGCGTCATAGGCGTAATTTATAATGTTTAAAACGCTGTGATCATTCCATACGCCAGCAGCTTGCCAAACCAAATTGCAAATGTAGGAGCGATGAAAAGTTTTTCCTGGAAGTTTCAAAGTACATTATGTCAATGTCAGTAGTACCCTTGATGCAGGAATAAGGGTAAATAATAGGACATTTGCATTAAGGTCACCTGAAGATGGAAGATTTTGAAGAATATTTGGGAGGAATAAAATTTCAGTCATCTGTCAGCATCACACCCCAGGCAGAGACTGCGCTTAGATTAAACGGCTTGTTTCCTTTCATCAACAGTCTGTTTTCTTTGTGATAAAGCCAGAATAACACACGCGTTTAAGGAGAAGAAAACTGGGAAAGTAGCTGGAACAATGCTGAGAAAAGCAGCGGAAATATTGTCCTTCAGTATGGCTACAAGTTGGCTAAATTCAGTACGGTGACAACTTGAGGCATTCCAGACGCATGACAAAGACGAAATTTTTGAGCGGTGTCCTCTGTATAACATCCATTCTGGGGATTAATTGCTCTTCCTGGCCTGTTCTGGACACAAACATTATTCTTGTTTAATGGTTGGAGAAATGCTCATAGACAGAAGAAAAGTCAGAGCATGGGTACAATAATCTGCTCGATGCTTTACAACGCATTTGCTACAGCATCACGTACTTGATAACCAGTTATCTTTAGATTTACAGAGAAAACAATGTATTTGATGTGTGCACCGACAGAATGAATCTAGTCATTCCAGTTCGTACGTCAGTTAGGAAGGACGTTTTATTGTTAACATAGCTTCCTATAGTTATTCATATTAAATATGTAATGCTAACGTGTACCGACGTGTCCCAGGTCATAATAGGGAACAGGTGGTTATCCTGTTATTTTTTAATAAACACCGGACAACGTTGCGCGCAACTGCAGATATACTTAATATACTTAAGTGACAGGAAACAGACGTTGTCGGATAAATGTGGAAGACAATACAACTGACCCCAACACCGACAAACGTTGAAAAGTAATTAAGAGCTCGTGGCGAAAATAATACTTTGCTGAAGCAGTACTTGGTGTTGGAATGTAGTCTACCCACTGCCAAAAACCTTTGGGACGTAACCCGTTTCCATTCCACTGCAGTGGGTTCATATTTTTGGAGCTTTTTCCGCGTTAAAACCTAAACGGTTTCAGGGTTGCCTATAGAGCCATCGGCAACGTAATTCCCTCAACACTCGAGTGACATTAATTTAAGGGTGCTTTGTAAAGGTCTTGTAATGGTCTTGGAAAGATATTGAATAGGCTATGTTAAACTCGAACAGTGCTTCATTCAGAATATACCAGGGTCGAACACATGCCAAAACAGATAGATGTCGTCTTTATTTTCGTCTTCTTTATTATTATTATTATTATTATTATTATTATTATTATTATTATTATTATTATTACGCAGCAAAATGTTCAGTGTTAAATCAACTCTTACAAACTGCACATGGTCCCTATTGGTCTCATCCGCACTCAGAGTCGAATTAACACTGGACGTTTTACCGTGTATTATTATTAGTCGTAGTAGTAGTAGTGTTAATATTTGCTGTTCCATTATTATTCAACGCAAAACCCCATTGTTTATATTCGGTATGTTTTTATAAAAATCAACTTAGCGTTTTCTCACTCACCTGATGCTACTAGTCCCGCCAGGAGCGCGTACAGGCGAAGCCATGGTCGGCACATCAGCTGGTGAGGTGTCCGGAGACAAGCGCTCCGGTTGTAGCCACAAATTTACAGATTCAAATAATAATCAGTCGCGAAAAGCAGGGCAGCAACAGCGCAGCACCAGTGTGTACGTATTCGACACTGCAGCTCTGGTCTGCGTTTAGAGTGGATTCCAATCCCCTAGCAGCTGGATTCGGGCGGAGTTACAGCAATTACACCATTCCCTCTCTCTCTTTTTTTTTTTTCCTTTCTTTTGCACTTAAATGAAACTTCTTGGCCGACCGAGAACCTGTATAACGTGTTACAGTACTTGACAGTCTATATGTCATGCCATTCCGTGTAGTACAGCTGCGGGATCTCATGCGTTCGGAGAGGTGTGTTTCTACATGTCTACTACATATTCAGTCGAACAGTGGTTCTGAAACTCGGTCGTTGGGAACCCTCTTGTGTGCTGGTTTTCGTTCCAACCGCAATTGCAATCACAGAATTTTTCTTAATTATGCTTTTCGGGTTTTGAGAGATTATTTACCCTCTTAAACCGCTATATGCCAGAAATCTATACATGAATGAAAGAATAAAAGCCCCATATGCACGCTGTTCGTTGTGTTGTGTACGATTACATAAAACGAGATTTAAAAAACAAACAAATTAACTGGTCAAGTTAAAGACTGAGGCGACTCAATGAGCTCATAATTGGAGATTGTGGACACCTGCCCACTAAAATTATCGATTTGAAGAACTCAAAAACTGGAAGACAACGCACAGATAACGAGCCAAATCTGCATTCTGTTAATAACACACACACACACACACACACACACACACACACACACACATATATATATATATATATAATTTTAATAAGTGTGCTCAACAACCTTAAGCAAAAGGGTCCCCCAGAGCCGAGTTTGAACCGCTGAGGTAGAGGACGCTGTTTACGTAGGCTTCACAGTGAAATTCTCGCACAAAAAAATTGATAACGGAATGACCAGCAGTAGCCATTCGCTTGTTTACTCTACAGCGCAAAAGCAATAGTAATTAATTAAAGTAGTCTCAATCTAAAATATAGAGTAAGTCCTTAAAGTCATCTAAAAATACTAAAGTATAAAAATTAAAAAGCAGTGGTTCAGTGCAATCGGTTTCCTCAAACCACTTTGGCGTTTGGTTTATTTTTTAAATGGCAAGACAAGTAACTTTTTCTGATAGCCTATCTCGTGAAGTTTGGAATATTTCCGCTGAGCAATTTTTTTGGTTTTGTTTTGTTTCGTTTTGGGTTTTTTTTACCACGCTCAATCGCGGAGAAGTTTAAACATATTTCCCTTACAATTTTGTTATCACACTGTAGGGCTAGTCTAGCTTTGCTAAAAAATACATTACAACAGGTTGAAGCTTTATAATGAAAAAACACTTTGTGTTTATGTTTTTACGCCAACTGCTAGCATCCCACAATACTTTCTCATTGATATAACTTTTTTATTCAATCATTCATTTTCTTACTTATTTACATGCATACAAATGTATTCATGCATAATCTTCGTACGCACATACGTACCTTTTTAGTTTCGCCACAGGGGGGCGACTTTACCATTATTTTAAATATGTCCCTGCGACAATTATCCAAGAGCAAACAAATAGGATGTCATTGTATGTAGCTTACTTCCCAAAACCTTTACTGTTTCACTGTAAACAAGAGGCGAGGTTAGAATCATTACATTTAACTTTTGTCTTGACTGTGATCTTGTCCTTGTCCTCCTGCAGGTCACAACATGAATGAAATGTCATTGCAGGTTGTTACCTGACAGGAAAGTTAACTTCTAATTAATGCCAGTATGAAATGATAAATGGGTACATTTAGACTCATGTGCACACATACACATCACTTACCATAACACAGGAAAGGTTCATGTACTATTTCTGCAGACACTTAAACAGGTTGATTTTGATTACATTTGTTAAGCTCTCAACTGCGTTGTCCAGTCTGCTAATTGCATTGCGTACCATTTGCAGTAGCAGCCAAGCATCAAGGTGCAATAGCCGTACTCCTTCAGGGAACGAAATTGAACCACGCATTTCTAATACTACTCAAATGTGTGTGCTGTATCCCATCAAATGACCAAGGCAAACCCTGCTGGTTTGATATCCAGAATTCGCAAGGGGGCACAGGTGAACCTGAAATGACTAAAAAATTTGTGTGCTTGTTTTTGCTTTTTTTTTTTTCTCAGGCAGTTTCCGTTTGGCCTGGTTTCCAGACTCATAGACCTCAGTGATGACAGAACAGCTCAGAAGGAGTTATGATGGGCTTCCCAGCATCTCCTAAGACCTACATCTCCTAAGACATCTCCTATCTCCCAGGTCAGAGTCTCATATATGTTTCCCATACCATCAACTTAGGAGCAGAATGAGAGGTCCATCAGAACCTAGCTTTCTTTAAAAACTGTTTGTCTCACAACACTCAAGCGTCACGTTTACACTTACACTTCAGAATTCCCATCCTGCACCCTTGTTTTTTTGTGCTGTATTGCTAAGCCCATCTAAAGGGGGGGTTTGGTGCAGGTCACCCCCCTCCCCAAATCACCACTGGAAATGTGCAGTTTGCATATCACTGTAGCACTGTCAGGGCCAGGGTCAACACCACACGTGCAGTCTATAACCATGGTGACCTAGTTTAATGAAAGTTTTCCTGTTTTAGATCCATAAAATTAAGTGTTTGTTTTAATTAACATATTGCTGTACAACAATACATTTGGACCACTTTAATGTAATTCACTGAGCCACAGATTTCGTCCGTAGTACCGTAGATTTGTCGTTATTTGCCGTAGTGAAGGCCGCGAAGGACACACAGAACACAGGTGGACATAGATGCAAAGAGGGTCTCAGTCAGTTTAAATATTTGGAGGCTGAGCCACTGTACGCCTGCACCTCATGCCCTTCTGTTGCGTGAGCTGATTCAAGATGGAGGCTCTTCTTCCCTGTGGCGGCGGTCCGACAAATTACGACGGGTGTGATTGTGAGCTGTTGCAAGAGCTGCCTCTGAAGGGCGCCAACCGCCGTGGGCTTCTGACAGAGTCGCTTGACTCACTCAGTGCAGAACGACGGCAGAGCCATCGAAACCTCCGATCGCTGAGCGAAGGCGTCCCCACATCTGATATTACTTCCTGCTCCCAGAGTGAGTGAGAAAGAGAGAGAGAGAGAGAGAGAGAGAGAGAGAGGTACAGACAGACAGACAGAACGAGAATACCAAGTGAAAACTTTTAAGAGTATATTGCCGCATATTTCTTTTTGAGGTCAGCTTCTAGTCATCTGCTCTTTTTGGGTCTGCTTCTGGTCATCCCGCCGAACAGTTTGCTCCGTTATTCCGCTTCGTTCAGGAGGTAAAGGGGCATCGCTGCATGGTCTAGGAGAAATGATCAAGGCTGCCTTTGTGTTCGTCCTCGCCTTGGCGGTGGTGGAGTGTTCAGGTAAAGAAAGAACATTTTTGCATGGTTTCTATTATATACGCCTGTTATTACAATTATGTGATTCACTCTTACAAGCTGCATTTTATTTTTGATTTTTAGGCCTTTGTAGTTCTATTCTTTTTCAGTGTAGTGGATTGTTAGCATGGTGTTTCCGACATGCAACATGACTGTGGGCAGATATTGTAACAACAAAAAAAAAAGACATTTTACAAGACGTGTTATCATGATCTATAATGTTTTGGATACCATTTAACAAAAGTATTTAAATAAGCTCACAGAACTCTGGAAATGAAAGTCACTATGAGAAATCATAGAGCTATTATAATAGATTGTGCATGAGAATTGGACTGACCTTAAAGGCAACAGTCCAGTTTTTAAAGTCATTGAAGACCATAATATTGGATGTTCTTGACAACCTGGTTCAAGTCAAAGTTCAGCAGTGGAATTTTCATTGGTATCAGTTATTGTGATCAGATTAGACCAAAACTGAGCTTTTCGGCCACACGCACCAGAGCACCCATCGAAGACCATTTTACAGTACTGACAGTGAAGTACTGTGGTGGAACTTTAATGTTATGGGGCTGTTTTGCAGCCATTGGTCCTGCAGCTCTTGTCTTGGTCAATGTAATCATGAGCTGCTGAAAGGCATTTTGGGCAAACACCTGGTATCTCCCACCAGGAAACAAACTTGGCTGGCAAATAGATCTTTCAGCAAGACAATGATCCCAAGCACACCTTAAAATCAAGGAAGAATCGGTTAATTGACCACAGAGTTACTGTATTGCAATGGTCACCTCAGTCTCCAGACATGAACCAAATTCCAAATATGTCGCTTTCATTGAAGAGGGAAGTACACCACTGCAAATGAAAGAATCTGAAGGACCTTGAAAGATTCTGTAAGGATGAATGGTCAAAGATCCCCAAATATATTCACCAATCTCACTATAGAAGATGACAGTAGGGTTATCCTTGCAAATGGAATGCACCAAGTACTGGAAATGGTGTCTGGATTGTGATACATATAATTTTTTCAAAAAAAAAGTATTACTTATATCTTTTTCTCTGAGCTATCACAGTAGTATAAAATAATATAATTTTCCCATGTGTTTACCATACAATACACATATCTTTGCCTACCTTTATTAAGGATGTGAAGAATTGTACATGCACTGTATGTAGTGCATTGTATGTGTAAAGTTGAGGGCAAAAGTTTACATACACCTAGGCTAAAGTCATTCTAACTCAATTTTTCACAACTCCACACATTTCATGTTAACATACATTTCCTGCATTAAGTCAGTTAGGTTATCTACATTATTTCCAAGAGGTCATTTCAAAATAATAGTTAAGAGACTATTTATTTATTTATTTATTTCAGCTTTTATGTACTATATCAGATTTTCAGTGGGTCAAAAGTTTACATACACTTTGTTAGTATTTGGTGGCATTGCCTTTAAATTGCTTAACTTGAATCAAACGCTTGAAGTAGCCTTCCACAAGCTTCTCAAAATATTTTGCCGGAATTTTTGCCCATTCCTCCTGACAGAACTGGTGTAACAGTCAGGGTTGTGGGCCTTGTCCAGACATGCTTTTTCAGTTCAGTCCACAAATTTCCTATGTGATTCAGGTCAGGGCTTTGTGATGGCCACTCCAATACTTTCACTTTGTTGTCTTTAAGCCTTTTTGTTACAACTTTGGAGGTATGCTTAGGATCATTGTCTTGCTGGAAGACCCAGTTGCCACCAAGTTTTAACTTTATGGCTGATGTCTTGAGGTGTTGCTTCAGTATTTCTAGATAATCCTCCTTCCTGATGCCATCTATTTTCTGAAGTCCACCAGTCCCTTTTCCAGCAAAACACCCCCACAACATGATGCTGCCACCCCCATGCTTCATAGTTGGGATGGTGTTCTTCAGATTAAAAGCCTCACCCTTTTTCCTCCATACACAGCGCTCATCATTATGGCCAAAAAGTTCCATTTTTGTTTCATTTGACCAGAGAACACTCCTTCAAAAGGCTACGTCTTCGCCCTGGTGATCACCTGCAAACTTCATTCTGGCTTTTTTTATGCTGGTCTTGGAGTAGGGGCTTCTTCCTTGCGTGACAGCCTTTCAGGCCATGGCGATATAGAATCCTCTTAATGGTGGACGTAGATACTTTGATACTTGATGCCTCCAACTCCTTCACCAGTTCCTCGGCTGTTGTCTTGGGGTTCAGTTGAACCTTTCGGACCAACATTTTTTCAGCCCTGGGAGTTAATTTGTGCCTCCTTCCTGAATGATGCAGTGTCTGTGTGGTCCCATTATATTTATTTTTGCATACAAATGTTTGTATAGATGCTCTTGGTACCTTCCATTGTTTGGAAATTGCTCCTGAGGAGGATCCAGACTTGTGGAGGTTCACAATTTTTTTTCTGAGGTCTTGGCTAAGTTGCTTGGACTTTCCCATGGTATCAAGGGCAAAAAGATAGTGGCTCTATGGGTAGGCCCTTAAATAAAACCACAGGTGCCAATTAACTCCCAATTAACTCCTAATTATGACAATTGGCTAATTAGAAGCTTCTGAAAAGTCATTAAATCAATTTCTGGAATCTTCCAGACTGTTTAAAGAGACAGTCAACTTGGTGTATGTAAACCTTTGACTTTTACTGGAATTCTGATATAGCTAATTAAAGCTGAAATAAATCTGTTTCTATTGATTGTTTTAAAATTACCTCTGATGTGAACAAAGTAGATGCCCTAATTGCCTTGCCAACAGAAATGTATGGTAACATAAAATGTGTAGAGTTGTGAAAAACTGAGTTTGAATATCTTTAGCCTAGGTGTACGTAAACTTTTGGCCTCAACTGTGTGCAAGTATGGGGACTACGGAGTTTATGAACAAATTATGTATGACAGGGGCTTTGGTTACCGTTCATAATAAAAAATGGTTCATCATATATATATATATATATATATATATATATATATGATTATGAGAGATTGACCCACTTTTTTAAAAATGATGATATATTTAACAGCCATCTTGTTTAACATGCCATTAACTAATTCTTTCCCAGATAATAAAGGAAGTGTGGAATTCTCAAGAATGAGTTTCACTATGAAGTGTCCAAATTCAGAGAGAGGTGACATACATTGGACAGAGGCATATAATAGCAAGGGAAACGAAGCGACGCTGCGTTATGAGGAGAGTGCTAAGAAGACGCATTCCTGCACCATGGACGATGATAAGACATACTATTTTTATGTAAAAGGAAGGGGTAAGTTTTCTGAAACCTAATAATCAATCTGCTCTTGCTTACTAGGACTTTGGCTAATGGTTTATTGTATACTGCGGTCATTCCTATTGTTCCATACACCATTTCACTTTCAAAAAGTTCTACCTCTGCCTTAACTGCATTGGCCGCTTTCCTACTGTTCCCTGTCACTTTCTTTCTCTCTTTTTCCTTTTCTGTCTGTCTCTCTCTCTCTCTCTCTTTCTCTCTCTCTGTCCCTCATCTTCCTCATCTCCCACTTCTCTACTCCCCTCTTACCATGCTCTCTCTCTCTCTCTCTCTCTCTCTCTCTCTCTCTCTTGCCTGGTGCAGTGTGTGAGAATTTTCTCTCTCTCTCTCTCTCATGCCTGGTGCAGTGTGTGAGCATTGCTATGAGCTGGATGGGGGGCTACTGATTGGCATCATTTTCGTGGATCTGCTGGTCACCGGAGGCTTCATCATCGTCATCTACAACTGCGCGCAGAGAAAATCCTCATCTGCGCGCTCCCCTGCTCCAGGTCAGGCTTCTCATGCAAATTCAGTACTCAACCTCATGCTGTCACAGGACACACCATATGAGCGCATGATAACAGAAATTCCTCCACTTCCAATTCCCACACGAGGAGACGGCCCTAAAAGTGTGTTAAAGGGGGTGATATTATTAAAATATTTGTAAATATTTTAATTTTAGTGCATATCTTCGATTGGCCCAGGCAGGTTTTGTGTGCAACGAATGACGTTTTAGATATTTACAATAGAGTTTGTGGTGACCTGCTGGGTTTACAGTGGCTGGTGTGGAGGCATTCATGAGTTTGTGATTCAAAGCAAAGAACTTACACTTTAAGTGACATTTTGCCTCCAGAGGTTTTATATGCGTATGTTACCTGATTATGTTTAAAAAATAACATTCAAGTCTTATTTACGCTTGGAATTTCCCATAGCACCTACAAGCTGAGGCTGCTGCACTCAATGAAAGACGTACTGTCATAAAACGTTCAATTTGTGTTTTTCATTTGTGAATAAATGCCATAAAATGTCCATATGTACATCCACTTGAAACATAACATCACTATACAAGGTGCTTTGCAGTTACTAACAACATAACATAATGACGAGAACAGGCCATTCAGCCCAACAATGCTCACCATGTATACTAGAAGTGTATTATCTTGCTTTAAACCACAAACTCCCAAATGTCCCAATGGAAGCCATGATAAAGTTTGCAAGTCATTAGAAACCTTTTCATCTACCATTTCCTTCAACGCACTTCAAATCGGACAAAATCGATCAAAAACATACACTAAACAATCGAGTAATATCAAACCATCCTATTTTGAACTATTTTGAACAATCCCTTTGAGGCCCATGATTATAATGATTATGAGGGGTCTCCCTGGCTTTTCGGTTGTGTGTGCTACCCCATTAGAGGGCTTTACCAGTTGCTTTATCCACAAGCCTACAACTAGTCATTTATTAAATGAGGTGATTTTTATTGTCTGGAAACCAAAAGGTCTCCATCCTGCTCCTCTATTGGATGCCGGTGTTACACTCCAAAGACCTGATTTATTAAGGTCTTTAGCAAGTGCAAAACCTTTTAGCAAAACTAATAATGCAACCAGTGATTGGTGCAAAACAAATACTATGACCAATCATTGGTCATGTTATTGGTTTTGCATGTGCTAAATGGATTTGTAAGTGTAAAAGGTCTTGGTAAATCAGGCCCTAAATGTTGCAGGGTACAGTAGGTGTGCATCCATAAATATACAGGACAAAAAGGAGGAATCTGACATCTTTCTTAGCCTATCAATGCAGGAAAAAATGTGTACATTGTAATGAGCCGGTCACACTTTATTAGAATTTAAAATTAAAGAATGAAAGGTTTGAATTTGTTGTGTTCCTTTTCTTCCTCTGCAAAAGCGTGCAAGGGTCTGTATATTAATGATTGTTCAACTTACGAGAGGTTAACTCACGCATTTTTTAGACTGATCTTTTTTGAGTAAGCATGTGCGAGTAGAATTTCTCTTGCCATCTTCTGTCTCTCTCATTATAATGTCTGTGTAATTTTTGGCGTAATTTTTAATATTTGACATTTCTGAACAATGGTTTGTAATTTTTAATGGTTTGTAATTTCATATATAAAATGAAATGCACATCAATGCATTTCAGGCACTTTCAATTTGGTCACCTGTTTATAAAATCAATGATTCAAAAAAGGAAAAAAGCATTTAAAACTAGGTCTGAGGGTACTATCTGGCAGGTGTGTCTAACTTCTCCTCCGCCTGTTTTAAAAGACCACATGCTTGTGAACTGAACATCACAGATTTTATTCCAAATATATTTATTTTTGAATTAATTTATTTTAAATTTGTGGTGATGAAGTTATGGTTTAGTATGTGTTTTTTTTTTTCTTTTTTTTTTGTAAATCCATGAGCGTCTTACTGTAATGGAAATGTGTGGGTTTTGCATGTTTGTCTTTGTAGCATCTGGACGTCCCGTGCGTGCAAATGCTCCTTCGGTGCCCGACCGGGACTATGAGGTACCTCTTTCCTTTCATTTGTCATTCACTCCATCCTCAGCCCCTTCTGCTTCATGCGCTGGGGCCCGTCAAGCAGGACTAGCGGTTACTCCATCGAGCTCCTCCTCTGTTTGCGTTCATCTGCGATGGAGGCTAAGCTCTCCGTCGGCTGCTGTACCCCAGATCACACTGTAAAACCAGCTTCAGCATTTGCACATTTGCTGATTAATCTAAATTACACATTAATAACTAACATTGGCTGCGCATGGATGATCGAATATATATGTCTAATCCGCATATAAAAAGTAAAAAGTGTATATAATAATAATAATAATAATAATAATAATAATAATAATAATAATAATAATAATAATAATATGATAAATGTTCTAAACAGCTGTATACACTTTATCAGAGCTCGACCTCCCCTGTATCAGTAAATGACTGAGGAAGTTATATAATTAAGAGCAGAAATTGCCATGAAAGCTTGCTTTCACAGCACTTCCATAAGCAAATGTGTATCGTTTAAGTGTTCAGTCTGATATACGATACAGCAAATTCTAACCAACAGAGTAGGATCTATAGGAAAATACATTGGTATTCTGGTGCAATTGCCAGCATATCAGTAACATCCGTTGCACATTTTTTGTAAATCATAGGTATACAGCAAACAGATGCACGTAAACGAGTGAGATTTTCCTCTGATGTTATGAGTAATGTATTTAGTACCTCAGAAGTGTTGCTTTGCCACCAGAGTGGGCACACGCTTGGTAGACATAATACTATTAAAATCATCTGCAGATGTTTATTAAAGTTACAGATGCTATGTGTGGGATTTTGAATTTGTGATGCCTGGTTTGAATGATCTTATTGCTTCTTCCAAAAGCTGGTATGTTGAAGAAGTCATATCGCTTCATGTTGTCAATTTTTTTCTGATAGTCCGTACTGTTCTTAATGACTGTATGTGATGCGATGGTCAGTCTTTCAGTTTGTTGGAGGCAACTGCATCACGACCACATGAATGACCGCCCATATCTGTGCTTTTTGTCCTCCCTCCATCCCTCCATCCCTCCGTCCCTCCATTCCAGCCGCTCAATCATGCCACTCGAGATACGGCAACCTACGCTGTCGCCGGGGTGAACAGAACCGGCTAGAGCTGACAGACGAATGTCCCAAGCGGTCCTCCACCGGAAGACTCTGGTATCCCACATGTCTTTAGTCTCTCCTGTCAGTCCCCCAGCCCCAAATGCCAACTGCATCTCCTGGTTAGTTGTCCTGGCTGCAGTGAAATTTGTTTTGAGTGCTTTCTTATTTTCAAGTACTGTCTCTGTCTATAATTTTGTAGTTAGTAAAAAACAAAAAAAAACAGAATTTTTAATGGGGGGGGGACTTTTATTTGCAAATATTTTTTCAGTTTTTGATAAATTTAGTGGTCTTTATCGTGATATTTAATTAGCAGTAAACTCAAAGTGGTGTGGTTTTGATAAGTCATGGTACAGCACTAGCTGTTCGTTGAAAGGAGAACACTCTGAACGAGAAAATGTCATATTTCTCAACAAAGTGAATTCATATAAATAATACAATTGACAGCATTTGTCAGCACTGTATTTGGTTTATTGGTGATGTCATTAAAATAGAAAATTTAATTGATTTTTTTTTATATGAGCACATTTTATTTGGACAGAAATGTGGAATATATGATTATTTTTGGCATTCTTAGAAAGAAAGGCGGCGTTTATATAGATATTTAAGTTTTAGCATCGCCCTTTAAAATGTTTAGATACTAATAAGACATTAAATTAAGTACAATTTCAATGTGAAAAAGCCATCTGACTATGCTTGTGTTTCTCAACAATATTTCTCTGAGGAAATTTGTCATGAAATAAAAGAGATTCTTGAATCTGAATGGCTTTCCAAGCAGTAGGATTTAAAAGATATTCTTTAGCATAACCCCGTAGCTATTAATCTTAGTATTATTGGATAATGTGAAATGTCAATGGCCAGTTTTGTAAGTTCAAATGTGCACTTGTGCATTTACGTTATGTCATAAGAGTATGCATTAAATGATAAAAATAATAACTTTATTCTGATATTTATGATCACTTTATAGCCAACTGTCATGCTGTCGATCACATTTTTGTCACTTTGTTTTTCACAAGTATCAGCCATAGGATTTCACGTTTATTAAATGGTCTTTATTTTACCACCTACGTAGCATCTGAAATTCCTCAGCTTTCTTTGAAAGCATTTCCATAAACCCATGAGAATTTTGCTTGAGTGCATGTTCAAATATATAATGTAATGAATGCAATTTGTGTAAACCTTGCAGAATTACGCTTGCGGGGAATGAATTGGTATTTTGGTGTAATTGCCAGTGTATCAGTTATATATTTTTTTGCAATCATAGTTATAAATAGATGCATGTAAAACACGCCAGTGTCATATTTTCCTTTGACTTTATGATTATGATCTTTACCGCCTCATAAATATTGCGCCATTTATGTTTTGTGACTTACAAAAGGGCGGAGTCAGGCGATTGGACAGGCTGTGTGAGTATGTGAGCCAGCGGAAAGGTTTCATAAGAGCGTGCTGCCAGTTTAATCATTCTCTCTGTGAAGACATCACTCGCTGCTCTTAATGGAAACAGTCTGTATCATCAGTTCATTTAGAGAGGCTTCAGTAGAAATGAAAAGCAAAAACATGTTTGTCTGCTTGCTGTACTGTAGTTCTTCTGGAAAAAGTATTGCCATTAAAAAAATGTGAGCTCATTAATGACGCTGGAGTTTCCTTGATGAAATTAGTTTGTGCCTTTTTCTCTCAGATCCTCTTGAAGTAAGCCACAGACATTTTCAAGTTGTAAACACAGTTTACAAGATTAATGAAGGTGCTTATCATAATGTCTGTGCTGACACAGGTTGTCCACATTGGCATCACAAACCACAAAAACATTCCTCCAGTGTTATCCACTATGATGTCCCACACCACAAGTACATCTCTGCAGTTTATCCACTGTAATGTTACACAGCACAAAAGCTAGATTATCCATTATAACAGAGCATTTTTAATCAAAAGGCACCTTAAAATGACAACTTTACTGAGGACAGGACAACCCTCACCCCCACACCCCCATTCAAAGGTTTAATGTTTGATCCTTTTATCCAACATCTACTTCAGGCTGAACTAATTCAATGGATATTTAGAAATACATGGAAATACAGGGAAGCATGTAAGAACTGAAATATCAATGAATAATGGTATTATAAGTGACAAGAAAGGATCATAGTATTACCCAGGATATGTAAATCTCTATAGTTTTATCTGAAAGTCTAAATGTGAACTACATTAATTGTTGATATGAACTCATGACTTTTAATAGATAAGATATTGTTTCAGCTTTGTGAAGGAGCCTGGGACTCCTTCATATCTGTGGTGAATATTCTAGAATATTCTACCATATTATTTTACATAACATCACACAAAAAATCCCTCCAGGCTGAAAAATAATGAAATCATACAACACAAAAATGTCCTTCCAGATTGTCCACTATGACATCACACTAGTCAAACAAGGCCTGCATTTGATCCACTATCCAGTATTAAAGCAGGTTATGAGAGTTAGTTGGATGCCTATAACAGTTTTTCTCAACAGTGTTAAGACCCTTTAAAAGCAGTTATTCATGGCCCTAACTCACATGAGAACAACTATATGCTTTTTTTGCAAACCAGTAGAAAAATGCCTAAATATCAAAATCTGGTCTAAATATCAGTAAATGACATTTAATGAAACAGATATGAGCCATCCTGCACTGAATATCTTTGTTCATGAACACTCTCTGTAGCCCAGAAGTGTGTAGTGAGATGCAATGTATGCTGTGTGTATTGGCTTGTGTGTGCTCATGCGTATCTGTGCATCTACACAGGAGCATATGGTTACAGGGTGTCTGTTAATTCATGGGGAAGGTTCAGTTGTGGTTTCTTGGGAGTTGTGCATGGGTGCCTGTGTATGTGTGTGTGTGTGTGTGTGTGTGTGTGTGTGTGTGTGTGTGTGTGTGAATGTGTGAGTGTGTGCGCACACGTTTGTGTGTACGTGTTCATGCATGTGGTGTGTGTCTGTGTGTGCGTGTGTGTGCGCACATGTTTGTGTGTATGTGTTCATGCATGTGGTGTGCGTCTGTGTGTCTGTGTGTGTCTGTGTGTGTGTGTGTGTGCTTGCGTCGGGGGCGTTGAGCCTCTGCTCAGTTCTCGACTCTCAGAGCTTAGGGCAAACCGCAGTTTGTCAGCCTTGCTTCAATAGCAGCTTCACAGCAATTCTGAACACCAGAGAACTTCCTGACCGTATGCAGAGCATCTTGTCTACTTAGAAGGTGCCTGTAAATTTAATTAATCAACAAGTTAATCTTCATTTTTCTATAGTGAACGGCTTGAAGGTTGAGACAAAGTTGAGTCCCCTGGCCTCCATTTCCGGCACTCTTGCAGTAAACTGTTAGGCAAGGATAATCACTGGATCTATGTATTGTCATCAATGTGCCTCTTCATTAAATCCACGCCAGGAGAATTAAGGGAGAACTTTGAAAGCTGTGAGTCATTGCACCGTACACACAAAACTATCCTATGAAGTCTGCAGTGTATTCCAGTGTCTGCAAGCCATTAAAAATGTCATTCTTGAGCTGTTCAGTGTCATTGTCATGAGCGTGCATGATATGCCATGGCTTGCTAATAAAGGTCTTCATTTTGTGTCTTTCTCTCAAACTCACTATGAAAAAAAGTATTTTTAGCACACATGCAAAGTCCACTCAACACACTGTATCAACCATTGACTGATTTTGTTTTTGTTTTTTGCACTGGCATTCATTTAGCACAGGGGTCTGAATACTTTTGCAAATAACAGATGTTAGTTTTATTTTTCAGAAATGTAAATAATTTTGCCCGACACTGAATTTTAATTATCATAAACATGGAAAATAACATGAAAGCAATTTCTTTGAAATATAGGCTACTTTAAGACATGATCACTCATGGAACTATTTCCGACCCATCAGCAGATACCGACCAGATAAAAGCAACATTAAAAAGTGTGTTACCTAATTAATGTTGGCTAATTATGAAAACTTACCTGAGCTAATCGCTTACTATGCAGGAGTGTGGTGTACAAAAACAAAGATTTGTTTTGTTTTTGTTTTTATATACATGTCTTAGCTGTTATTACCAGCTATTTATTTATCTTCCAGTTCAAAACCACTCTGGTATTTCACTTCAACTGGAAAACTGAAAACAATTTATTTTGTGCTGTATTTTCTTTAATATGATTAAAGGATGACATTATTTTATTTTGAACTATTTTCTGTTTTAAAAGTATCCAATTGTATGTAACTGTGGCGTGAGGTAGATCCACACTACAAATCAGCAAATAAAAAAAAATATTTTAAACCAAATTAGGTTGAAAATACAAGTAAGGAAGTGCACTGCATATTCCGTGCTAAGCTATCAACTAGTAGCAAGGAACAAAATTCCTACAGTGTATTGTGAATAAAGTGAGCAATGAACCATGATTGATTTAAATCACTGAGACAGTTATGTGATAGAATGAGTAATCGAACATTGAAGTGATCAATGTGACAACAGAACAAATGACATAGCTTACATTCTTCCATACAACACCCAACCATGTCTGTCTGGACTGGGGCTTGTAAAATATGTTTCTCAGGATTTGACCATCTATCAAGGGAAAATCTATAAAGAAGGTTTTTGCTGACTGTAGGTTTGGTCAGGGGTGTCACCAGGGATTTTGGGCCCCACGAAATAACCTCACATTGGGTCCCACCCAAGAAAATCTGATGTTCTAATATTTTTTGAGGACCCCTGTCAGTCTGAGCGCTCCTGAGCCTTGGCATCGCTGGGCACAATAAAAGCCCACCCTCGTTTTCATTCGACTGTCAATCAACTGGTCATTTAATCAAACTTTGTCTCTTTTTTTCCATTGGACTGTAACATTGATGTTGTTTAGTAGTAGCCATTTTCCACATTAACTGCAATTTCCATAATGCCATCAAGCAATCTGCTTAACAATGTCAAGAAATACCTTTTCAGGAATGTGTAGGTACCAGCTCTGCACAAAGAAGCATAAGGGTGCTTATCATGAAGATGCACAGCAAAGTTTCTAGTGCAGAATCAGCCCTGATAGAGTACTGTGGTGTGGGGATGGCTGGTTTAAGCAGCCACACCTGCCCTGGGTCAAGCTAATTAGACCTGGCCAATTGGATAATTGGTTAAGAATTAGATAATTGGCCAGGCTAATTGGACCCAGGAACAGGAGTGGCTGCACCTGTGCGTAGTGAGTGCATTGAAAATGCACTTCTTGTACGTCGCTTTGGATAAAAGCGTCTGCCAAATGAATGTAATGTAATGTAATGTAATCACTGCGCACAGGTTAAATCTGCCATCCCCACCCACACCAGGAGCTTCTCTGTCATGACAGTGTTTAAGATCTGCTCACTTGGCTGTAACATCTTGCCAAACCCTCGAAAATAAATGTGGACTGTTTTAACATCATCTCCCTGTGTCTCTGTGCTGGAGGGCCCCAAGGAAAGCCACTTCGGTGGCCTGTGGCAGGCGTGTTTGCCACAAGTACATGTGGGCCCTGTTGTAGTCATATCAGTGTGGTGAGTGTTTGAGCACAAAATGGCTTCCCTGCATCACCCAGGTGGGTGTTATATACCAGTTGTGGTCAAAGCTTCCCCCTTTCACTGTGAAGGGCTTTGAAAAAAAAACACTGCAATCTATTGAAAGTTGCCATGGCTGCACTAAGAGATTAAACGAGCAAGTGAAAAACATGACAATCACAAGAATATCCTAATTGCAAGTAAATACAGTATTCCACACAGTGACATATTTTGCATGGATGAAACCTCATGGTACATGCACAGTATTGTCCATATTGTTTACATAGGCCAATATTTTATTGAAATAGTTATCTTGCATGTATATAAATAATATGCAGCAAAACAAAGTCCAAGATATGAAGGCACATTAAAGAAGAATAATGGCTCGATTAAATGCACAGCCTATATATATATATATAGAATTTGATTTTCCTTTTACCCTCAAACATTTGTTTCCCATTGCTCACAAGGGATCAAGGTCAAAGCAAAGCAACAAAACAGACAAAACAATACAAAACAATGCAACAATATAGGTGATAATAAACATAGGACATGTCAATATCATGGTGATTTCGTAGGTTCTGAATGAAGAGAAATCCAGGTTACGTAAAATATAAACATACTGTGTGTATTCAAATAGGACACCTACCGGGCCACTGGCTGGGGAGGGGTTCATTAAACACAAACATAAACTTATTTTGTACATTTATACAGATGGCCTGTCAGGGTACTGGCTATGGACGATTAAATTGAAAATGAACATGCTGTGTATATTTATATAGGTGACCTGTCAGGCTATTGGTCGGTGAGGATCACATGATGTGCATGATGCTATGAGCGTAAACACAGGGCCTTGTGGTTACGGTCGTCATCAGGTCTGGGGGTCGGCCACCTTGAGCTGACCGCAGGGTGTTTTTGCGCGGGCGCGGTCAATGCTTCCTCCCACGCCTTGGCTCCAGCTGGCTGTACTCGGAGGCATTGCCGTGGGAGAGGGGCTGTCAGGGAGAGGAAGAGTCAAAGGAAGCGGGGGGGGGGGGGCGCAGGGAGAATCAGAGAGATATAAGTTAAGGGAGAGGGAAAGAAGTAGGGAGATTAAAAGGGATAAGGAAAATAGTGATACAATCAGAGGAGTGACAGTGAGCATGAAATTGCTGGCTTGGGTGCTAAAAGAAACAAAAGCCAGGATTATACCCATAATTCATTGCTAGTACTGATTGCGCACCTGGTAAGTGGAGTCATTCTGCTGGTTCTGAATAAGGTTCTGTCGGTCCGACGCTGGAAGAGATGGAACAGATGGGAATTTTTCTCTACTGAGCCTCTGATGCACTTAACAAAAATCGAGTAAAACACAGCATGCACAAACAGCCATCTGTAAATGTCCAGATGTAGACCAATAATCAATTAATGAATGTGTGTGTGTGTGTGTGTGTGTGTGTGTGAGTGCATGCGTGCGTGTGTGTGTGTGTATGTTAAGCTAATTTTAAGCTCCATATTGCATAAAATGCATAGGGCCTAACTGTGCGTGCTATTTCGAGGTTTATACCCTGTTTGGCTGAATGATTTGTCCATAACTCAGAGGCTTGTATGTCAGGTTACACAGGTTATGCATTCATATATACATAAAGCCGAAATTTTGAAATCTCGAGGCGTGGAAATCTAGGCTGAGAGACATTTTTACATAAATTAACTAGGTTAACCCCAATATAGCTCAGGTTTTACCTGGATGTTACCTGTCTATGTCCTCATCAGCTAGAAAACTTGCACTTTTCAACCAAATACAGTTCAGGTTTTCACCTGAAAGCCTCAACAGCATTTCGCCAACTTTTCACCACAAAAATGTTCATTGTGTTAGATTGGTGAGGTCAAAAGGCAAGATAAATGCAACATAACTGAAATTGTAAAGGCTGACGAGCTCATAGTAGGAATAGTGCATGGATTTGTTTAATATCAATATTGCCTTGATCGTAATTATGATAAACCTGTGCTCATCCATACCGTATGTGGCCCTGGTAATTTATCTGTTGTAAGCTGTCCTAGTAGCTAAAGGAGAGAGGCTGCTCACCTTTGTTGGCCTGACGGTAGACCTTTCCCTGGGGCTGGGAGGCAAGGAGGTAGACGGCCACTCCGATTAAAGCCGTGGCAATGACCTCTCCCACGACGATCCCAGCCACGGTCCCAACATCCAAGTCCACACAGTTGTCACAGGCTAGAAACATAGGCGGGTAATAAGCAGAGTGACATCACAGCGTGTTTAGTTTCCTCACAGACAGTTACATGCTGAAAATCCCGCAGTGGGAGGTACATCACAGTGGGAGATATTCGTTGGCAGTGCCGTCCAGGTGAGCTAACAGTGACATCACAGTGGGAGATATTCATTGGCAGTGCCGTCCAGGTGAGCTAACAGTGACATCACAGTGGGAGATATTCGTTGGCAGTGCCGTCCAGGTGAGCTAACAGTGACATCACAGTGGGAGATATTCGTTGGCAGTGCCGTCCAGGTGAGCTAACAGTGACATCACAGTGGGAGATATTCTTTGGCAGTGCCGTCCAGGTGAGCTAACAGTGACATCACAGTGGGAGATGTCCGAATCAGCCTCCTAACTATTGTGTCCTCAAAGCATATGCTGCCTATTGCATACTTTTTAGTGGGTATTTTTAGTACGCAACGGACAGTATGTGAAAAATATCCTCCATACTATTCTGCAAACGTGCGTGTTGTAAGTCGTTCCGCCCTTGCACGGCCTTGCTTACGTGTTGTTGTTGAAGGAAATATCAGCATAGCTGCTTTTTTATTGCAAATTGAACATACACAAAAACATAATAACAAACAGCCAAGGGATATATTTACAAAAATACCTCAAAGATGGTACACAAATCCATTGTTTAAACAGCTTGTATGTATTCCTGGGTTTAATAAATAAAGGTTTTCTATTGCTAGATTTGGACTTATGAATATGGAATTTGTCTAAAATAATGAGTTGTCTAAAATTATTGAAACCAAACAATACACCTTCCTGGGATTTTAAGTATACTACATATAAAGAAAATTTTGCCTACTTAACGTTGTCTCAGTAACTTAAAGTTACTCAACAGCTATAGACAATAGTAGGCAAGTGCGCTTATTTGGTAACAGGCAGCTAACAGTGACATTATAGTGCGAGCTGTTCATTGGCTCTGATGTCTAACAATGACTCCATAAGGAAATAAGATAATAACCACAGAAATGTAAGAGAACAAATGATCTAGTTCTGTGGTAATAACACAGTTAAAATAATGATCACAGTGCCCTCTAAATGAAATCATATAAGAGAGTTTAGAGAAGATTGTCCTGCTCCTAAATGCATTCCTAAATTTGGCCAGTTAACTTTTTGTATAAAAGCCTCTAAACAATGGAATTCGTTGCTAACTGGTATTAGCATTAATTTTCATAATTTAAGCTCCAAAGGCAAAATATGGCTGAAGGAAAATAAAATTTTTCAGCATCAACTAAAATCCTTTTTTTTTGGCAAATACTATCAGTACCACTTAATTCCTCAACAGCTTTTTAACAGCATGTTTTTGTGATAGTTTATGTTTTTCTTTTACTTCACTTACTTCGAAATTTTACCAAGATCTTCACATTGTCATCATCAGTCTGGCATGTGTATTCGCCCGAACTGTCATCCTTGTACTCGAGTACTATTTCTGTTTGGTTCAAAATCTCTTTTCTACCTATAATCCATTTCTTTGCGTTTTTACAGGTGAGTTTGACACCTTCTCCAGCATCATCGGTTGTGATCTGTGAATTGCCTGTACAAAAGAACAAAAAAAAGGGTAACGGTATCAAATTATTTTTGTAATTAGCAGACAGCTATTGTTAAAATAAATGAAGACGCCCTGCCACATGACGGAATCATACTGAATTAGAAGCTCAGGCACCAGACAACCATAGACAACCAGACTGCATATAAGGAATATATCCATGATGAATGTGGAATCATAGATAAATCTGGGCTCTTCAAACTGGAGATATAATATGGAAGTACATCTCAAGATTATACATTCAGTTGTAATTGGTTTGAATGAACTGTCACAGTGTGATAATTTTTCAATAGGTTATTGTAAGTAAAACTGAAATCAAAGGTTGTTTAGGGTTGTGCTATTATGCCTGGAAGGAAATTTCCTTGAATGGAAATATTAATATGATCCTGGTATTGGTAATGAAATACCACTTTTTATAGCATGGCTAAAAAAATGTATATATGGAAGGATTAGATCTAAGAGATTAGAAAGAGTCTTAAGTGGCAACATAACGTAACTATAGGATTAGTTGCAATAAAGAAACAAATTTATAAAGTGACAGTGAAGAGAAGGATCCAGAACAGCTTTGGTGCTAAAAATATAGATTTGGGGACACTTTGCCTAGTGTCCCCATGTCTCTTTCTGTTCCAACAGTTTGCAACTATCTAAGGTAAGGAACAAATTATGAATATGTCAAAATCAATAAAATCTATAATTTAATCACTGATGACAGAGTATGACATGTGCAAAACAGAAGCCTAATGTATGAATTCATGCAGTAAAGTTCTTTATATATGCTTTGGTTCTTTTTTGCTGTATTGTATATCAAATATAAAATTATTTCTTAAGATCCTAATGTACACAAGACTTCCATTGTCTCAACTCAGTTTGCATTAGGTTGGCAATCACATTATCAACATATACAAATATGTAAATCTGATAAATGTGAAAAGGCTATTTGTGGTCCACTGTATTTCAGATGAAGACCTATGGGTCAAAACACTAACGATAACATGCTAAAATAAAACTTAATATCACTTTGTCTTTGTTGCATAAGTGTGTGAGCTTCCATTTTGGATTTTCTAATCCAATGCCAAACACTTTTTTAACTTTGATAATATGTCCGCAATCAATTAAATATATATATATATGATTGAACTCTCTGAAAGATTACACTCTGATTTTAAATGCCTGTATGGATAGGTATGCGATATCGCCTCATCCTAAAGAGACTACCAAAAGCATTAAATCAGTGTGCACAAAATGTTTCTTTTTATATGAAGTTTGCACATTTCAATATTATTTCTTTACATTTTTTTAACAATGAAAAATTAAAGTGTGTGATAAATTCAACAGAACTGACCTCAAATTTTTGAATTTAGTTTAAAGCTGACAAGCACACATTATTTAACCACAGCCAAGTTGTACACAGAGAAATGTGCATATCTCATGCTATGTGTTCAATGTAATGTGAATCGATATAAAAGACTTCTGTCAAGCCACTTCACCTTCTTAAAAAAAAATTAAAATAAAAAATTTGAATTTTTAAAGAAAATTTTTTTTAAAGAAACATATAGAACAGTGTATGCCTTTGTGGCAATGCATGCATATTTCTCTTGATTTAATTTGTCTCATTTAACCTAATGAAAATACATTAAAAATCCAAGGCAGTTAAGAATGGGAATAGTATGCATGACCCAAAGTCAAAGACTTGTTGGCAGACAAATCATGAATAAGCACACACACACTGTATAAAGCACAATATATACAGTACTGTACCTTTTTCATCTGCAGAAGCTGTGAACAGAAGAAACAGTTTGTTATGGTGGCAGTAAGTAGAACAAGGGCCTATAACTGTTGCTATGGGACTAAAGACCTACAGTTTAGTGACTTCATCTATGCATTACAAAACTGCTATATATTATAAGTAACAAACACATAAACATATGTACAAATGGACACACCTGCAGGGAAAAGATTACTTGAGAAGTATATGACTTTTTTTTACAATTCAGCCATTTTGGCTCCATTTTGTAATAGTTTTCCTGGTTACAAACATCTGCTAAGTGATTGTAATGTGATGTAATGCTTTTAACAAAAAACACTCACAAATTGTACATTTAACATTGTGGCCAAATCAAAAGTACAGCGGTTTTTAAACAGTATAATGTGCTATCCTACCCATGGACTATATAACATTTAAGAAAGAAACTCTGTTTCGGGTTAACATTATTGGGACGTCCAAACACACACACAGAAAAAAATGTTTAGTATTCTTACCAGCTAAAGTCAACATAACCATCACATACACTAAATGGACAATCCTTTTCCCCTCCATTTTATCTTCTCGCTTCCCACTTGCAGAGATCCGTTACAGAATCTGTAGGACAAAAGGCCTATTATGAGTTTTCAGAACAATCGGGTTCCATCTGAAGACCCTACAGTTTTGACATACCCAACTTTACCGTTGCCATATCAGACCACTGTCTTTTGTGTTGCATCTATGTTCCTTTTAACATGTTTAAGAATTTTTATGTTGTATAGAAAAACAACACAGCGAGCAAGAGCCTTTATTTTTTACCTCAAATGTTGAGCCCGACTCCTTTGTATAAATGTCAGGTAGAACCCTATAAGCAGTCGGGCTGTCGTAAGTGCTGTATACTTCCTGAGCTAAGCAGGCCCTAGTTGAAGGGACGCCATTTTCTGTCTCCATCATCCATTTTATACAAAACACAGTTTGCACAGTTGAGTTGCCACATCGTTGCGTCGCTTTCACTGCACAAATATTGCCAGAAACTCACTATTTTCCACTCTGCTTCATTTTGTCAAGCATGTTAAATGACAGTTTTGGCAGACATATTCTTTGTGTTTTTAAGGTCACAGAAAAAACGTGTGGTTTTAGTAAAACATACACTTTATTGACAAAATGGAAATGATGATCCAATATCATTTCAAATAAATGTCACATTAAATCATATTCTCTATGAATTATTAAATATTTCCCTAATTTTAAAACCATACACATGAATGAATCAGAGTATGTTTCTATTCATGTGGCAAAACAGAATTTATGTCCCATATTGTTTCCACTGTAACTGACATTTCATAGCAGTGAACATGCTTGTCCCGTTTTATATATGCTTTAGGTTTAAAACATTTTTTTTTGTTTGTTTCTGTTTATTGTTGTATTTATCTAAATATAAACCAAATTATTCTTCTTGCGAAAGATCAAACTGAAAAACCACACAATTCATGAGTTTTTACACATAGACGTATGCCATTGCAAACTTCTTTCAACAATGTACAGAAGTAGATTTGTGCATTAAGAGACTTTGAAGCAATCTATCAAATTACATGGCAGATATCAATTATTAATATACTTTTTAAATGGCAATGAGCATTTTTTTTCTAAAATGATATAGCATGGTTATAAATCATAAAAGATTTTTTATAATTATAGTATAAAACATCTAATTATGGCAACGTGTTATTGGGTGATAACAATTTACCTGTCATCATAGCAGCATAAGAAGCTATCGCTATTCTTTATTGCTATATCTAACAGTGCTGATATTCTATAGAAATTCTTTTCTTTAGTTTACACTTTAATGGATGGATCGTGGGTCCCTTCCTATTCTTTCACGAGACGAGATCGGGGACGTACCTGTGGAGTCACCACTTGGCTGAGCTCTCCGAGCTTTCTCAGAAAGTCAAGGAGACTGCTTCTCTTCTGTCCGCCTCTCTCACAGTCTGTCACCGCACCCTTCCATCTCTCTGTCCCGGCAGGGGAAGCGCGTACGATTGGCTGAATTCAAGGGCCCGGCAGCTCCGCCTCGCTGAAGCTAGGCGGCGTCGCTGCATCCGGGATGGCTGTCGCTTTCCGGTAAAATGCGACAAAAAGAAAAACAATAAAGATGTGACCGCAAGGCTGCAACGTTGAGGGACAGGTGGGGTTAGTGTGTGGTGTCTACATGAGTCGGTGGTGGGGGTGTGGGTGGGTTGGGGGATTGTGAAGGTTCCCATTTTGCAACTTGTGAAATACGGGGGTGGGGGGGCCCAACTTGGCACGTTTGCTTTAGGTGTGACACGCATCATTATCCGTTGCCACTGTATCGTCATGATGGGGATTAAGTGGTTATTGAGTTTTTTGCCTTTTGGCTGTGGGGCATTCCTGAGCGGCTGAGAGAAAACAGCCTGCTCACAACTCCCCACTGCAAAGGGAGCAGCGGCAACGAGACAAAGAAGAGTTCCCACAAGCTGTTTCCTGCACGGTAACGGCAACCCGCAACACCCTGTGACCTAAAACTGCCATCTGCTCTCCCCCCCCCCCATCTCTCTCACTCTCTCTCTCTCTCCAAACACACACAAACACACACACACAAACACGTACTTACACGCAAACACATCTAGGACAAGGTCTGCTGGCAACACAAGCACCAGCCTTGCATGTTTTTGGGCAAACACTGAGTAACAGTCACTCCAGGCCCAATTAGCCATCCCACTGCATCCTATTTACATAGAAACAGCCTCCTGCACATCCTCACCTCCCTCCACCCACAGCCATATGGCTGCCATGCGGCAGAGCACTTCACCAGGAAGCTCTCTCTCACACACAAACTCCCACACTCGCATATTTTTGCATTGCGCATTCAGATGCTCAAGGCTTCCACAAAAGCACCTGCAGCCCGGTTTGATGAACAGTGTCACGTCACCCCTGACTTCCCTTTCTCTGATTTGGGAATATAGTGCCCCCTGCTGGCTGTCAACCAGGCAGGGTCTCTTTACCCCCTGTTGCCTCCAGGACAGCCAAAATTCTCTGTAGCGTGGATTTAACTAGGGGCTGGAAACATTCCTTAGGGATTTTGGTCCATACTGACTCCATAACATCACGCAGTTCCTGTAGATATTTCGGTCACATATTCATGCTGCAAACCTCACCTCATCCAAAAGGGCATACAGTAGAACCTCTACTACCCAGCGCCCTTGGGGAATCAGTGCTACCGGAAAAGTAGAAAGTTCCAGATAGCGCTCCAAAGATAACGTTGGAGCCATATTAGCATAGCTGTTTGGTTGTTTAAAGCCAATTTATTGATGGCCATACAGCTTCACAGCACATGCCATTCTCAAAGAAAAATAGACATTTTGTGCATTGTCTTCACAAATCCACCACAAAATAAAGGCAAGACAATGTACATTTGGTGTTGAGCAAGTGGCATATTTGTTAATTTGTTAATTAAGGTCCCGAAATTGCATGCCTTGGCATATTTTCGATAGTTTTTTTTTATTTTTTAAATGACATATTATTAATTATTTCCTCACCCCGACCGGTGAGTCTATGGGAGAGGTTTGCAGTGGGCTGATTACATAGGTCCCTTTGGGTAGGGGCAATGGCACCATAAGGGGGGGAAGTTAGGATGATTTCAAGGGCCCTGGCGGACAATTCCAAGGGCTCTGACTGACAGGGCCCCTAAACAAATTGTGCAGGGACTTGGTGGCCTGGGGTGGTGGGGCATGATATGAGATCTTTCCTTGGGGCCCAAAATCCCTAGTAGAACCCTTGGGTAGGGGAATAAATGTCAAAAATGCATAAATGAGGGGGGGGAAAAAACAGCCAAAATTCCAATAAGTAGAACATTCTGGAAATTAGAATGCGGGATAATAGAAGTTCTGCTGCGGAGGTGGGTATACCAGGTCCTGGAGAGCCACAGGGTTTGCTGGTCTTTGTAGTTACTTGGAAATTAACTGGTCAAATAAAGCAGTCTGTTGCACAGTTAACTCACTTCGTCTGGTTTCTTGGATCTAAAGCGGCTGTTGGCTCCACAGAACCAGGTTTTGGCCATTCCTGTTCTACTGTATATTTATTCTGTTCATGACACTTAAACTTTGGCTCCACCTGTTGGCTTGGTATATTAGGCACCAATTAACCAAAGCACAAAACCTGAACAGAGCCAGCCAAGGAAGTAGTGAATTACACAATCATCTTTATTAGATTATTTATAGCTACCAATTAGATTATGTCTATGTGCATTCCCAGGTGCATGTAAGTCTATAGAAATATACTGTTTCACGTCATACATTGTCATGGTCATTCTCATAGTCACACAAAGGAAGTGATCACATTTAACATTCCACATTGAAGCAGAGGGTTCTGGGAGTGTGGCCAACAGACAGTACAGAGATGTGTCCCCTAGTCACTGACCCTGCACCAGTTCAATCTTTTCACACAAAGTGTCAGTGGTCAGGAATACATGAGGATAAACTGATCTGGGACCAGAGCTTAACACTGGCATGTCACATAGCTGCTATAGTGGCTAAAGAGAGTGCAACCCAGCCTTGATTCCCCTTAATACAATTTCTCAGTCATTGTTGTCCCCACTGTTTTTCGATCCAGACAAATCAGTTTAAGGTGTGTATTGAAACAGGGATTTAGCCTGGCCATCGTTGTTGATTCAACCTCTTTTCTCAGAGAAATGGCCCAGTCTGACGTTATGTGCTTTTTCTTCCTGCTGTCTCTCCCTGCCTTAGCCTGCCCCCCTCAGCACCGGTTGTCCTGATTGGCAGAGCGATTCATCAGTTGGTTGACTGGCAGGTCCGCTGGGCATCTGACTGGACAGGTGTGTGACCCCCCTGCTCCATGGGGAGGGGGGGAGTGGTCAGAGCCAGATTTCATCGCTGCTCATGCTGTTCGCCTTGTAGATGTAGCCCACCATGGGGAACTTGGAGAACCCTGGGGAGATCCACACACAGGTTCACACATGCACTCTCACACATGTCCCATGCAATGGGGAATTAGGATCAGTGTGATTATTAGTTGAAAGTTAGTATAATGGGGAATCAGCATCAGTGTGACTGGTAGATTCATGTTAGTGTGATGGAGAATCAGCATCAGTGTGACTGGTAGATTCATGTTAGTGTGATGGGGAATCAGCACCAGTGTGACTCATAGATTCATGTTAGTGTGATAGGGAATCAGCATCAGTGTGACTCATAGATTCATGTTAGTGTGATGGGGAATCAGCATCAGTGTGACTAGTAGATTCATGTTAGTGTGATAGGGAATCAGCATCAGTGTGACTGGTAGATTCATGTTAGTGTGATAGGGAATCAGCATCAGTGTGACCAGTAGATTCATGTTAGTGTGATAGGGAATCAGCATCAGTGTGACTCATAGATTCATGTTAGTGTGATAGGGAATCAGCACCAGTGTGACTCATAGATTCATGTTAGTGTGATAGGGAATCAGCACCAGTGTGACTCATAGATTCATGTTAGTGTGATGGGGAATCAGCACCAGTGTGACTCGTAGATTCATGTTAGTGTGATGGGGAATCAGCATCAGTGTGACTCATAGATTCATGTTAGTGTGATGGGGAATCAGCATCAGTGTGACTCATAGATTCATGTTAGTGTGATGGGGAATCAGCATCAGTGTGACTGGTAGATTCATGTTAGTGTGATGGGGGCACCTCGGGCAGCGTAGGCAGCAGTTAGGTCCTCTTCCTCCTCTCCCTCTTTCTTTCTCTCTCCTGGATTATGCCTTCGCTCCCCCATTCCTGTAGCAGGCATGGCACAGGCACACAGACAGCATCAGAAAGAACCAGCGTACTCTCAGTGCCCCAACTGGAGCGGAGGTCTCATTACAATCTGTGCAGATAGACTGTGTTGTGTCGGTGTCTGTGATTGGTCAGGGGTGCTAGGAGCCTGTTGTTAGTTATTTATGTCTTTTTCTATGGCTGAAGTCACACATCCTCCAATGAGATCACCTGGCATATTTTATCATATATTTTGGAAACCCCCACACAGCAATAATTAAGGAGTCCGCCTTTACCGATCTATGTGGAATGGGGAAATAAAATTTGAAATCCGAGACAGGTAACACATCGGATCTTCAATCTGATTGGTTATCGCACCGTGTTCCCCGTCTTTCTGGTCGCTCCGCCGGCTTACTTCACAACGCCGGCTATCCCAGCATGCCTTGTTGAAGGATGTATGGCTTCAGGGTTAGCTAGTGCTCCTTGACTCCGCCCACATACCCAGCCCCCAGCTGAATCTCTCACCTTTGCGGAGGGTGCTGAGGTCATGGAGCTGCAGGTTCGAGGGCAGGGACATGTTTTCTCGTGGTAGATACACATTGCCCACCTGTACATTGGGTGACTCACTGCCACAACAGACACACACAAACACACATGGACACAATCATACACATAAACAGGCGAACATACACACACCCGCATAAGCGCAAATACACACAAACATAAACATACACCACAAGTACACACCCACACACGTGCACACACACACACCCACACGCAAAAGCATACAAAAAAATACAGTACAGGTTGAAAATAGTTATAGGATTGAGAGACCTCATGATCTCCATAAAAAACAAGTGGATCAATCACATGTATACGCTGACCAATTGGCTCATTTGACTTTGTGATTGACGGCGTATCTTAGCTCCACCCACTATAGAGTTCATGTCTGTCATCACTGGCTCAGAACACACATGAAAAACATCAGACAGAGCCAGAACAGGAGGATGCACATGGCACTCTAATCTGCAAAGAACAGGATGAGTGCACTTCATCACCATGCCACACTTGCCTCTTGGGTATTGTGATTTCCACTGCTTTCTCTAAAACCAACAAGAGAAAATACATTAGATTACATTAGAACGCTGGCGTAATGTTCTGGAATGTTGTTTTATGTAAAACAACATTGTAGCAATGACTTTGAAACCCTTCTCTTTTTTTTACTACCCTCAAACCACAACATTCCAAATACATTGTAAATAGGTCCAGATTACACATATACTTTTTTTTTCTTGGGACATTTTGTGTGACCTCACAAAAAATGACAAAAACAAATAATTTCCCAGTATTTCCGAGACAGGAAATGTTTCAACAACCTGCTAGGAACCTGGCTCTATCAGTTCTCTTAGTCTTTATGACCTCCCCTCATTTCCAGTGTTTACTCTTTCATTCATCTGTCCTCTCCTGTCATGACCCATCTTTTTCAACAGCGTCAGCTTTCATCTTTCATGCTCATTGGCTATAAATAGCTGTACGAAATGATTATTGTACCTTATCGAACCTGTGTTTTGTAGTTCTTCCAATGACCATGAAATGCACTTTTGTACGTCGCTTTGGATGAAAGCGTCTGCTAAATAAATGCAATGCAATGTCATCCCCCCATTTCTTGCCTTTCTCCTCAGTCATTCCCCTTCTCACCTACATCCTTCCCCTTGTTCTTGTGGAGCAGACAGAGGAGCAGCAGGGTGAGGATGAGGAGGGTGACGAACCCAACGGCGCCCCCGGTGACGATGCCCAGCACTGGCACCTCCACGCTGGACTGCAGGAACTCTGTGTCAGGGAAGAGGGAAAGGGACAGGAGTAAGAGACGCACAAGGCCCCCTGACCTTGTCAGAAAGGGGCTTTCTGTTACAATAAACACACTTGCACAGCAATGCTAACGCCGGGCAAGCTAGTGCATGCCAGTGGTCAGCTGGAGCAAAGCAGCAAGGCTATAGTCAAGGATGGGGTTATCACCAGAGGTGGAAAGTCCAGGGGTCAGGAAGTAAAAAAGCCAGCTGTTTTCACTAATTGGGTCTACCTCCTGACTAAAGAATTGTGCTAATTAACACATCCAGGTGACTAGAACAAAATACTGGGGAGGTGTTCTACTTTCTGAACCTGAACTTTCCACCTCTATTTGGCACAGGTAGCCCATTATATTTAAAAAAAAACATTATATTTTAGTGCCCATCTTTCAGTGGGAGAATGACATCAGAAATGGGCGCTGACATAACCGCTCTATGTAGTCGTTTAAGGGCCAGAAGCACCCCTGGGCCGCACATGTAAAAATTTTATTTTCTTAAATTTTTTTTAGCACTTTTGTGGCACAACAACATTCTGGTCTAGGGCCACCAAAACCCCTAGGGCTGGCGCTGTAGGACATTAACACCAGGGAGTGGCACTGGCCCCTCCAAGGCCCGAACAGTGGACCGGCAAAGCAGGCCAGCAGTCCTGAGTGTTCAGGCCCTTCTTCAGCCCGCCTGGGGGGAAACCATGGCGACTGACCGGCGAGAGTGAGGTTGCTCTGGGCGACGCCCAGGCTGTTGTTGGCGTTGACGGAGACGTTCCCCGCCAGGCTGCTCAGGGTCACCCGCAGCGTGTGGTTCATGAGCCAGGGGTAACTGCGCGAGTCCATGATGAGGAAGTCAGAGGTGTTGGCCACCAGACGGCCGGACTGGTCCACCCAGGTGATGGTGGCGGGGGGGTTGGAGCGAACCAAGGCGAAGAGGACCAAAGACAGGCCTGGATCGGAGGTGTCGCTGTAGTGTGCATTTACGCGCACAATCTCCGGCAGAACTATGTGAGAGAGCAGAGGAAGTAAAAGAAGACTCAGGCCAGCCTGTTTTTTTAACCACAATGGTGGGGTAATATTTCTGTCAATAATGGAAGACTAGTCAGTGCCGGGGTTAGACATGAAATAAAGCTTGATTTTGAAATCTGACTGGGGATAGGCATAGTGCCCACATTAAAAAGAATCAAAAGTTTTTTTTTATGCTAAATTCATTCCATTAGCACAGAGAGCAGGAGGCACAAAATAATTTCAATAGCAAGCTATCATCAGTGCATACATTAGGCTTGGAAAACATGCTTATAAATATACGGGTGGTTGTGACCAACAACTGGCCCAGCATATTGGCCCGCTGCACCATTAGGCTAAGTGGATGAAGGTGAGCACTCACACTGCACATTGAGAATGACGGTGGCGTTGTAGCTCTCCCCGTTTCGGGGGTCCGAGGCGGCGCACACCAGCTCCCGGTCCCACTTCCTGGCCCTCAGCGTGAACGTGCTGTTGCGTTTGGACTCCCCCTCCGGCGCGCCCGGCACTTCCTGTGACGTCATCACCAGCTGCCCCGTTCCGCCGCCTGACAGCTGCTCCTGCCTCTCCCCATTCAGGTACCAGGTCAGTAGGGGCGGGGCTTGCGGGTTCCACCCCTCTGATTGGCAGTTGAATTGATGGGTGATGTTCTCTTGCAGCGTGACTGCAGAGCGCAACTGTCCGTCGATTTTAGGTAAGGCATCAATGGCACCTGAGTGTTTAGGTGTTGAGAAATGGAAATCACAAACAAGGCTGTAAAGTGAAAAATTCTCTTTTGCGTGACACATTTCTGCCATTTCATGTGTAAAATGATAGCAATTACACTCTTATTTAATTATACTTCAGTATTTAATTATACTTCAAATCATTTCTGTGATGATCATTTCTACTGTACCAAGCAATGACATTCATGACCCGAATGATGGGTCAGTGTCGGATCAGCAGTTGCTGATGACGTTTTTTGTGACGGGACGACGCGTCCCGCTTTGTCATGTCCCGTGTGCGGGCTCGCCCCGTGTGCGGGCCCGCTGCGTGCGGTTCTGATTCTCACCGGTCCGGACCCAAGCCCAGGTCTGCAACAGCAGCACAGCGGTGTTGACCCCCGGGTTCTGACCCGCACACTGCATCCTGAGTCCGGCAGGACGGCCCGGTCACAGTGACCTGCGCAGAAACACACAAACTCAAAAACAGAAAGACAGGAAAGAGATGGATGGACAACACTGATGGGAAAGCCAGGCAGCGTGTGTGTGCGTGTGTGTGTGCGTGAGAGAGAGAGAAAGAGAGATAGACTGAGAGAGAAAGTGAACAGGTGAACAGGCATGGACAGGTGCAGATTAATAGACAGGCAGTGATGTACAGAGACAGACAGACCGACCAACAGCACAGAGACTGGAGAAGCGGAGCCAAACTTTCATATTTCACACAGACTCGCGCATTTGTACTCCTGCAATTCACCGGCTGGCGGTTTCATTTGTCAAATGCGTAAAGCTGAAGGCTGGGAGAAAATGCTATGCAGCCATTGTCGGCTGGAGGGGTTATGTGACACCATTTTGGAATTATTCCTCAGCGAGTAATCCATCTTGCCCATAACAAAAGATAAAAACTCAAAACAAAGCAGTAAATTTTAGTCAGTCGTGGGCCGGACTAAAAAAAATGCACAGACCGCTGGAATCAGCCCTGTGCCAGATGATGTGCTCAGTGCTCGGGCATGGAGGACTGACCGACGCCAGCGAACACAGCGGGTGAAAAAGGCAGGGCATGCGCATCAGCGCGAGCTGGCAAACGGCTTGTTTTTCATCTGCAGGCAGCATGCAGACGTGCCCATTTCTCCTGCCCCACACACACACACACACACACACACACATAAACACACACTCACACACACACACACACACACACACACACACACACACACACAAACACACACTCGCGCGCACACACATACACGCACACAAACACACACACTCACAAACATGAATACACACACACACACACACACACATGCACCTACGCACGCACACACACAGAGCTATGCATACATGTGGAAACAGGCACATATACACACACATGCATAGAAATTAACACACTGACACAAATAAACAGACATACACATGTATGCAGACACACACACGTACACACACTGACAAAAACACTCACACATACAGATGCACAGTCATACACACACACACACAAATATACAGTTGCTCCCACTGACTCACACACAGACGCATACACAAACAGATGCACACTGACACACATACACACGCACGCACGCACATACACACGCACGCACACACACACTCCAGGCATGCAGGAGGCTGTTACCTACGTGCCGCGCGCTCTGGCAGACAGGGGGATTGGGCCGGCTGGCGGCTCCTGCATCACCGCCCGCTAGCCGCTGGATCGTCCGCTGCTCAGCCCCGAACGCTCCGCGGCTGCGCCCGCTATCGCCGTCTGACGCAGGCAGTCATGCCGCCGCCGCCGCCGCCGCCACGCGGGGGAGGGAGGGAGAAGCGGGACAGCGCAGGGCGTGCTGCCTGCCGTATCGATCAAGCCTGGCCCGTTAAGCGCCGGGGAGCTCCCAGGGGGAGGGCTGTCGGTCGGTTAGCGCCTCTGATCTCTGTCCAAATGCGCTCTCCGGATCAGCAAACGAGGACAGATTCCGGGTTCCACCGATTTATCCGCCGGTCCCCGCTCCCCCCCCCCCGCTGCCTCCCCCTACCAATCGCCCGCTCCGCGTAAACACACACGCAGCAGCAGCAGCATCGTCTCTGAGCTCGGCTGCTCTGGCCTGAAGAAGCCTCTGCACTGCAGGTTTGCGCAGGCAGGAGAAGCCGATCCCAGAGCCCTCCTGCAGTCGCGCAGACGGATGGAGGCGGATATTTAGAGCACATTATGACATCAGCTCCTTCCAGTTTCCCCCGATGAACTCCTGCACTGTAAGCAGACTTCACCCCAAGGATGCTCAAGGTCGGAGACATGTATCATTCAGAACCATGGTGGGGATTGTTGCACACAGGACAGGCATTTCCAGAGCAGACACTTATGAAACGGGAACCCAGAGCTTTTGACAACGTGCCCGGCTTCTGTTTCCAGTTTCCTAAAGAACAGAAGATGGCGTTAAACCAAGGCAGTGCTGACGATCCTCACCTGCAGGGAATTCACACCAACAGCCCCGCTTCGCCGACGTCACAGTGTGCCTCATTTTAACAGCACAAGAAATGAATAAATATGAAAATATATGTAAAACATATTACATATTAAAAGACACCTACTTTGGGTAAATTAGTATCCCCCCCCAACAACATGCTAGACGTCCTCATGGATCTGTCTATTCACATGAATCACCCTGACAAACTATCCTTCTGCTCTGCGAGTCATCAAGGAGCTCGTTTCTGTTGTGCGTGTCCATTTTGAGTTTCCTAAAGCTCCATGTTACACAGTCCTGATGGGTATGAGTACGGCTACTGAAAAATACACTGTCAAGCCGTTAACCATGTACAGACAAAAGGCAGACAAACTTTTGAGCTGAAGAATCGGAAATTTAAACCCCCCCACCCCCCCGCACATGCACACACACGACCATTCAAAGTCCGCTTCACACATTTTAATTTTTCCATTTCTTTATTTATATATATATTTATTCATCTTAGTTTGGTTGGGATCTTTTTTTAGTCATTGTCGCACTTTAGTATTTTTGTACTCCAACAAAAAAAAGAAGAAAAAAAAAATAAACAGAAAGAAGAAAAATACAGAGCTAAAAACGAAAAGAGACAGAGGTCAGTGATACAGTGGACAATTGTGCCCTTCGGTCAGAAGGGAACAAATACAGAGAGGAGACGAAACTAACGAGGGTGGGGGGGTGGGGGGGGGACAGCTTGCCGTCAGCAAACGCACAAGCTGTACACAGACTAGGAGACACAGTGAGGTATGAGAAATGGGGGGGTTCTCTTCTCTGTTCCCCTTCATTTGGCCATTTTACACTGAAGGGGTGTCAGTATAACAGTAATCTCCACCAGGGTTATATACTGCATGGTAAATTCAAGCTTTATTAAGGTTTTGTCTTCCTCACCCCCCCCCCCAGTCCCAGTTTTACAGTGGCACGGCCCGGCTGCCCTCGTTTCCACGGCGAGAGACCAGGAAGCGTTGTCTGGAGGCCTCGTCTTGAGACGCAGCGGCGCAGCGGAAGGGTAGCGTAGCCGTGGCGATGGGAAGGCGGTGCAGGGGAGCGCGCAGGAAACCTCGCGCCGCTGCCGCTAACCGGGAAAGCGAGAGCTGACGTTCACATCCACGGCCGTCCTCGGTCGACACCAAGGGGGTGGGGGTGGGGGTGGGGGTGGGGCTGTGGTGGAGGTGGGGGGCTGGTTGGGCTTGTCACCCAGACGTCTCGGTATAGAGTGGGTCCTTGTTTTCGGGATATGACCACCAAATCGGTTGAAGGGGGTTGGGGGGGAGGGGGGGGGATCCACACAAGCTCAAGCCGAAATTCCCCCCACAGTATTAGAGGAAAGCAAAGGGTCCATTTCCCAAATCAGGTGAAGAGGGCCAGTTCTGGTTTGGGGGGGGGGGGGGGGGGTATTCGAAAAAGTCAGCCGGTGGTCGAGGGAGAATGATAATTGGGGGGGGGGGGGTGGAGCAGGAGAGGAATAACGGGTCCTCAGATGACCTGGGACAGTCCTGCGCCCCCCGCCCCCCCCCACCTCCTCCACCCAGTGCTTCCATTGATATGTTTCCGTTTGAATTCCATGCCTCGCAACACCCCTCCCCCAACCCAATGCAATATCGCCCCCCTACAGATGACAGCAACAAACTAGGGAACAACGATCATTGAAATGATACCAGCGATATTTACTACAACGCTCCGCTTCAAGTGTCTTTAAAAAAAAACAAAAAAAAAAAAAAACACACAACTTGTAATTATAATAAAAGTGAAACGAACAATCATTATCACAAACATCTTACGGAGAGGATATCTTTCTGCCCTCTCAGCTCCACACCTCTCCTGTTTTGGCTAGAAATCTCTTTAGAGAAAAAAAACCTGAAGACATCAAAGAAATACAAACATGAATATTAATATTAATATAAAAATAATAATAAAATCCCTACCCCGCCCACCCACCCCTCCCGCCCCACAAGGAAAAAACAAAACAAAACAAAAATACGTATTGATATGAACAGAAACTGCCGTTCTGGTCTATACATGACTGTACAGAGTCAGGAGAGAAAATGAGAGATCGACGACTATTCACAATGACACACACTGTCACGGGAGTAAAATGGGGAGCAGAGGAGGGAGGGAGGGAGGGAGAGAGGAGGGAGAGAGAGGGAGAGAGAGAGATGGAAAGAGAGAGAGAGAGAGAGAGAGAGAAAGATGGAGGAGATGTGTGGTGAAAGCTTAGATTTGGAAGTACAGCCTAATGGACTTTGAAGAGAGAAGGAGAGGGGGAAGAGGGAGAGAAAGTGGGAGAGAAAGAGGGAGAGAAGAAAGGAAAAAGGAAAACAGGAAAGAGGAACGTCAACAGGAGATAAAGGAACAAGGTGACCAGTTGAACAAAAAGTGCAGAATTACACATGTAATTAGAACAAAAGTGTTCTCTTCTTTACAACACATAACTTTTTTCCTTTTAATAATAATATTTATAATAATCATCATTATAATCATAACAATAATGAACTTTTTTTTTTTTTAAAGGAAATGCCGTAATAACAATAATCATAACAATAACGATCATAATTCCTACATGAACTTTAGCAGTAAAAATGTAGTTTAAAAAAGATTAAGAAAAAGAACAACAAAACAAAACAAAACAAAACGAAACAAAAAAAGGAAGAGAGCTGGTTGTCCAGTGCAATCTCCGCGTCACCGGACTGCAGAGCCCTACCCCCCTCCCACCCCGCCAGCTCAGTGGAATGGACTACTCCTGCCCTAAGCTCCATAGGGCTCTGGGCACACAGCCCACTCCAGAATGGTCCACTTTGATACAGTGGGGGGGTATGGGGAGGGGGAGGGTGGCGAGGTGGGCAGTGCCACATGAACACCCTCACAATAAGCGAGGTTTATGTGAATACTATGTGTGTCTGTGTGTATGCGTACGCGAAGGTAGTTCACTGTGTGTGTGTCTGTGAAATGTGGCACGTGAGCGTGTTGCTGTGGCAACGCTGAGGGGAAGGGGAGATGACTGGTAAGCTTGCACTTCCTGGACAGGGGAACTTGGACAGGGGGGACACGCGAAGACAGCTGAAGAATCCAAGCTATTCAATTGGATGGGGAGCCGCGGGAAAGGACCAATGACAATGATTGCTGGGTAGGTGTGCGGAATGCCGGAGGCGTGGCCCCCACCCAGTCCCACCCCCTCACCCCTAACCATCTCTTGAGGACTCCCAGGACCGACACAGCGCCCCCTCTAGACAGACAATGGTGTTTTGGCGAGATGCTGCTCAACACAGGTGGCGAAATGGACCTTTATACACTACGGACAACCCTGGGAGATGGAGAAACAGACATGAGCTCATATGCACTGAGAGCACACCCAATACACACGCTCAAACACTGGGCACTTATGCAACAAGCTGCACAGAGCACAACACGTACAAACACACGCACACACACAGACATGCACACGCATGCATGCGCGCACACGCACACACACACACAAACGCACACACACACACGCACGCGCACACACACACACGCATGTGCACACACGCGCGCGCACACACACACAAACACGCGCACACACATGCGCACATGCTCAGACACGCACATGCACACACACAGACACACACGCTCACACACACGCATAGACAGGCACACGCACACACAGACACATGCGCACACACACAGACACACAAACACACGCACACACACGCACACATGCACACGCACACACACACACACACACACACACAGATGCGCACACACACACACGCGCATACACACGCACTCACACACACCTGTGTTAGACTCCTGCCTGCTCCATACTGTACTGCAGGTCAGGGGGTTTGTAGCTCAGCAGCATGTCGCTGGTGCATGAGGAGGGGTAGCAAGCGGCAGCGTGGAGCTCTCCTTCCACATCACACACTGAGAGGGAGAGAGAGAGAGAGAGAGAGAGGGGGGGAGGGGGCAGGACAGAGAGAAAGAGAGAGAGAGACAAGGAGAGAGAGAGAGCAGGACAGAGAGAGAGAGAGAGAGAGAGGGGAGAGGGGGAGAGAGAGGGGGACAGAGACAGAGACAGAGAGAAAGAGAGAAGAGACAGAGGGAAAGAGAGAGAAAGGAGAAGAGAGAGAATGAGCACAGGTTAGCCCAGTGGAAAGAGAGAGAAAGGAGAAGAGAGAGAGAATGAGCACAGGTTAGCCCAGTTCCTCCACTCTGTGGTGGTTCATGCTGCGGGGCAGCGCTCTCATGCAGGCGCTAAGGCCGTTACCCGACTCCTCCCGATGGTGAAGCTGCTGGCTCCCCGTCAGAGATGATTGGCTGAGGATGTCAGACATCCGGGCGGAGCTAAGCGCCTTCCCGGCCAATAGACTCATTCCCGCCATGGACTCAGCCTGGTCCTGCAGGGGGGAGGCGGGGAGACGAGACTGACCGTCAGCCATACTGTGGGAGGGCACCACAGCGAGGGGGGGTGGGAGGGACCCCCTGTCCTCCGCAGCCCTAGGGGGCGCTGTGTGTCAGTCCATCTCATTGCGCAGAGACAGAAACGGAGGAAGGGGGCAGGAAATGACAGAGGTATAAACGAGAAGGAGGAACGGCACACACGCGGTCGCGCAGACGTGCATACTCATAGCAGCTGCCGCACAGACTCACACACACACACACACATACACAGACACACAGACTCACGTAGGCGTCGTCGGCGGTCTGGATGGTGTGGTGCCGCTGCAGGGGCCCGCGAGGCCGGTAGCCCTCCACCTGGGGGCCCCGGGTCACGTAGCCCACACCATTATGATCAGGCAGCTCCATAGTCTGCCCTGGGGGCCTACACTCCACATGCTCATTCCCAGATGAGTCTAGAGGGAAGACAACAAAGGGAAGTTCAAACAAGGCTTAGTGAGCAGTCTGTAATATGGTGTGAGCACTGCACAGTGTGTGTGTACTGCATGAGCGTGTTACAGAACAGTGTAATGTGAGTAATATGAGGGCTGTATATTGCAGGTATAGCTTGAATAGAGTACAGTGGGTGAGTAATACACAATGGGTGTAGGAGTAGTCTGCACAATGGGTGTAGGAGTAGTGCACACAGTGTGTAGTATAAGTAGTAAGCAGTGTGTGTAGGAGTATTATACACTGTGTGTTGTACGATGAGTACTGTGCAATGTTTGTAGTAGTAGTGCACACAGTGTGTAGTATGAATAGTACACAGTGTTCACATAGTACATGTAGAACAGTACATTATAGTGCAGTAGTGCGTGCTGTGTGCAGTATCCAGCATGTGTGAGGTTACTGAGGGAACACACGCCAAGGCCCGCACCTCTAGCTGTGGTGGCACTGCGCAGGTAAGGGTGCCGGTGCGTGGGCGTGCCGTAGGGCGGAGTGGCCCCAGGGGGGGCCCCCAGCAGCTCGTGGCCCTCCACGCAGGCCACAGCCTTGGCCAGCAGGCCCTCCTGGTACCCGGGCGGCTCGTCCTCCTCCATGCTCTCCGAGTGGGGCAGCTGCAGCGGGGGGCAGTCCGCGGTGCGGATCTGCAGCAGGTGGTGGTAGTGCTGGGGGCTGGGCGAGGGCTCCAGGGCCTCCCCCTGGCTCAGGTGGCGCAGCAGGAGCAGCTCGCTGTAGTCCGGGGGGACGCCGGCGGGGGGGCCGGGGGGCGGGGCGGGCCGGGGGCTCTGCCTCTTCAGCAGGGCGGCCAGGTCCTGGGGGGGCATGCGGGGGTCGGCGTGGCCGCTCAGGGAGTGGCGCGGCGAGAGCAGGCCCTGCAGGGTGGGGGTGACGTGCTGCGACGGGCGGTACTCCGGGGGGGTCGGGGACAGCAGGGCCTGCTGCAGCGCCGAAGGGCTCCCGTACCCCACGCCCCCCGCCGAGCCGCCCCCGGCCTGGTAGGCCTCCAGACCCGGCACTTTCAGGGAGGTGTTCTGCAGGTAGGGATTGTACCCGCCCACCACTCCACCCCCGGGAGGTCCCCGCCCGCCCTCCCCAAACAGGTGTGGGTTGAACTGGTTGGGGTCATAGGTTGTGGAGCACTGGAACCGGCTCAGACTGCGACTGTGGGAGAAAGTGGGCTGAAGTGAGAACTATGAACCCATGTTACTGCTACACACAGAGTTTAACATTTTTACACCATTACACCATTGCATTTAGCCAGCTACAATAAAATCCTCAGTACACATTTCATGAGGCAGCAACTCTCTTGGTGACTGTTAAAATGTCATTTGGTGACGTTATGTTTTGGAGCAAATACATTCCACACACATTTCTCATATGTAAACAATTTTCCCTCCAAGTGTCCTTACTTTACAGTACCCAGGGTTTCCCACAAGAAAATACTCAATGGCAAGTGTTGAGAACGTAGAGGACACTAGACTCATTAAGTGTCCAGAAGTATTTCCGTTTGTTCACAGTTTGTTCCCTAACCACATTACATTACGTATTTAGATTAAATTAGATTCTTTATTATCATCAAATACGTGCATTCGCCGAACATTTACTTTCGGCAGCAGGTCAATTCAGACCTGGTAGCTGCCCAGGCTAAGCGAATCCATGGGAAACCCCGTCATCAAAGCAAGGGAAGTCCTGGTCCAAACACAAATATCTGACCCTACAGTGCAAGAAAATGTAGGGAAACCTACAGCTCCTTTCAATCCCTTCCTCAGGTAGTCTTTTTGAATGCAGACAAGGCCATTACATCAAGACACACAACCAAAACCACTAAGGGAATCCAGTCTAGCATCACATATTCACACAAGGGTGGGGTTAAGCAAAGATATTTTTGCAAGGGAACCCATTTTAAATAGGATGCATTTGCAGAACTATTAGCTGCAGAGACACACTTCTATGTTAAACCTGCCCACCCTTCAGTGAATATGATAAACAGAGAGATGTCTTGGGTCTACCTGCTAGCTTTATGGCCTACATTACAGCTCCTAACTAGGTCCAGTTAATCTACGACTTACGTTTTGTGTAGTCGGTCAGTTTATAGCCATAGGTTGTGAGTTCTGTGGTGATGCCTTCACATTTGACCATGACCTTGCCGCCGGGTTCTAGAGAGGACTGTGTCTGTGTCCTCTTCAGCTGAGACCCTACGACACTACAGGACTGTTCTCTTCTCCTTCTTGTTGCTTTGCCATTACTAGCTCCAACGTATGGCACTGTGCCAACCAAAAAGGCTCTACTCACGACTAAATTGTCTTTTGTTAATGGACTATAACCAAGAAAGAGTCAGAAGTCCTGAGAGTTATAAAAAAATACAAATAAAAAAAACACAGCATACATGCAATAACATATAGAAAACCTTAAAAGAAGGTTAACAAATAAGTACAAAAATAACATGAACAAAAAAAAAACCCCCCAAAAAAAATCTTTGCATGGAGAAGCGCACACATGGAAGAAAAGCAACAGGAGATGGAAAAAAATAGCCAATGAGAATCCAGCGGCATGGAGGGCAGTGCAGGGAGAGCCAATCACCTGTGGGTCTCCGCGCTGTCGGCGCTCAGCTGCTTCCCCAGAACCCTGTGGCCGCACGGCGTGGACAGGTAGCCCTGTCGCTGGGCCCCGCCCCCAAGCTCCGCCTCCTGGACCTGAATGGTCACCTGCTGCTGGGGCATACCAACGGCGCGGGGGAGACCAGGCTGCTGCTGGGGAAGCGCCATGCGGGGGAGGGCCGTGGGGGGAGGGCTCCCGCTGGGGGTCTGGAAGAGGGCGGCGCTGTGCTGGTATGGCACTGAGGACTGGCCACCTGCAGGAGGGAGCAAGGGAGGGAGGGAGGGAGAAACAGATGGTGAGAAAGGAGAAATAGTCATTTTTATTTTGTCAATTTTTCTAAGGGAAACAGACGTCTGGCAAGCAAAATAGTTCAGCACTAAAACGCCTGATTGAATAAGTGAATGAAGGATTTGGTGGAAAACTACGATTTGCTTATGAGTTGAATGTGGTGGTTTTGCGCAGGGCTGCTAGAGCAAAAAGAGCATTTGAGAGTAAATAAAAAATCCAAATGTGCAACCTGAAAATGTTACTATACAAAATATTCAAGGAAAATAAATTTTAAAACATCCAGGCTTCTAAGTTATGAATTAAAATTTTAAAATATATTTCCGGGTACATGATTTCATACCAGTATACCTAGAAATAAGGAACACTGGCCAGTCCTACCTAGAAGTCAAGGATTTGAGGCTGTGATGTCATTACCCAAACCGACACTGCTAGTCATGCAAATATAAATATTAAATATTAAATATAAAATATAAAAAGTAAAAAGGAAGAAAGAGAGGGGTGAGGACCAAAAAAAAGTGGGAAAAAAACTACTCACCATGTCCCTGCATCATTCCCGAGCCGCCAGGGGGCGGGCTCTGATTGGGCTGTCTGAACAGGTGGTTGCTGGGATGCGTGGGGGGTGGGCTGGAGGGCTGGATGCGCAACCTGCAAACGAGACACTCACTCATCTGTGCACTCAGTAGCGCTGAACGATTTCATGCTAACGCTAAACATTTTATTAATCTCATAGGCTAGCACAGATTCAGACAACACGCTAGGTTAGCATAGCATCGCGCCTACTAGGACTGCCAATGCTGTTTATTTGATCTAACTGGAACACGTTTGTAAATGGCAATACTCGCCCATTGGTCAGACACAGTGATTGGTTAACACACAACAGTTTTCTTGCTTTTTTTGGGGTGCTATTGCTGGTGTTATTAGCGTGCGGGCCGTACCTCTGGAGCTGGTGAGTCAGGTGACTGGGCTGGGTTTCTCCATGGCCCAGGGACAGAGCCTGCATGGGGTGGGGGGTGGATGGGGTGAGCGGAGACAGGGGGTGCACAGCACATACATACCATTCAGATACACCACTCACGAATAATGGTACTGTATTTTAATGCATGTATAATTCCACTTCTTAATTTAACTTTCAACCAATTACTGAAACCAGACTGACATAAGCAATACAGGGAACTGTGCAGACTGGAAATTGAGCAGTGTCTACTGTTTTTATTGCGCTTTATTTAACTGCTCTTTTCAACGTAAGTGTGTGTGTGTGTGTGAGACCTGTATCTGCTGGTATAGAATCTGCTGCTCCTGCTGGTAGAGGATGTGCTGTTGCTGTGTGTGTGTGTGTGTGTGTGTGTGTGTGTGTGTGTGTGTGTGGGTATAAGAGTATAGGTATGCAATGTGAGTTTTTACCTGTACTGTGATGGTCTGAGCTGTGTGTGTGTGTGTGTGTGTGTGTGTGTGTGTGAGACCTGTATCTGCTGGTATAGAATCTGCTGCTCCTGCTGGTAGAGGATGTGCTGTTGCTGTGTGTGTGTGTGTGTGTGTGTGTGTGAGACCTGTATCTGCTGGTATAGAATCTGCTGCTCCTGCTGGTAGAGGATGTGCTGTTGCTGTGTGTGTGTGTGTGTGTGTGTGTGTGTGTGAGACCTGTATCTGCTGGTATAGAATCTGCTGCTCCTGCTGGTAGAGGATGTGCTGTTGCTGTGTGTGTGTGTGTGTGTGTGTGTGTGTGAGACCTGTATCTGCTGGTATAGAATCTGCTGCTCCTGCTGGTAGAGGATGTGCTGTTGCTGTGTGTGTGTGTGTGGTGTGTGTGTGTGGAGACCTGTATCTGCTGGTATAGAATCTGCTGCTCCTGCTGGTAGAGGATGTGCTGTGTGTGTGTGGTGTGTGGTGTGTGTGTGGAGACCTGTATCTGCGGTATAGATCTGCTGCTCCTGCTGGTAGAGGATGTGCTGTTGCTGTGTGGTGTGTGTGTGTGTGTGGGGTGTGTGTGTGTGTGTGAGACCTGTATCTGCTGGTATAGAATCTGCTGCTCCTGCTGGTAGAGGATGTGCTGTGTGTGTGTGTGTGTGTGTGAGACCTGTATCTGCTGGTATAGAATCTGCTGCTCCTGCTGGTAGAGGATGTGCTGTGTGTGTGTGTGTGTGTGTGGTGTGTGTGTGTGTGTGTGAGACCTGTATCTGCTGGTATAGAATCTGCTGCTCCTGCTGGTAGAGGATGTGCTGTTGCTGTGTGTGTGTGTGTGTGTGTGTGTGTGTGTGAGACCTGTATCTGCTGGTATAGAATCTGCTGCTCCTGCTGGTAGAGGATGTGCTGTTGCTGTGTTTGCTCCAGGAAGCGCTCATCCTGCGGTGCAGCGTACATCTTCTGCAGCTGTTCACACTCCTGCTCCACACACACACACGCACGCACACACACACGCACGCACGCACGCACAGAGAAAAGGGGGAAGAGTTAGAACAATGAAGGGGTGGAGAGGGATCAGTAAAGGGGCGGGGCCCGCAGGGACACTGATTGGCGGCTAAGGCCCTGAGAGCAGGAGGCCGATCGGAGGACGGCAGGCCCACCTGCTTGAGCTGCTGGATCAGGGAGCTGTGCTCCAGGTGGGCCTTGAAGGCCTGGATGGTGGCGGCTCCGTCCGAGAAGCGGCGCACCGGGGAGAAGCGCTCCATGGGCAGGTGCAGCGTGTTGCAGTCCTTATAGCTGGACCTGGGAGTCACACACGCGCACAGGAGCGAGCGCACGCACGCGCACACGCACGTACAGACACACACACGCACACACGCACAGGCGCCGGCACAGACAGGCACGCACACACAGACACAGACATGCAAACACACAGATACACATGAGATCACAGGTCAGCGCTGAAACTGAGCTCCGCGCCTCCACCGTGAGGGAGGAACAGAGCTGCAGTCCTGCGCAGCTCTCACACAACCAGCTGCCGGTCTCTCCCGACAACGGTCACTTCTGCAACATTCGGAAAATAACTCAATGAAACATCACAAGTTCAAGGGGGCTGGGCTTTTTTGGACACCCAAAAAAAAACAAGGAGGGCCCTCTGTGTCAAAGGCTCAAATATTAGGGGCGTCCACGTTCCCGTTCATAAAACTACCCTGGTCGTGGGTCGATCTTCATGAGGTTTGACGTGTCCAGTGTGAGGAGGGTGCGTCCATGTGGAGTGTGTGGGTTCTGTGAGGGTGTGTAGGTGTCTATAGGTGTGTGAGCGTGCAGTGTGAGAGTGTGGAGCGTTCATGTGAGGAGTGTGTGAGTGTGTCTAGTGTAAGGGAGTGTGTGAGCGTGTCCATGGTGTAAATACAATAAGTAAATATTAATATTTCAAAAGCACTATTTCTGACGTTATGATATGATGTTGTATTGTATGAACTGTGCAATACAAACAGAAATAATCACATTGTGGGATCACTGACACTTTCTGAGCTACAACCCATTTTATGGTGGGGGGGGGTAGAATAGGTACAATGTATGGTTCAGAAATGACAGGGTCTTACAGCAGGCGCCTTACAAGGCCCAAAATGCCTGCAGGCGTTTGTGACCAAAATCCCAAATACGCGGCAAGCATCCTTCCTCCACGGGAAATTTCTTTGAGGAAAACTTCAGCAAAGCCTGAGAGGTTAGGGCAACTCTGTGACCACATTCACACAGAATGCCCCAACTCTCCTTTCCCAGCTCTTCTTAGAGTGCTCTTCTCTTTCTCTCTCTCTCATTCCCAACCACTCACAGACTCCAGGACTCAAACAGGCTTTATTAGCATGACAGAACATATGCAGTGCTGCTGAAGGGTTTCAGAAAAATAAAATGTACTCTTCCTCTCAGACCATCGAGAGAGGACGGGTCCTGCCCCTCACGACCTCTCTCTCTCCCTCGCTCCACCATGTCATTCTCCCTCCCATTCTCAAAACCTTGCTCCCTCTCCATCCTGCCATCCTCTCTCTCCCTCCTCTCCCATCCCCCCCTTACATGTCCCTCTCTCCCTCCATCTCTGCCCTCCTCCATCTCTCCTCTCCCTTCCAAGTCCCTCTCTCACTTTTCCTCTCTCTCCCTCATGATCTGCCCTCCCCTCCCTCTCTCTCTCTTTCACTCACTACCCATCCGTCAGCCTCCCTCGTCTCCGCCCCCTGTCGCCACACCCCGCCACACCCTGCCCCGCCCTCCCGCCTCCTCTCTAGCTCCCTCTCCTGGCGAGTGTGTGCTGAGGCTGTGCAGAGTGTCAGCTCAGGGTGACCCCCTCACCGGCAGTGCTGCTCCAGGCCCCACCCCCTCTGCCGGGGGCCCTGGGGCCGCTGCGGGTCGGGCAGGGCCTCGCTGGGTGGCGCGCTCGCGGGCACGTGCATCGTGTGCCGCTTGAAGCGGTTCGCCAGGTACCTGGGTCGCGGGGAGGGAGACAGGAAGCAGCGCACACCCATCAGCTCACCGGCAGGACGCCGACACCCCCCCCCCCGCAAGGGGGGTGGGGCGAAACACTCTGCACATTCCAGCCGAATTCCACGGGGAAAAAAACACCAGTAATCCAGGGCTGGGCAATATGCCGCAACAATGACTTGTCAAACGCAATAACGATCATCGCCACCGTGTGGCGCACTGCCTTTCTTTTCATCCTTTGTTCTCTTTAACCCTTTGAAGAGTTGGGCTACATCGTGTGATTGTTACAAATGCGTGAATAGAATGGTCGTCACTGAACAGTCTAATGCTGATGTAACTAATGATGTCACTACTGGCAACTGAAAGCAACAGAATTCTAGAACACTTGAACTTAGAATTTTGAAGGAAAAAAAAAAACCTACTCTTCAAAGGTTTAAATGTTTAATTACATCTGATGTGGTAGTAAACGTCAAAACTTCAGAGGCTGCAGGAAATGTTCCCAGGAAAAATACGTCACCGCTATTATCTACTGAGTGTTGATTTGACCGCCAATCAGCAGCAACGTCATACAGCTTCCATGTGACCATGTGACGTGTTTTGCCAATCACATGGAAACCGCAAGGCCTTGCTGCCACTTAGCTGTCTTATTAACACCCAACAGATAACAGCGGTGATGTTTCCCAGAAGCATTTCACGCAGGCTCTGACGTTTGAATGTTCACTACCCCATCAGGTAAAATTAAAGAGAAAAAGATGAAAAGAAAGACGATACTCCACACGACTGGCAACGATCATTACAGCATTCAGTAATTACTGCTGCACTATGTTAGCCCAGCCCTACTAATCCCAAGCTGCTCTGTACAAGCAAAGTACCATATTTAGCCAAAGGACTGTGGGAAATTTTGAAAGGGAAGAGGTATTGCAGCCAAAGGAAAGCCAGTGGTTGATTTTGCCATGGAAGCCAGCGCAGAGTGGAGAGGCGGAGCTGTGGCGACAGCGGCGCCGTGTGGCGGAAAAGCGGTACTGCGGCCTGTTTGAGCTCGCTCCCAGAAACCCAGGCAACCCGCGAGTGTCTGCACACCCTGCGCCCCCAAAGCCAGCAAACCCCGCCCCCAACGCCACCAGGGCCCGCATGGGCCACGCCCTCACCTCTGCACCGCCTCCTGGTCCGGCTCGCCGTCGGACCCTTCCTCATCCACGGGGGCCACGGCTGGGATGGGGTGCTGGGAGCAGGAGAGAGGGATGAATAAACGAGTGCGGGTGCAGTGAGACAGTCACTCCCTGTGCCCATTGCAAGCACAGACAGGCAGGCAGACAGTCAGACTGACTTACAGTTTACACACACTGATGACACACAGATAAGAAGACCTGATACGACTGGGGGGGGGGGCATACCCTACATCCCCAATGCTCTCACAGTCACTCTCACACACACACTCACACACATACTCACCCTCACTCACACACACATACTCACCCTCACTCACACTCACACACACACACACTCACACCCACACACTCTCTCACTCTCTCTCACTCTCACACACAATCACACACACACTCACACACATACTCACCCTCACTCACCCTCACCCTCACACACTCACCCTCACACTCACTCACACTCACACACATACTCACCCTCACTCACTCACACACTCACACTCACACTCACACACTAACACACACACACACACACACACACACACACACACACACACACACACGCACACACGCACACATGCACACATGCACACACACCCACACACCCACACACTCACACACACACACACACACACACACACACTCACAGGGCTGGTGACGAGTGGGGACTGTCCGCGGGGCCTCTTCAGCAGCTGCTGGGCGTGCAGCTGGATGTTGGCCCCGCCGTCCGAGGCCCTTCGGCCCAGGGGCCCCATGCCGTTGAGCAGCTGCAGTGTGGGAGGCTGCAGCAGGGACTGCTCCTGCAGGCACACAGAGACGGGAGAGCCAGCGTGAGCATCTCACTGAACAGGCAAACGCGCCAACACCGGGACAGACAGACACACTCCCCCCTGCTCTCACCCTCCCTCTTTACCTCTCTCCCTCCCTCTCCCCCCTTCTACATCCTTCCTTCCATCCCTCCCTCCCTCCATCCCTCTCCCCCCTTCTACATCCTTCCTTCCATCCCTCCCTCCCTCATCCCTCTCCCCCTTCTACATCCTTCCTTCCATCCCTCCATCCCTCTCCCCTCTTCTACATCCTTCTGTCCCTCCCTCCTCTCCCCTTCTACATCCTTCCATCCCTCCCTCCCTCCCTCCATCCCTCTCCCCTTCCAGTCCTCCTTCGTCCCTCCTCCCCCATCCTCTCTCTCCCTCACCTTGTACTCCAGGTGCTGGGTGGGCTGCAGGTTCTGTGGGGGGGCCAGCGTGTGCACGGGGCCCATGTTGGGGACCAGAGAAGGGAAGGGAGGCTGGGGGACGGTGCGGGGGAACCCAGGGGCCAGCTTCTGAAGCTCCTCCTGCATCTCCGCCCTGCGAGAGACAGGCCAATCAGGACCGCGCATACAGGCACGCACGCAGGCAAGGGCCAATCAGGACCGCGCATACAGGCACGCACGCAGGCAAGGGCCAATCAGGACATACACACACACACGCCCTCACAAGCGCACACATACACCCCAGCACACACGCATGCAGGCATGTACGCCAATCATGCCAAGGGCCAATCATGACCAAACAAAAAGACACACGCACACACGGTCAGAACTGCACACGCAGCTACACACAGAGTACCAGTCAGGACCGCACACACTGACACACACACGCGCGGTTGAGCCGACGCAGGCGGCGCTCGTACCTGGGGTCGGGAACGCCCACCGTGTGTCGCCGCATGGACAGGTACCGGGCCATGGCCTCGGGGGACGGCTCCTCCCCCTCGTCGCTGTCCAGAGCCATCGTCCCGTCGGGCTGAGCAGGAGAGACGCGTTAGCCGCGGGAACAGCGGCCGCGGTTCAGCAAGACAACCGTCGCTAACGCAAGAGCCGCTAACACAACACCCCGACTCACAGCACCAACCACAGGCACATGTGCACGCAACAGGGAGCAGTGTCAACACACACTCACTCACTCACTCAATCATTCCCATAGTCACGGCAGTTTGTTCCGGCGTTGCATTATGGGTAATTCCAGCATTATTTCTGTGGCCACAAAAAACTCCAAAACTCCCTGGTATGACTTCTTATTTACATTAACTCAACCAGGCGAGAAAACTGGGAGAACTTATCTTCTAGGAAAACGTTCTCTTTGGACAGACGGTGATGCAATCCGCACTATGAAAGACCCCATTATAGTCGTCAAAGGGCAGTGTGTAATTTGGCAGGTATGAATATCAGCGGGAAGTGTATTGCACAGAGCAAGTTATTTCTGCCGTGTGTATCTTGTGACAAGTCTCAGCCCGTCCTGTGATCCAACCTTGGGTCCTGACCCAGAGTTTGGGCACCAGTGGTCCAGGCCATAAAGAACAGTTAAGCATGGGACATTACTTTCTCTCAGAAAACTGCAATCGTGCACACTTAGAAAGTGACAAAATAGCCCAACATATCAACTGGGAATCAGACAAAAAATGGGTAGTGCTACCACGCAGCATGAGGCACTCTCTAATTTGAACCTATCACTGGCTGTTTTTTGCAGAGCAAAACCTTTCGATTGGTTCAAACCTGGAAATGAGCGATGGCTCACAGAAGCTCCGCCCCTTATGGGCTTTGTGAAGCCTCACTCTCCCCTCAGGGCTTAAAACGTGCTGCCGCCCGCGTCCGTGTGGCCAGCCCACGCACAGCTGAACTCTGACCCCCTGACCTCCGACCTACCTCCACAATCTGGTTCTCTGGGTTGATGAGCTGGACCTGGGGGACGGTCATGCTGACCGGATTACCCTGCTGATCCGCCTGCACGACACAGAAAGTGAGTCATTCCAGGATAGAGTCGGCTAATTGGCTTAAGTCCAGCGCCGCCTTCCCGCTCGGACCCGCCCATTGGCCGTTACCTGCACTGGGTTCATCGGGTAGCCAATGGGGCGGGGGGAGGGCTGAGCGATGCGCAGGGTCTTGTGCCTCTTCAGTCGGTCACACAGCAGGCTGTAGATGGCGCTGTAGTGATCATAGGCATCTGTCTGCAGAGACTGGAGACACGGAGACACACACACACACACACACACACACGCACGAGTGATTCTCCCTTCTCTAAGAATATTCAGCTTGGCTGAGAGAGTGTTAGTCTGGTTCTTAAAGCAGACTTGGCCAACAGATACAGAGAGTGTATTTACAAGTCACGATGACACATGTTTTAAATACTGTTTTTTATGCAAATAACGATACACATTTTCAGACAGGATTTGTGAACTGCGCTGTACACTTGTGAAAACCGCTTCACATATTATTAAATGGGGTCTTACATTTTTCAGTGTATTTATAAATTGTGTTTTACATTTGTCTCAGGTACACTACATACTTGCCATTTTCCTATTAATCTCACTCAATGTACACACGTTTCAGGGGAGACACTGCAGAGCCATGGAAAGACTTTCCATCTCATCGTGGCTTAGACAAATGATAACACGCTGGAATTCAATGCTTTGTGTCTGGGTGGAGGGTGCCGCCCCCTGGTGGCCGTACCTGCAGCGTGCGCTCGCGGTCCAGCCCCATTTCCGCCATGGCGATCAACACCTGGTCGTTGATGAGCTCCGTCTCCCGCTCCGACTTCACCTGCTCACACTCCGCTATCAACTGCGGGGGAGAGAGAGAGAGAAAGAGAGGGAGAGAAAGAGAGAGAGAGAGAGAGGGAAAGAGAGGGAGAGAAAGAGAGAGAGAGGGAAACAGAAAGAGAGGGGAGGTTAACGGGAAGAGGGGGCCAATGGGGTGAAGGGTGTAGAGCAGGGGAGAGAATCCCCAGCCCTGGAGGGCTACGGTGTCTGCAGGCATTTGTGGTTTCCCTTTCAAACAGCAGCCAATTAATGGCAAGAGAACAAGGGGTGTGAACGCTTTAGCCAATCAAAAGACTTTTCAGATGAATCACTGGAGCTGAACCACGCCAAAAACCAGCCCTCCAGGACTGCAGTTTGAAACCCCTGGCATCGAGGGTGATAAAACACCACAGAGGTAGAGGAGTAAAAAACAGACTCAGCCTGAGCTTCAGTATATTTGACCCGGAGAGGACTGAAAAGCAGGGGTGCGCACTCACCCTCTCAAACTCGGGGTCCGGGTCCCCCTGCCGCATCCACTTGTTCTTGCAGATCTGCTCCATCGAGAGGCGCTTGCTGGGCTCCAGAACCAGCATGTGCCGGATCAGGTACTCGCAATCTGGGACACACACACACACGCGCGCACCACTGAGTGCATCTGAGCGCCAGCCGTTTGGGTCGGCGCACTGCGGCGCGGGTTCGGGGCCGGTACGGGGCAGCACGGGGCAGCCGCACTCACCTGTGGACATGAAGAAGGGGATCCGGAACTTTCCGCTCAGGACGCGGGCCCTCAGGTTCTGCAGGGTGCTGCCGTCAAAGGGCAGGGCACCGCAAACGAGGACGTAGAGCACCACTCCCAAACTCTGAGAGAGAGAGGGGGGGGGTCAGAGTGGGAGAGAGAGAGGGAGAGAGAGGGGGAGAGAGAGAGAGAGATGGGGTGGGGAGGAAGGTAAGATAAAGCCAGAGTGAAGAGCCATAATGAAGCTTGGGGTGTGGAGGGGCGATGTGTGGTATGGAGAGCTAGGTTTAGGTTGGGGGCGGGGGGTATGGACAGCTAGGTTTAGGTTGGGGGCGGGGGGTATGGACAGCTAGGTTTAGACTGGGCGTGTCTGGGCTAAGCACAGGGTTCCCACGAGACTCACCCAGATGTCCACCTTGGGCCCGTCGTACTCCTTCCCCTCAAAGAGCTCGGGGGCGGCGTAGGGGGGGCTGCCGCACCACGTCTTCAGGAGCTGGCCCCGCGAGAACAGGTTACTGAAGCCAAAATCTGACCCGGGGGGGGGGGAGGACAGGACACGGTCACACATTTCAGATCCATAACTAAATCAACAGATTTTATCCTTTATTACCACTCAAGTCTTTTCCCTGTGAGACTGTATGAATTTGTCCCAAACAGTGTGAAGCTCTCTGCGTGCTTTTCCAATATAAATGCATTTTTGGAAGTCCAATGCAGCAACCTCAAAGTTGACTGAGAAAGAAAAGGGGGGCTACAGAGTAATTACTAGATCCTAAATGAATCAATGTAGAGACTGCCAGTGTGGTCTTTCCCAAACACAGCTGACATTACACCTCCGGGCCTGCAGATGGCGGTACCTGCGATCTTGATGTTGAGGTTGTGGTCCAGGAGGAGGTTCTCGGCCTTCAGGTCGCGGTGCACGATGTTGCGGCAGTGGCAGAAGTGCACGGCCGCCACGATCTGCTTGAACTTCCGCCGCGCGTCCTTCTCCGCCATCCGCCCGTGCGCCACCAAGTGATCTGGGGACGGGCGGAGGACGGACAGACGGACGGACAGAAAAGAGAGGAAAGAGAAGGGGAAGGGGAGGAATGGGGGGGGAGGGGAGGGACAGGGTGAGGATGGTGGCTGATTTGAAACTAAAATGCAATGATGATTAGGTCAAGTACCAAATCTAAGGCGTCATTGTTTTTGTGCCAAAATCCCCCCCCCCACCCCCCACCCAAAAGAAGGGTGTTAAAGGGTCCTAAAGAAGATACAGAGAAACAAGTGTGTGCACATCCTCACCACTTACCAAATATCTCCCCTCCACTGGCATACTCAGTCACCAGATAGATCATCCTCTCCGTTTCCATCACCTATGAGGAAGACACACACACATATCCATCCACACACACACACACACACACACGCACACACGCACAGAAACAAAGAACTTGAGCGGAGCCAAACCAGGGACTGGCCAGCTTCCACAATTGTTAATTGTTAGAAGACTTTGCATTGTTACGGCGCTAGCGAACATTAGCGCTACATCCTATTCATTATGTATGGAAAACATATACAGAGAGCAGGAGAGCAACCTGCAGCTAATCCACGGAAGCAGCAGGGTCCTCGCTACGCCGCCCATGGAAAGCCAGGCTGCGTCAGGACTGCGCGCCTGCATCAGGTCACTTTTTAAAAAAACAGACAAGGGCAGAACAACGAGCCCTCCTGTTCCCCACCGTCGGTTCTGACCCAACGAGCAGCTACCCACACGCGGCAGCGGGGAGCCTTCCTTAGCGCGCGGCAGCGGCTAAAGCTCAGCTCTGCTCACGGCTGCTGAGACGCCGTCCAGCCGACACGTGTTTTTCTCCATTTTAAACGTACTTTAATGCAGCAAACGTGAAATCTGACAGTCATCCATATACGTTTAAATTGTGTACAGTTGTGGCCTACAACCGCACGTGTGATAGTCGTTTTTGTTTTGTTTTGTTTTTTTAATGAGCTTCCTCGTTTAGGCAGGCACACAATCGCGATTAACAGCGGCCCTCGATGCACTAAACTGCCTCTCATTAAAACAGGAACAGCTCCTGCATTTAATGTGCAGCTTTCCAGCTTAGCAAACTCACTAAGGACTGCTAAGGTCAACAAAAGGCACACAAAGTCTGCTTGGTTCCACTTCTTTTGCATCGCTTGATGTTTTAACCACTCTGGTGGGGGGGGGGGGATCTCCTCACGGTTCGTGGACCAAGATACAAGATACCGAAATGGCATGAGCTACTCGGTCCAGGTTTGGACCACACACTGGGATAATCGAGGCTGCTGTAAACACGCGGTCGCGGGCGAACTTTGTTCCCGTAGCGACGGGAGCTCTGCTCCAGCTCCAACGTGTTTTTCTCCTTCTGGTCTGACAACATATCGGCAATTTGTACTTAAAAAATGTTTTTTTTTAAATGTATTTATTAATTTTTTAAATGACACGTCCAAAAAAAAAAAGACGTGCATTGGCTAGACCAACACGCATCACAATGGCTTAACATGGCGGACTTAATATTGTGAGACAGAAAAGAAATAAGTGCGGGGGAGGAAGGGGGGGGGGCGGTGTTGGATAACAGACTTTGGAGGAGGATGAGACAAGGAGAGATGTTCCCCAAAGACAAAACAAAATCGGGCCTGCTCCAAACACACAGAACTAAAACTGACACAATCAGCAAACAGAAATGACAGCAGGGCACCGTTCGGGGGGGGGGGGGGGAGAAACAGTGGGGTACGGTCTGCCGTTCGTGAAGAAGAGAACACTGGAGCCCAGACAGACAGACGAGACAAACAAGACAGACGAGACAAACTAGCACACAGAGAGAGCGCGAGGCCTTTCAGGAAGTCAAGACAGACAAACGAGTGGAAAGGGCGGGAGACAGGAGTACAGGGACACAAAAACAACAAAAAAAGAAAGGAAAAGGCAGTCAAGAAGAAAATAAAAGAAATAGATACACACGAGGAACACAGAGACAGACAGACAGAGAGAGAGCCAGGCGGAGAAACAGACGGACAGCACAGACCTGGTAGAGGCGAATGATGTGCGGGTGCCTCAGCATCTTCATGATCTGCACCTCCCTGAAGATCTTCTTCAGGTTCTCGTCATCCAGCTGGGTCTTGTCCACTATCTTGATAGCCACCTACACCGGACAGAGTCTTGAGTTCAGATCAAATCTCCTTTGAAGCCTATACCACCAGTAACGAGAACACAGCATCATTACAGGCTATAGCCCATTCAACCTATCTCAGCCATCTTTTTTCCTACCAAGTATAAAAGCCGGTCAAGGTCAATGTCGAATGTGTTCCTTGTGTTCTGGTGACTGGGCCCTGTTCAACAGCACATTTGATTACACACGCCTGCTGTCACAGTCACCTTTTTTGTGTTTAGCGCTTTTTAGAGCAGTAGCGCAACACTGGGTAATTCATGATCCATTCTATCCGACAGGTCAAAGTGCATTTACTGAGAATTCTCTGAAATAGACTGACTCTACCACTGAGGTGTTCCACATTATGACTTTTCCCCCCCCTTGTGTGAATCATACGAATGTCAGTTAAGAGGAAGACATGGGCAGGTTTCTATCCGTTGGCCTGGTCTCACAACATCTATTTTCAAACGAGAAAAAAAGAAAAACTGTGTGGCTAAGCCCATGAGCAACCTCTATTCAGAAGACCAGATAAGAGAGGAAAAAATAAAAAAAGAGTTACAGGGGAGTCCAGCCAAAGAGAAGGAAGGGATAGAGGTAAAGAAAAGTTTATACAGAGACACAGCCATCTTCAGGACCGAGTAGACTCAGAGACTACCACATATGGGATGGAAAAAATAAATGGAAAAATTCAAGGAGAAGAATTATTAGATGGAGGGTCATTGCACATTATCTTGGCTAAAGCCATGGCAGAACTGCCTCAGATTTATGCTAAAAAAAATTTGCCTTCACTATTTAAAAAATAAAAATAAAAAACATCCCTAGTCATCCAAGGTTCCCTGGGTTACCGTTGCACTAGCTCCCCCCCCACCTTCATCACGTGTCATCAGTGACAGACGAGCCTCTCTTCCAATCAATGCACAGGATTTTAGGACAGAGTGGTGCCGAGGCGCCAGCCATGATATCAAATGATACTGACGCTACCGGTTTTAGAGAGGCTGAAGGGAAACTGCACATGGTGATGCTGCAAATTCACAATGTGGCGCTAGCTCCACTGTAGTACCGTGCGACCAGCAGTGCGCAAAAAAACCATCGGTATCATGAGGCAACTGCATCCGAAGAGCCGCAGGCTCCACGCAAGCAAGTGAAAAGCAGGACCCACACCTGGGAGGAGAAACCTTCCCTTAAGGGAAGTTAAAGCCCAAAATTAGAAATGGGTTTTTCTTTTGCTGGTCTCTTTAAGGTGACATGTCTCTAAAAAAAAAAAACTTGGTTCAACAAAATGGCTGCACTTACAGCACGATATACTAACTCATAAAAAATGCAGGGGGGGGGTCTTTTTAAGACAAGTGACCGGTGTTCCTGAATCTATCACTGCTGCCCAAGTCAACAAATTCCAGACAGTCGGGCGACAAAATGCTTACTATTGGAGTTGGGCAAGCAAGACCGGGGGCAGAGGCACAACGCTTACATTAGACCATGAGCGACAAACACAATGAGGCGAAGAGGAACGCGTGCGTGCACACGTGTGCATGCACATGCATGTGAGCACATACATGCGGGCGTGCACGTGTACGTTCGCGCATGAGCGTCCGTTAGTGCACGTACGCGTGCATTAGTACGTGCATGAGTTTGAACGCGTGTGCACGGACATCCGCTTATGTGCGCGAGTGTGCGGAAGAAACCAGTCCAGATGTTGAGCGGATGAGGAAAGCGGAGAGAGAGCGACGGGCGATTACATCACCACAGCTGGAAGGCCGCCAGCGCTAATAATAGCCCTCCCTGGGCCCAAAATAGCCCTCGCAGAAGCGGACACACAGACACACAAACACACAGCCCTACTGAGAGTTCACCGGTGGCACGCCCCATTCCAGGAAGGGTCTCGCGAGCGCCCGGGGGGGGGGGGGGGAAGGGACGCCGCACCGCCGCACCGCGAACCGTCCTCCCTTACCTCCCCGCCTGCCCCACCCGGCCAAAACACACAGAGGTCAGGGTGGTCCCGCACGGGGGCCGCCCAAAGACCCCGAAAATACCAGGGAACCGGGGAAGAGGGGAAACGGGCGGCGCAGAGGACCCATAAACGAGCGAGCGCTGATTTCGGCGTTCCGTCCGTCCTGTTGGGTGAGGGCCCTTTCCTCCGAGCCGTAGCCCCGCTTCCAGGAACAACCTACGCTGGCCCTGCAATCACTCTGAGAGCATCATCTAGGGTTCCGCACACTCTTATCATTGATTCATACAGCTGGAAGCTTGCTGAAGCAATTCGGGTTAAGTACTTCTATGGGTCAATGGTTCAACGACAACCCCCCTCCTGGAGATCCGTACCTCCAGTGTTCCGACACTCAGCCTTACCTCCTCAACCAGGACGCCAAACATCTGCTCCTCAAAACAGGCCTTAAAGACCCTGACACCGCACCCCTACCCTGACCCTCAGTGACTGTGTGACTGAACAGCAAAGAGGAAGACAGAGAAAACCACAGGTTTTAGCCAACAGCCTACCTTTACTCAACCAACAGCTAAAACAAAACAACACAAAAAAGCTTCAGTGTGCTGTTCCGCTCTCTTACTGACACACAAGCTGGGAGAGAAGCTGACAGACAGAAGGCCAATGAAACGAACCTCGACTGTATAAACCCGAGAGACGTTCGTCTGGCAGGTGAAGTGCTCGTACGCACAACCGTTCAGTCGCACCACGATCCATCGCATTTTCAGAACGCCGCGTGCTTCGCTATGCAAATCCTCTCAAAATAAGGAAACGTGAACAAAATCAAGCTGGCATCTGCCTTATAAAAGACGTCCTGACGGGAGCGATCAAATGCCACCTTGAACGCTGGGATGTTTACGGACTGAGGACTGCAGCCGAACGACAAAAATACATCAGTTTCCTTCCACTTTCCTCAATCCAAACTTCCCAGGGACGCTGGTAACGTCCACCCCCGGGCCAGGATCCAAGGCCCAGTGTGCTTAGAGTTACCCTTTGACCTGGAGCCAACTGACACCTGGAGCAACCTGGAACAACAGGTGATTCAAAGCTTCACATCCAATCAGAGGCTCCCGTTAAGTCAATTAACGTGTCAGCTGGCATGAAGCCCAGACGCCCACGTATCTACAACGTGCACAACTCCAGCTAGACGCTTCCAGATCCCTGCCACGCAGTCGCGCGCGGCCGTCGGACCGCCGGTAACGCGACAGGAAAGGGAAGCGGGTCAGCCCATCGCCGGTGCTCGAAAGCTACGCCTGGGAGGCCGCTCTCGTGGAGAAATAAGTCATCGTGCTACGTCCCCAGTTCAGCAAGCCGGTAAACAGTAATCACAGCCGTCTGGGATTAAGGAGCTGGGAGCGTCATGCGTGTTTGCTTCCCTCGTACTCCTCCAACAGGAACCGCAGAACTCGCCCGGCCAATGGCAGAAGAACAGAGGGCTGATGACTCTGCAGGGGGGCCGATGACAGAGCGCTACTCAAACCACCGAGCCAAAGATCACAGGTCCCCTACAGGTCAGCTCCCACGGCCCTGCTGCGCTCTACTTCCTTATTGCAGGCTACATCAGGAGATTCCAGCGCAACGTTCATATTAATATTCATAAAGTGGAGTGCCATACCACAGATCGACCGCAGCTGACGCCACCGTCCTCGGCCAAACCCATTCATGCTCTAGATTGGAATGTTTCTGATTCACTGATAGAGACAGAGCTATCAGAGTAGAGCTGGCAATCTTATTTTTCTACCTGTGGTAAGACTGGTTTCTTCACCAACCCGAGACCAGGACCTATTCAACTGCCACTGAATCAGGCATGCTAGAATTTGCACACACCTTCTCATTGAACACAGGGTGCTGGGCCTTAGTTAATACCTGTCATCCAGATTTAGAAAAATTATAATAAAAAAACCTAAAAAAAACAAAAAAACTGAATTTAGGGAAGGGCTTTTATCTCTGCAGTGACAGGCTTCTTAACAGGAGGCATCATCACACACTTACGCACGCACACACAGTCACATACAAGTACACACACACAGGCTTTTTCTCACACTAGCACTCACACACGCATACATACACAAACACGCCAATACAGACAAAAAACAAAAAAACCGCACACATACGCGATGCATTCAAAGTCTCAATGTTCCGAAATGTGACGCGTTACTCTCGCCCCGCCGGTCGCGCCTGGGTGGGCGGAGCGACCCGCCCGTCGGTCATTCGCTCCGTCCGAGGAGGCGCGCAAGAAACACGAACGCAAGATGGGCACGGACACAGAAAGGACGAGGGCAGCCCGTACGTTAACCAGCTCGTAGGCCTGTATCGCTAATGCATTCCCAGGACTATGTTGGGAAGGGTGTACCCCATAAGGGTTATTTTTCTTTTATTTTTTAAGCCGTCAGGCAAAAAGTGTTACCTTTCCCGGCCATCTATGCTTGCTGTTCGGGAGGTCCCAATTTGACTCGGGAATGTGAAAAGCCAGCGCGCTGGAAGTCCCCGCGAGTCGAACACAAGACAAAGGGCGTCAAAACAAACCAGAGGCGGTGAGTCAGCGCACACGCGCGTGTGTGAGCCTGCGTGCGTCTGCGTGTGTGGGGTGTGTGCGCACCACTGCTAGGCATCCGTGAGCAGGGCGCGAGCCGCGTGTGTGTACGTTACAACAAGTAACAGCAAGCGCCGTCTGTGCGCAACTGCGCTGTGTGTACGCGTGTGTCCTTGCATATGTGCATATGACCGAGTGTGTGTATCAGGGAGCACGGTATACGCACATGCATGTTGTGTGTGTGTGTCCTGGCTATGTCGGTTGTGCTCCATCACCTCTCAGTTTTTACAGTCCAGCACCGACTGTAACGCTGCTCATTTCCCAAGCGGTAAATGGTAAATGGTAAATGGACTGCATTTATATAGCGCTTTTATCCAAAGCGCTTTACAATTGATGCCTCTCATTCGCCAGAGCATTTAGGGGTTAGATGTCTTGCTCAAGGACACTTCGACACGCCCAGGGCGGGGTTTGAACCGGCAACCCTCCGACTGCCAGACAATCGGTCTTACCTCCTGAGCTATGTCGCTCAGAGGAGATAAAGCACAGACACCTTTCCATCTCCGCATCTTGGAGGGACAACGAGGGCCACGTTTTTCAGCTCCTATCGGGAAGCGCTCCACGACGAGGACGCTGGCGTGCGAGTGAAAAAGCGGGGGGGGGGGGAGACGGTCGCAGATGACTGCGCTCGAAGCCACGCCCTCTTCGTTCGCGTCACCGTCTCTGACGCGGGCCACGTCACAGCAGGGGGCCCGCAGAGTCACTTCCAGCAATTTCTCTCCTTAATCAACCACTTCTGCGTCGCCGTGGCAACCGAGTCAAAGACCTCCAGTCGCCTGTGAGGTCGCCAGCAACTTATCGGTGGGGGAAGGGGGTGGGGGGGGGGGGTGATTGCGGTGTCACGTTGCCACGGTAATGGCGAGGACTCGTCCTCCCGGCCTTCAGCTGCAGCGGAGCTGACCGTAAATGACAGAGTGTGTGTGTGTGTGTGTGTGTGTGTGTGAGTGTGTGAGTGTGTGTGTGTGTGTGATCTAAAACTGCTTCAGAAATGAGCACGTTGTTTTGAGAGGCCAGCTGATCTCATCTCATGACGACATAGGGACAGCATCCCCCTCCTTCCCTCCATTCTATTTACATACAAACACATTTAAATATGACAACAACACCTCAGTCAATATCCCAGTGTAACCGGCAACCAGGCTTGAAAAATGGGAATATTCTGGAGTGGAAACTTTCCATGGGAACGAACAGGAATAAAAGGGAAACTGTGGGCCTTATTTCCACAGGCTTTATTTACCATGTCATATGCACATAGACACACAAACCTTTTACCTTATCATAACCAGAGCTGATAGCAAAGACTACTGACAGAAATCAAAAATTGACTATTTAGTTTTGCGCTGACCTTGAATGACTTTTTAACGTGGGATTATTTCACTGAACAACAAAAACAGGAGCGCTGAATAACGTATTCCCTCTGAGGAGAGACTGCTCTGTGTGCGCAGAGGGGTGCAATATTACTGAATTCACGCTAAATGGGATTCTGCCAATTATCTGTGCATGAGATGAAAGAGTGCACTGCACACGAGCAGGGAGAACTCAAAGTACAGGGCTGCAATTTAACCGAATTTACAATACATGTGGATATTTTAACCAAAACCTACAACTATATCTGTAGGTTTTTCCCAAAAGAAATTATTCACTATGATAGGCTAACATTTTCTACTGAAACTGGGAAAAAATGTTTCTGGAAATTTCCATGACTCCTTATAACCCTGTTGCCAATTCAGTGTGTCAATTTAGCATGTTTTTGAGCCCTTTTTTAAAAATGCCAAACCCTTGTTTTCTGCAACGGAGCGACCAGGCTTTCTCTGAATAGTGACCCCTGGAACAGTGCCGCTGTTCACGCGCCGAGACGCGACTTCCTGGAGCCGACGCCGCGCGCGGGGCCGAACAATGGCAAAGGTCAAGGGTCGGGTCCTGCGCTCGGTCACATGACTCAGAAACAGCCGTGAAAAAAAAGGGGACTTGCGGCACAGACGGTTCCCCAAGACAGCTGGCAACAAAAAAATAAAAATTAAAAATAAATTTAAAAAACCTCAGTTCCTCCTAGAATGCAGATGGAAACCCTTGCAGAAATGCAGACGCAGGCGACCAGTTGCAAATGCACAGCGCACACGTGTGGATGAACACCGCTGCTGTGATTTCACCTCCTGCTCCCTGCAGGACGAGGAGCAGCGATGGAGCCGCGCAGCTGTCCTCCACCACGCGACCGCGCGTCCCGGACACGGAAAAGCGACGACGCCATTCAGACGTGACGCTCTGACAAACGGGGCCCGCACGGCAAGAGACAAGATCTGTTACATCATCACGGGCTCGGCCCACAGCAAGGAAGAAAGCAATAAAAAAAAATAAAAAAAGGGACAATGTCAGAATGCTGAGCAACAAGGCTTGGGGGGGGGGGGGGGGGCGTGTGGGCGTGATTCTATTCCACACTGAAACCCGGGCCCGCGGGGGGTCCTCTCTGCGCACGCGGGCGATGGTGACAGCCCCCCACTCCGGCGCACGGGAGGGCTGTAATGGTGCAGTGCACACACGACGAGAGGAGCCTTCTAACTGTCCCTGACAGCTCTCCCTCGCTCCTGGGGGAGAGGAGAGAGGGAGGCGGGGGGGGAGAGGAGAGAGGAGAGGCAGAGGAGAGAGAGAGGGGGGAGGAGAGAGAGAGGGGAAAGAGAGGAGAGAGAGAGAGAGAGGGAGAGGAAGGGAGAGAGGGGGGAAGAGAGGGAGAGAGAGAGAGAGAGGAACGGAGAGAGAGAGTGAGAGACGGGGAGAGGAAGGGAGAGAGAGAGAGAAGAGAGAGAGAGAGGAAGAGGGACAGGGAAGAGAGGGAGAGGGAAGAGGGAGAGAGATGGAGTGGGGAGAGGAAGGGAGAGAGAGAGATGAGAAGAGGGCAGGAGAGAGAGGGAGAGAGAGGAGAGAGGGAGGGGGAAGAGAGAGAGATGGGGTGGGGAGAGGAAGGGGAGAGAGAGAGATGAAAGAGGGCAGGGAGAGAGAGGCGAGAAGGGGAGGGGAGGGAAGAGAGAGAGATGGGGTGGGGAGAGGGAGAGAGTGGGGAGAGGGACAGGGAGAGAGAGAGGTGGAAAGAGGGAAGAGGAGAGAAGGGAGGGGAGGGGAGAGAGAGATGGGGAGAGGAAGGGGAAGAGAGAGATGGGGAGAGGGAAGGGGAGAGGGAGAGAGAGAGGTGGAAAGAGGGACAGGGAGAGAGAGGGAAAGAGGAGAGGAGAGAGATGGGGAGAGGAGAAGAAAGGGGAGAGGGAGAGAGAGATGGGGAGAGGGAGGGCAGAGGGAGAGTGGGGAGAGGAAGAGATAGATGGGGACAGAGAAGGGGAGAAGGAGAGGGAGAGAGAGAGAGAGAGATGGGAAGAGGGAGAGAGATGGGTAGAGGGAAGGAGAGAGGGAGAAAGAGGGGAGGGGAGAAAGACAGGGAGAGGAGATAGAGGGGAGAGAAGGAAACATAAGGAGAGAGTGAAAAAAAGAGATCGAAGGGGAAAGGAGAGAAGGGGAGACGGAAGGACAAAAGTGAGGGAGAGACGGAAGGGGAGAGAAAGAAAGGGCGAGGGGGGAGAGAGAACGGAAGGAGGGATAGCGAGAGCGACGGGCCGGATTTGAGGTGGAACAGGGCGGCGCCGGGATTCCCCCTCCTGCGTGGGGCAGGCCGTGGCACGCCGCCGAGCGGTGCCCGTCCGATCGCGGGACGTCCTGCGGCCGCCGGCTCGGCGACGCATTCGCCAAGCGTTGTGTTTGCGTCGCCCGCGCTTCTGCGACTGACCTACACCTGCGAGCGCCGGGGCGTGGCGGCGTGGTGCGGCCCCTCGGGGAGGTTCCCACCGCCTGCGCCCACGTTCCACTTTGCCCACGCGACTCCCGTCGCCCGTCCTGAACCCGCTTTCGACGGCAGTGCGCCACATCGCAAACGCCGCTGCGCCGTTTCAGACACAAGTCGGCTGGCTACTGCGACACTTTGGAAACCGAACAGAACCAAAACACAACATAGTCACTTCCATGTGTGTGTATATTTTTTTAATTTTCATAATAAAAATAGCTTCTTGGCCATTACTTTCGGGAATTTTGCCTCTTACCCATTTCACTTACAAGTGTAAGGGGAACTCGAGTAAGATACCATGGATATAGATATGGATATGGATATCACATTGCACTCCGCTGTGTTTGCGCATATATCGTACTGCCCCATTATCACATCCAGAGGAGAAGCAAAGCCATCGTTATTTGTATAAATACCTGAAATGCTAACCACTAGACGCAGCTGGCCAGGGAGTTCATAAATAAGCACTCTGGCCCTTCCGCTCCCGTGGGAGGAGCTGATCAATGTTGCCTGGCGATGAAAAAACGCACGCGCGACAAAAGAACGCTACAATGTTTTGATCCTCTACATTATATTGGCATGCAATTAATCATTATTCTAGGGGCCATTAGAGGTTGGCCGGTGGCATTTCCTTGGGGAATCAGTGTTGTAGAACAGGAAAGTATAATGTAGTTGCACAAGTTGGCACAAAAAGACTTTCAATTTGCCTGAGGCTACAATATACAGCCAGCATGGGACTGTGGGCATTGATCACACAACGCTGCCTCAATAGGGGCCTTGCTAACAAATCAATGAGGAGAGACAGTCCTGTTCAGGTCAAGTGATGCTGCTGATGACCAGGTAACACACCCTGTATTATACACTACACATGGTGATAACTGCAAGTACAGCCTTTAATAGGCTAATATTATTGCACAATTTATCATAAAAATGAGAAAGTTCAGATGCTTGTAAAGCCTCTTCAAGTACAGGCTATTCGAGGTTCCGCCTAGCCAGAAGATGTTAAGGAACAGGAGAGCGCGTACGCACGCCCACACAAGAGAACGTACACGCATACACACGAGATAACATGCCCGCACACACACACGTGCACACACACACGTGCATGCATACACACACAAACTCACACACGCACATGCGCACACACGCACGTGTGTGCACGCACACACACACACACATGCACACACACGAAAGGCCCTGAACACTTTCTTTTGCAGCATTTCTGTCTCACAGATGTTCAGATCTAGTGTATGCCTGAGCCTGCCACCTCCTTATCTTTCCAAAGCAGAATCCTGTGAACAGTGGGACAGGGACAGCGAACTCCAGCTGTGCAACCCTTAAAGACTAATAAGGGAATGCTACAGGCGCTAGTGGTAATGTGGATTTTGGGTTAGGATAGTACATTGGTAAACAGAAGCACGTAGGCTTGAATCTTGATTCTGCAGTGCCCTTGAGAAAGAAACAACCTAAATGGCATCAGTGACTAATCAGTTGTAAAAACTGACAATATGTAAAATGTACACTATGTTAGGTCATCCAGGATAAGGGAGTCTACTCAATGAATCAAATGAATTAATTAGATGGAATTACTACACAGCTAATGACCAGTAGTGATGCACCCAAATTTCTCAGTCAGTGCCTTCCATTCCATCACAATAATGGAACATTATGTCCTGCATCGAGTAAGGCTTCCATTATGAGAGGTCTCGGATCACATAACATTGCGACTTTCGTAAGGAATCCAAACACGTAACCTTATCCAACATTCGGAGCGAGTGACGATCTGTCCTGTATTCCTGTATTCACACCGTTCACTCAAGTGCTCACGAGCTCAGCGCACTTCAGATCGTCACAGCTGAGCATCCTCTCTGACACAGCTCGGTCGGGTTGAAGTGGGATGTACCATTATTCGGTACTTCGGGTGGTTCCCTTACCCGCAAGCCAGCAAGAACCCGTCCCCCCACCCAATCTGCACAGCAGTAACTGACAGCAATGACCAAGAGAGACCCCCGCCATCCACAACTGTCCGAGCTCCCAAGATACGGACGAGAAAATGTGATTAAATAAAACTGACCAGGTGATTTGACCTCAGACGCTCCACCACAAAGACCGCGCTTGTCACTTGGGGGGCTGATGTTTTCCTTCAGTTAACCTCGCTTGGGTTTTACGGTGGACTAGCTCAGATAATGCGCATTTAATTTGACTGAAACATTCAACAGAACTGACACTGAAACGGATTCTGTTCTGTCTGCGGGAAGCTGTAACTAAATGAGTCGTGTGTGCATGTGTGCAAGAGGGTGCGAGAGGGGGAGAGATTAAGCTGCTATGGGAAAACGTCAGTGAAGGTTACATGACAGAAGCTGCGCGGTTTACGTCATTTTGCATAATGGTCAGTGCAAGAGTCGGGGCAAACAAAGCCAAAACACAGACTGCACGACGTTAGCTAAAAACTCTCCAATACCAGCGGAACATCCAACAAAACGCCCACACTATGAAAAAAACACTCGCCAGTCAGCTAGCTACATCAATGCGAACCGACGCACCAGCGCACAGGACAAAATTTCGTTCCCACAACGCAGAACAGCAACCACTTAACACTCCCGCTTTATTCAGCACAAGCACACACACACACGCTCAGCAAAACAATCCCACATCAACAAACGACGGAAATGCTGACCTGGTAATTCACATCTTGCCGTTCCAAACCCCAAAATCATTTTTGGAAGATCGGCTGACAAAATCGTTGTATTTCCGATCAGAGACATATCATATATTATCATATGAAACAGACAAACCGACTACCGGTGGATTAAAGATAGTCGACTCGCTTAACGGCAACTTAACTGCGGTTGCCTGAAAAATGCGTGAATTAAGTGCGGCTATTTCCGTAGATGTTAGGTAGCTAGCTCTCTGGCTAGCAACTCTACTCTCTCTGGACCAAGATTGTTTTTCCAAATATGCGGTCATGATCATCTATCCGCAACACTCACAATAGACGGGTAGTTCACGTTACCCATCTAATCCAAACGAAAACCTGTAACGTTAGGTTAATGACGGTCCCTCTTTGCTCGTCAGCTACCTTTGTGTAAACCCCGGTCTCATCGAACCCCCGGCGCCCTTCTCTCTTTCTCTCTGTCCGCTGACTTGTCATGTCAGCCGTCAGCCCTGGTAAATTAGTACCTTGACCGTACAAGCCAAATCCACTGTCACGCTGAGGAGCCAGAAAACAGTTTGTTAGCTAACTGGCTAACCAACACTCGACATGTGGCTGTCAATGTCGCGCTGTTCTCCGTTTACACCCCCACACTATGCCATACGACCAAAGTGTTCTGAAGTGCCCCTCTCACCAGCTCACAGGCCCGATCACCAGCCTGAGAGCTGAACAGCCGCGATGGTAGGGAGCTAACCGCTTCTAGCGAGCGAGATAGCTGGCTGGCTAGCAATTTGTCCGTCGGGGACGGCGGAACAATGACAGCCCACATTTGATCGCCACCATACCACCGAATCGTAGTTCTTACCTTGGCTTTTGTGATCATGTGTGTAGCTAGTTTTACAACAGCGAAGTTCCCCTTGCCAATGGTCCGTTCAATTTCGTAGTAGCCCACTCGAGCTGGGGGGGGCCTGCTGGCCGGGAGGTGGCTTGGGCTGGTGATGCAGCCGGCAGCTGGGACAGTTCGGTTCGGGTGGTTGATCCCAGGTGAAGGCTGTGCTCGGTTGTGTGCGCCCATGCCTGCGGGGGCTGGTCGGGTAGGGTGCGTAATCCCGGCCGCTGCGGATCCAGCTGCACCTCCGCTCGACACGGCCGCCATCTTCTTGCCTCTCTGCAGGAACAACAAGAAGCCTTGCCGGAGCGCGCACCGCGGGCACGCCCCCGCCCTGCGTCACCTCGCGCGGATTGCACCTCCGCAGCGCCCCCTCCAGGATGTAACCATGACAACTACTAGCGTAACAATGACTTCATTGCTCTCTAACGCACGATGTGGTTGCCTTGGTAACAGAACTGCGCATCGCTCTACCAGGAGAGAGTAAAAGAACATTCTCCTGCCTTGACAACAGCAATTTCCCACCTTCCTCTCCCCTCGTAACCTTTCATCAGAGCCATGTCTTTCTTCTCACTTCCCTCCCTCTTATCTCGCGGGAACGCACCCTGCTGGTAGGAATTTGTGACTGTCGGGAGCGTGCCTGTTCAGAACACTCACAAAGCAGTTTGCAGTTGAGTCAATTCGCGTGTTCAGGTCAAGCGTACCGCAACATGCATGAGAGGTCGACACCTGACCAAAGAGAGAAGTAACGTAGAAACAATGTAACAGAACGTAAACACGGTACAATGGCGAATAAAACCTTAGAATAAACAGTATGCATTCAGCGAAAATGCCATACAGTTGTGCTTTCTACACTATAATTTGTTTCATTTTAAAAGCATCCATCGGTGTCTTGCTACCTTACTTACGGAACTGAAATCAACTAAAATTCACAACCAGAGAAAGAACCCTGATTTCAGTCTAGTTGTAGCATAATTTTAATTAATTTGCACTACATATATTGATACTGCGCATAGTTGTAGCATCTGTGAATAAAGATGTGCACAATGTAGCTCTAAAATCTGTAGGACAATAGACAGCTACAATGTGAAATATCATGAAAAGTTTGAGTAATAGTGCCTTTGGGTGTCTTTGACCATGGGGACATCATGAGGAACAGTGTTTGTACCAGGCCCGGATCTAGACTGCTCAGATTGGGGGGGGGGGGGGGGCAATTAGAAATTTGGGGTGGGCACCTTTTCACACAGTGGGCTATACTACATTGTTGAGCTGTTTTCCTAGTGTTTTTGGTACCAGCTCGAATTAAACGAATGAGATGTCTGACTAAACATTAGTTTAGGAAATACTTTTAGTATTGGTTGGGATGGTGCACTATTATTCAAATCAATTCGATGATTTTCAGCAGCAGGAACTACAGTGTTGACTGCACTGTGTTGGTGCGAAGTGGGCAGGGAAGGTGTACAGGGATGCAAACTGATCAGTGCTGAAAAAGGTGACAAAGATGCGAACCCCCTAGGGTGGTCCGGGGGCAATGTGGATTTGCAGTCGATTTTAGCATGAGGATATAGGGGAAAACTCACCCTAGAATTAGTGTAATCTTACTGCTACAAAAGCAATATAACGGGGATAGGGCACTTAAAAAAAAATCAAGAGAGTGCAGAGCCGGGTCCAAAATTGGCACGGAATAAAGTTGACCAATTGGGTGGGCACAGCAGAAATTTGGGTGGGCATTGTCCACCCCTGCCCACTTCTAGATCCAGCCCTGGTTTGTACCCTAGGGTGCACCTGGTCTTGTGAAATGGTTTTATAGTGACCCAATTGCCATGCAATTTCCAATCCACCACCATGTTAACAGCTGGCCACAGAAATTGTGGATTGAAGGCTTCTTTTGCCTTAGCCTTGGATACAATCGGTTTCCTAATAGCAACCCTGCCGTAAATGATAGCCTTGTGTAGCTCACAACATTCAGTTTTTGTTGTGACTGGGACACAGAGGTGTTGATTCAATTCTGTGGTAATTGTTTATTTATTTTTTTGTCATTGTGGGGATTTTAACAACTCACTGTCCCTGTCAGTGAGTTTTGATGGTGATTACTGTACCTCTTCACCAGTGCAATTTGTTTGTGTTTGGCATTTGTCGCCATAATTACTGACATTTCTCCCCCTGTCATGTTAAGAACCAAACTGCAGTTGTGACTGATGTACCAGCAATTCAGGGATCAACCGTTTGGTGTCTTTAGAACTCTGTTAGAAATGTTTGTTGCTTTAGAAACTCACATATCGAAGTGCTGATTGTCACATCTATTTTATTGTTTAAACATACTGCTAATCGGCATTCAGCTTAATATGACTCACCTGTGTAGCTACCTATGTTAGATTTTATTATTTCAGTTACAGTCCTTTTTTTTAAACTGTTGTTTCAGTTATTTTGCCCTACTTGTGTATGAAAGTTAGAAATACATATTATTGTTATTATATAATATCACTATGTGTCAAAAAAGTGAGTCACTATACATTATGAAAACCACCTATGTTTTATCATTCTTTGTCATCAGTGAGCATTGGATGAATAAGAAGTGCCTTACGGAGGTGAAAAATTCAGTTTAATAAGTCACAGTGGTTTATGTTTCACGACCAAAGAAAAGCTGTGGAAGTTTTTTGCGCTGAATGATTACTTTATACTACAATTAAGATATTTTTAAATCGTATCATTGAGGAGTAACAAGTGACATTAGCCGTTCATCATTAAACGTTTTCATACCACGCAGACATACGAATCATCTAGTTAGAGAAAGATTAGGGTGCCTGGTATATCTTGGCAGCATCCGTTTCAAAATGATGCCAGTGAACAAACAGCGGATGTACATCTCCCAACTGACGTGCATCTGGGAGGTGGGACATCCTGGAATGATGGACGTGTTGAAGCGGAAGTGGCCTGAGTGAGGTTGTCGCGCAAAGAGAGCGGGAGGCGGGGAGGGTCCCACCGACTGTACATCAGCGATCTCAAAATCCCAAGGCTAGATACAAAAATAAACAGCGTTTATATTTATGATACTGGAATCTGAATATTCGCTTGTGATACATAGACGTCCGAGCTTAGAATTACGAATCCACAGGGTGGAGCAGAACAAAAAAGCTGTTCTTCGCACGAGGGCAGCTGTTGCTAGCTAGCTATCTTGCAGTCGCACCTTCTGAAAAGCATCCTCGCCGCCGCCGGATAGATTGACGCCGATTTTGAGGCACAATCATTGGACTAGCTTGTTGCTGCAGCTGCATACATCGAAGCTTGCTTACCATCGACCGCCAGGTACACGGGGTAGTGGGTTGCTGCGGGAGTACTGGGTGGGTAGATAGCTTGCTCGCTAATTACACTCTCCCCAAGCGGTTGTGTCTGTGCAGGGCGGGGGACCTGACTGCAGAGGTGTCCCGACTGCAGTGATTTCTGCGCCTGGTGCTCGGGGGTGGGGTTCTCATTTTGTATGTTTGATTTGCATCCTATAAAAGCCGTGGCAAATAGTACCACCTCGCACTTCCCTCTCCAAGTTGCCGTACTAGCCTTCGTTACTAACCAACGTCAGTCGCTTTGTAACAAAACCAAAGAGGACTATGCCTTGCTACACTGACAGGCGCGGTGGGTGCGGGTCAGACAGTATTTCCCGGGAGTTCTCAGTGCCCAGACGTGCCTGTCCAGGCGGCGTTCACTAATGCCTTTAGCTACCCCAAGGCAAAGCACCTGTCCTGCGTCCTGGTCCTTTTTTTAAACGTGAAGTGTCCCTCTTTCCCGCGGTTCATTTTGACTACGGTAGCAGTATACCAATGTTCAGAATGCGTAGTCATCCACGAAATGGTGATCCGAAGAAGTTTTGATCACATGAGGCTTATCCTTATCCTGCTATGTATGTGCGCTTAATTATTTTTCCATGTTTGTCTGTTGGTACCTATGTATCCCAGTCAGAATGAGCAGTGAAGAGGTTAACCCAGCAGCAGTGCCCGTCCCAGTTCAGGACGTGCAGGGGGATGGGCGCTGGATGTCCCAGGTAAGACAGAGCACCATACCAAACTGTAACACTCAGCGCAGAGGAACAATGTGCACCCCAAACCCTTGTCAACACTTAGCCAGCCAAACAGATATAACTCCTCATTGGCATAGTAACCAGTGCACAGTTCAGCAGCCTGGTTGTCCACGAAGTGTGGCTGCAGACTAACATCTCATTGCAGTACAGATTCCTTAGGCTACCCAGATGTTCAGCTCCCGCATTCCATCCATCCTCTGCGTCTTACCAGAGAGGCTACTCAGCTGCTTCTGTTCTTACCTATTGGTGGTTTCATTTGCTAACAGGAGTTTCTGGTGCTGCATTACGATGAAGTAGTTCCATTAAAGACAAACATTGACTGCATTGTACTTGGTCACTCCCCTTTGTAAATTTTCAGTAGAAGTTTCTCCATTTGGACGCTTTCGGCTTCAGCTATAGTGAGTCAGAATAGTCTATGACCCTGTTCACACTTGGTTTTAAAATGCATTTCGGTGATCCGAACACGAGTGGACAGCCGAGACGCATCGCTGTTCACACCTGCTGTGTCTATCCTGCGTCTCCAAGGTGTCCAGCTGACCACCTGTGTTCAGATTTCGTTACTGCCTACGCCACTTCTGCTGGAAGGTCAAAGGGCCCCGCGCACAGTTATTATGTCAGTCTGTCGCCAGACAAGCGCCAGATTTGTTTCGCACTGGCTAGCTAAGAAAACAAAAATGTTTCAAGAACTAATATACATGTACGGGCATCTGGTTTCACTTGCACTCCAACCACGTACATCAGTGCTCCTCTCCATTTTTTTGAGCGTTGGCACGCTGTCACCAAAACAACCACCACGTCCTGCATTGATGACGTATTTTCCTGTTACGTCCTTGTCGGGGACGCATTAGCGTTTACACTACAAGAGATATGTGGTCAAATGAATCCCAGACCACCTCGGCAAGTGGTTTGAGTGATCAGATCACAATGCATCTTGGTGGTCGTTTACACTCGTATTTAGCGCTGTCCACTTGTGATCTGATCGCCCAAGACGCATTTTAAAACCAAGTGGAAACAGGGTCAACGTTAAGAATGCAGAGCTGAGTGTCTAGTGAGCCTTAAAAATTTGCAATCATGGTTCGGCAAAGCCAATGCGAACGCTAGCCATGTTTAGGTTTGGAATTGTATCAAGCCATTAACAGTCCTCACTGTTGTGCTGTTGTGGCCCTCTATAGTGGGGCTTCCGTGACTCAGCACAGTTTAGAATGGCCTCGTGGTGCAGGTTTCGGCCGTTCCTTGTTACCCACCTTTAGATATCCTTATGGTTGCTGCCTGTGGTGGGGGGGTACTGGAGGACACTGCTGTTCGGACCAGTCATAGGAACTGCGCTAACCGGTTAGAATTGATTATGGCCAATGCAAGAATGCATCCTCTGTTTGCTGTGACTGGCTACGCTTTATTCTTTTTTTTTTTTTTTTTTTTGCCCTGATGGGTTCCTGAGTACTTCTGTTGTGTGTTCCGTTGCCGTTTGCTCATTTTCCTTTATGGGTATCGCCACATTTTTCTTAACTTTTATTACTATTCTCAGTGGCATTTACTCTTCACACATTCAGGTTTTTGCAGCCGAGAGCGGTGCTGTCTTTTTCAGTGAGCTTGGGCGTCTGTGACATGGCTGGTTTGTAGGGCCGTGTGAAATCAGTCTGAAACTGGCTCAGCCCCCCAAGGACTCTGGGTAATATGCAGAGGGGTGGTATCATCTGCTGGATGCCAAGCCATTGCACTGCCATTTAACTGTGCCGTAGAAACATTAACTGTCACACGCTTAAATAAATATGACTTGTTTTGAATCATAAGTAAACATGCAGGTTTTTTTTTCTATATTTCCTACTGTGATATTTTGATTCTGTACCTTGTGCCAGGAACTTTTTGGAGTGTGTGTTCATTCTTTTATATCATGTAGTGTCCAGAGTGCAGTTCATCTGTGTATGTATGTTCAGATGTAAAAGATGACGTGTGTGTGTGTGTATGTGTATGTGTATAAGAACGTGTGTATCACTCTGACCTGTGTGTGTGTATAAGGACCTGTGTATCACTCTGACCTGTGTATGTGTATAAGTACCGGTGTATCACTCTGACCTGTGTGTGTGTGTGTGTGTGTGTGTGTGTGTGTAAGGACTGGTGTATCACTCTGACCTGTGTGAGTGTATAAGGACCTGTGTATCACTGACCTGTGTGTGTGTATAAGGACCTGTGTATCATTGACCTGTGTGTGTGTATAAGGACCTGTGTATCACTCTGACCTGTGTGTGTGTATAAGGACCTGTGTATCACTCTGACCTGTGTGTGTGTATAAGGACCTGTGTATCACTCTGACCTGTGTGTGTGTGTGTGTGTGTATAAGGACCTGTGTATCACTGACCTGTGTGTGTTTGTGTTTAATCCAGCACACGCGGTTCGTGCAGGAGTGCAAGGATGCTGAACCCGAGGTCCTGTTTGTGGGAGACTCCATGGTGCAGCTAATGCAGCAGTATGAGGTGAGTGTGTGTGTGTTTAGGGGGGGGTGGTTGGGATCCTGTTAATTTATCAATGAATCAGACACAGTGTACGTAAGTCTGTGTGACCGTGTATCTGCACGTCTGTGTGACCGTGTATCTGCATGTCTGTGTGACCGTGTATCTGCATGTCTGTGTGTAACGTCCTGTGAAATGGCCGTCTGGGCCTGTCTCTGTCTCAGGTGTGGCGGGAGCTCTTCTCCCCGCTCCACGCTATAAACTTCGGCATCGCGGGAGACACCACCTGCAACGTGCTGTGGAGACTGCAGAACGGGGAGCTGCAGAACATCAGACCCAAGGTGAGGAGGAAAAGGGGGCGGGGTGGGGGGCTAAGGGGCGGGGCAAAGGGAGGGGCACAGGGAGGGAGGGCGGAGGTGTGGGTGGGGAAAGCAGTTGGGCTGACGAAATTAAGGATGGGCTAGAAATAGGGGACGAGGAAAAGGAGATGGGGTGGGGAAGCTGGTTAGGAGGGTGGGGCAAGGAATTAGGGAGGAAAGTGGGAGAGGCCAGCCAGGGATTGAGGAAAGGTATAAAAAAGGACGGATGCCGTCGGTGGCAGGTGTGTGGAAGAGGAAAGATAGGAAGCCGGGGGGTGAAGGACAGAACCTCTTCAGATGAGTGAAAGTTCTGAAAGGGAGGATGAATGAACAAGCAATGGAGGGAAGGACAGAGCAGATGGATTAGGAGTGATGAGAGGATGTCTGGGTGTGATTTGTGCTGTGCCCACAGCATGTCCGTCCGTGTCTCCTTTCCCCCCCAGGTGGTGGTGGTGTGGGTAGGAACCAATAATCACGAGCACACGGCGGAGCAGGTTGCGGGGGGAATTGTGGCCATTGTGCAGCACCTCATCTCGAGCCTCCCGCAGGCGAAGGTCGTGGTGCTGGTGAGTGGTGCCGGGGGCGCCTCTTCCGTTTCGGTTAATCCCTCTGTGTGCTACGGCCGTCTCTGTCCCACCGTCTGCATCCCGTTTGCACCTGAGGCCTGCTCAGGTGTTCCAGTGGAGATTTATCTGTGGGGCTCTAATTACACGCACGTCTGCGGTGGGTCAGGTGACTCCCACCCAGCAACGGTGGGACAGAGCCGTTTTTTACTGCCAGAACAGCTAGCGCTATCAATCATTAACTGGTTAGAACCAATCAGATTGTTTAGCTGTAGAGGGTAGGGGTGCGAGAAAATCCTGTGTCCCGAAAAATCGTACCGAAAACAGCTGGTGGTTCGCACTGGAAAATCATAACAGGCAAACCGCAGTTCATATAGTATTACCGCATAGTTATGTTTTTAGTTTGTTTTAAAAGTATGGACGGACAGTTTCCCTATCGAACAGTAAAAAGACCTGCGGGAGAAACCGAAAACGCCTGGTGCTGACGAGAGGACGACGTGAAAAGGAAGTGTGATGCAGTCGCGAGAGCTCACTCATCCATTCAACAGGATGCCATTTTCCTGCAGAGATCATGGCCAGTGCAAACAGGCCCGTTGAAATAGAAAACCCCGCCGCTGAAATGCAAGTCTGAAGTATGGAAATTCTTTGGATTCTCTGTCTGTTGTGAGGACGGAGAAAGGGTGCACCGAAAAAAACACAATCTGCAAACTGTGTAGCAGTTTGATCCCCTGCAGTCATGGCAGTACGGCCATTTTATGTTATTGAGTATTTAATTTCATCAAGTGGATTGTTTTAGCCTTGGAATGGCGATTTGTGAAGAATGTGCTTTACTGTGACTGGTTCTGACTCTTGAAAGGGAAGGTAGCGCTATCTGATGACATGTCGCCTAGATACATAGCATAGATACATCATTTCCCCCTATAATTTAGTGGATAGAATAGTCCATAAGTAAATAAAAGACCATAAATATAAAATATGAAACTACTTAGAGACATGCTAATAAAAAGTCTTCTTATTTCCTTGAGAATAAACAGCACATTTTTCAGTAAAGCTTGTCTCTGTGAGCCCTCTTGGTCCGGACCGTACAGTGAACTCTGTATCGCACCGTTAGTTCAGTGTACCATCACATCCCTAGTAGAGGTGTAACACCTTTTAATTGGTTTGTTTGACTCTCTGATTGACGGCACCTGGTAGCGGCATCCATTTTTTGGTTCACGAACCCTGTAATTTCCTTCAGTGATTACCTCCTTTGGCGTTGGGTGTGAGTGGACGGAACTTTGTGTTCCAGGAGCGTTCTCAGAAGCCTAGTTCAAACAGCTGCCCTGGGTTATTGGCGCAGAGTGGCGGCGTGTGCGCAGCGCGAAATGTCCGAAATCCTGTTACAGTCGCAGGGGGATTTATTCACACAGCGAGCTCGCGCAGTTAGTGTCCTGAAACTGTTGCCGTGGAAACAAGCTTGCATCCGCGCAAAGATGCTGTTTCGCTATTGTTGAGTGTGCGGGAGGTGGGGGGGGGGGGGTGTATCACCCCTCCTCCCCCCAGAAAGCTGAATTCAGGAGCTTGGCTAGACATTTGGGACTACAAATAGAGGAATGAAACTGGATGTATGAGGTTAATTTGATGTCGAGTGTGGTTTGAAGGTTACTGTGCTGTGCACAGGTCAGGCATCTGAAATGCTGGTGGCATTAGCATTTGTGTGACTCATTAAACTGCACCAAAATGATCTACTTTAACCCACCTATTTCAGCAGCTTTGCTTAGTTTAGCCTTTTTTGATCGTGTGTGAGTGATGCAACACGTAATAAAACATTTTCCTTAACATTTTTTCTCTTTTTTAAATTTTTGAGCCTGCGTCATCCCAGTTACTGAGATGGAACACAGAGAAAACATAAATTAAAGAACAAAGAATAACATTAATTATATTGTTATTGGTTTTAGGGCTTAGACATACTTTCATTTAATTTCTCAAAGTAATAATTAGTCTCATAATAAATATAAAACTGTCTGCCCCCCCATCTTTGGACTTGCTCACTGACTGTCAATCTTATCCCCCGTCACGCAGTCCTGATAATGTGATTGGTCCCCCCCCGCAGGGCCTCCTTCCCCGCGGCGAGCGGCCCAACCCCCTCCGGGTGAAGAACGCCTCGGTGAACGGGCTCCTGCGCTCCTGGCTGCCCCGCCTGGGCTCCACGCAGCTCCTGGACGTCAGCGCGGGCTTCGTGCACTCGGACGGCGCCATCTCCACGGGGGACATGTTCGACTTCCTGCACCTGACGGCCGGCGGCTACCGCGCCGTGGCCAAGCCCCTCAGCGACCTGCTCCTGCAGCTCCTGGAGGAGACGCCCGAGGACAGGCGCGCCTCGCTGGTCTGAGAGAGAGGGGGGAGGGGGCAGGGGGAGGAGTGAGGGAGAGGGAGGGATGGGGGGTGATGGAGGGAAGGAGTGAGTGAAGGAGGGAGGGTGAGAGGGGAGAGAGATAAAGAGAAGGAAAGGAAAGAGATAAACGAGAAAGGGACAGAGAAAAGGAGGAAGGCAGAATGAGAGGAGGGAGAAGTGAGGAAGTCACGCACGCAGTGAGAGAGGGTGCTCACACACGCTTATAGAGTGATATTAGCATACTAGCATTTTCACACCGCAGAAGGAAGAGACACTAGTACATATGTGAAATAAAGGACTAATAGACACACTAAGATTCCAGCACATGTGCGAAACTGCAGAGAGAGGAACTGAGGCACTGAGGAATGCTTGCAAAGGGGTGGGGGGGGGGGTGGCGTGGCGTGGAGACGCCGGTACCAAGAACAGTGCCCCCTACTGGAAGACCAGACCAGAGCGATCGCCCTGGTGACCTGTCCTCCCGTCCTCTCTCGAATGCCCTGCCGAACCCGTGCGGCGTTTGCTGAGCCGGTGCCAAGCTTTCCTCAGGCTGTTACAAAGCTCCGTCTTTAATCAAACGGAGAGGTCAAGAAAACGCGGGACTGGCCGAAGAGCAAGCCGTCAAGATCCCAGGCAAGACGGAGAGGAAGGGGACTGAAAAGAGGGTCAACACGGGAGACCGAGAGGACTGGGAAACGGACCTAAGGGCATTCTGGGAATGGCAAAGGAGATGTGGAGTGGTTGGATGTCGGGCCTCAGGCACTAGAGAATGAGAGCGCGCAGTCGTCGCACTTGCATCAAGCTCAGTTTCGCACATTTGTATCACTTTCCCCTCTCCCTCGCCCTACGCAGTGTGGTAGTATCCTAACAGGCACTTATTCTCTTCTCCTCCCCCTGTTTCGCTCTTTCTGAGAGCCTGTGGGTAGTCCTCAGTCACACCGCACCTCCCTTCGTCTTCTCCTCCCGTTCCTGCCTTTCTAGCTTATAGCGCGTACTGTCCTGCGTAGCACAACTCGCTCTCTGTCTGAAGCTTAACGCACCTCACCTTCCCTGCTGTGTCGGAGTGTGGGTCATGAGCGAGCTCAAGCATTCCACTCACTCCAGACTGTGTGTGTGTGTGTGTGTGTGTGTCTGTGTGTGTGGGCGTGCGTGCGCGTGTACGTGCGCATGCCTGTGTGTGTGTGTGTGTGCGTGTGCGTGCGCATGCCTGTGTGTGTGTGTGTGTGTGTGTGTGTGCGCGCATGCCTGTGTGTGTGTGTGTGTGTGTGTGTGCGCGCGCGTGTGCATGCGTGTGTGTGTGTGTGTGTGTGTGTGTGCGCGCGTGCGCGTGCGCATGCCTGTTTGTGTGTGTGTGTGCAGCAAGCGCAGGTGAGAGAGAGAGGAATGGGTGGTGTACATACAGTATATATATAAATATTTAGTCCCCGTCTGAGCCCTGTGTGGTATAACACTGTGCTGTGTAATATGAGGCTTGGGTAGGTGGCCCCAGGCTGCGTGCGCATGCAGTTGTGCGTGCGTCTGCGTGGGTTCAGTGCATAGTCTGTGCTAATTGGGCTTCTGTCATGTGCTTGTCAACAAAAAAAAAGCATTCCAATAAACAACCATAGAGAAAAGAGTGTTGGGAATCATCTTTTTACCTGCTCAGACTGGTACGAAAGGTTTTCCACTTGCCACAAGTTTATCCGCAGTTTTAACCGAATTTCAAAAATAGCATTAACTCTGCTGTTCCAGACAGCATCATGTAAGATGCAGGTGTGCCGCTCACCAACAAGTACTGTTTTACCATTATGTCATCAGTAATCTTAACTTGAATGGCAAAAATATGCTTTGTGTGTTACTCCCCAAGCTTTGCAAGATGATTTTGTTTTTGTGCGTTTCCTGGGCGGGGCTGCTTTCTGCATGTCCAGTTAAGTGAATGCAAGCCCTTGCTGGAGGCTAGCTAATAGCACAATAACAGTGAGTCAGAACCATGAAATCCCTTCACTTGAGTTGTACTTTCCACCAGTGAAGAAAGTCTGAGAGTGAGGCAGGATAAATATATAGAGTATATGCATGCGTGTTATATAACTGCATTCTTTACGTTTATTTCTAGCCTCCCATCCTACGGTGTGAACGTGACCAGGATCCTGTTCAATTTACCACAAAAAAATGCAAAAAATGGTTAGTGTTTCCAAGAGGAAATGTTAATCAACGTCGCACTGCGTGACCTTCACTCACCTTGACCAATGTTTTCCAGAGCTCAGCAAATTCTGTGAATTCTGAAACTAAAATAACTATTCCTCCATTTGTTTTTCCTGAGAACATTCTCAGAACATGCCTTTCTGTGGTGGTCTACAAGCTAAGAGGAGATATCAGAAAACTCCTGTAGGAAGCGGCTCAGGTTCATTTCGATGTGATGTTTCCAAATCAAAGACATTGTAGAAGCAGAATAAAAATGGCCACTAAATCACTGCCAGAAATCAGCCCCCATGAAGTCCACATAACTGAGGAAAAATATCAGCTTATGGTTTGAGGAACTTGCAAAAGCACCTGGAAGCTTGAAATAAACTGGTTATAAAAGCAGATGAGCCTTTGCTGAATGCAGAAACAACTAATCGGATCTGACCTGACTGAGGGTAGGCCAGAGTTGGGGTCAATTTAATTTCAGTAGTTAATTCAGGAACTTTACTGAAATGAATTTAATGAATTGCAAAATGACTATAATGTTCTAAGAGGAGTTTTCAGTTGGTGAATGGAATTGCATTTCCTAAACGTAAGCATTGCTTGAGGGAATTAGGCAGTCAACATTCTTGATCTTGTTGACTACTCAGGTGGTGTGAGATGAGATTCTGGGCTGTAAGAACATTTTTGTCTCGAGGGTATATTCCTGAGATGGTTTGCTTTCGATTTTAAAAACTGGTTGTCAATAAGCCAAGGGGCCAACTGGATTGGTGCAAAGTACAGGCTCTTTGAAAAGATAAGCTTCTGCTATCCCAAAAAAAAATCTGGGAAAGACCTCTTTAAGACAAGAGTTTCACATTTGTTTTACAATAAAACCCTAGAAGTGTAGGCCTACGGCCCTAAGTCTGGATCACCAAAGTACCCAGCAGCAAATGGAAGATCGGCCAAACAAACCACTTTAGTAGTTCGTAATCAGACAATGGACTCCATTCACTCCTATTGTTTGACAGAACGTGTATTTACCGGAACTCATGTGTTGTCCCAGGAAGAAAAGCAAGTGTGTGATCTCTAATGATGAAAGGCTCTTCTCTCCAAAAAGAGGCCGTGTGGCGTACGTCACCGCAGTGCGTTGAGTTTGTTTACGGGGAGGGCGCTAGTGAGTGACACGGATTTAACCCACCACAGAACTGTACTGTGAATTTAACCCTGTGCGTGACATACATACCAACTCTACCCCGACAACATCTCAAAACTGAGCAAGCATTGCGCCCCGCGAAATGGGTGATGAAAAGCAAAAAGGGCTGAAAACATATGTGGAGCAATCGGCATGATGGACACTATTTAACAGTAAACCAGGATTCTGACGATTGGAAGAGCCCACCTATTCCCCTATTCTGTGTTGTGGTTGGATAGCGAAGGCGGATGTAGCTTCAATGGTTGTGTTTTCAAGAAGATGTTGTAATAACTGGCTGTCTATAAGTAATCCGACGAAGGAACCCATTTGGACGAAGACCTCCGAAAATCTTTGGCTAATGACTGGTGGTGCCAGCAAGCATAGTGGAGCGATTTTGATCACTGCCGGGCTGGAGCTTGCTAGTTAGGCGCAGAGGATTGATTGTTACACTGAGGATATCAGCTGCAACTGTACCCACAACAAACATTTTGCTAGCGGACAAGCTAGACATTGACTGTGAGATTGATTATTAGCTAAAAAAATATGAGTATTGACAAAAAAGGTTTATTGTGACACTGGTGGTTCCACAATCGTTTCGCAGTCTTGTTATGAAAAGCATTTCGTGGTAAACAGCTGCTACTGCGAGCTAAACGTGTCTAGTGATACGTGGCTAGACTTATTTATTACGCTAACGTTAGCTGTCAGACAATTGATGATCCATTGTAAACCGGTCTTGTGGAATGAAGCTACGGGACAATTAGTCTAGAGGAATTGTGGTGTTCGAGATAGTAGGTAGCTAGCTAATCAAGAACAACTGCTTGTCTATCTCATTAGCCAACTCGACAACTGTCAGCATGGTGAGGAGAAGCTGCTGGAAATCCAGACACAAGCCAGGGTCTTGCCCCATTTCGACTGGTTTCAGAACCGGGTTAGTGGCTGTATGTTTATGGCTTTGTGCGACCAGCTGTGGGTGCTCTGGGAAAGTGGTACAAAAAGATGCGGAGTTCGACATAACCTACAACGACACAGTAACAAGCGACATCCAAGCTATCTACGCCTTCAACCACACCGTGTCTCGGAATAAGGTAAGAATGGCTGACATCATTTCACTCCTATAATAAGAACCAGCTAATGGATTATTATTGTCACTAATATTGATTTCGTTACGGCGATTTATTTTATTTTTTATTGCGGGTCAAAGTCCTTCTTGTTGTAATAGTTACAAAACGGACTCCATTGATGATGAAGAAGGCATGAACACAATTTTTGTCCGGTTTCTGAGCTGTGGAGTGTCGCCCCTCTATGCGACGGAAGTGCTCTAGTCTCCTTCATTTGCAGCGTCATGTGTGGCTGCAACACACGGTTGAACCGTAACTACCTGGCTCACATCACTGGGAAAAATTTATTGTCGATGCTGTGAATTAACGGACCTCTCTATAGATGTGTATGTTCCTGACCCTAATAAGAGGTTTCCCCAGAAAGATGAGGGGTTGTCACTTTGTCAGGGGGTTCGGTCCTCTATTCTCTAGCTACAGATCTTGGTATTTTTCCTGAGTACTTAAGCTGTTGACAAAGCAACTTGCTTGAATGAATCCTTCCTCTTCTCTGGGCCCTGAGATCATCATCCCATAAAGAGCATTTGAAGTGCAGCCCACCAAGATCAGACACCCACCCTCACTGCCTGCATCCAGTACCACTACTTACACCATACAGCATATGTGTCTTCAGCAAGGTGTCATGTAGTTTCCTGTATGGTGGATGTTAGGCCTAATTGGTTGGCTTCACATAGGCTATTTCCGTTGATGCCTCAGCAAAAATAAACCACAGAAAAAGTTTGAAAACATTGTAGGAAACGCCACTACTGTATGTTTTCAATAATTCGTTATTTTATCAATAAACACTGAGTAAATGATTGTACTAGTATGATATCATGAGCAGACGGAGAACCAAAAATCAACGTACAGTATCAATGTTACCTATCAGAAGGTAACACTGAAAGCTCTGTCCTCTTTCTTCTCCCCCTTGCCTTGTTTTGCCCTCTTTTCCTCTCTCCGTCCTCGTCTATCGATCTCTGCCCCTTTTTCTCTTGATGGCTCTCTCTCTCTTTCTCTCAGACGGAAGGGGTGCGCGTGTCGGTGGACGTACTGGCTAGTGGGGTGGAGAGCCCTATCCTCTTTGTGGTGCGCCAGAAGCAGGCGGTGGTGTCCTTCCAGGTCCCCCTCATTCTGCGTGGCCTGTGAGTATCCCCGCCCCCCCCCCGCCCAGGGGCCACACGGGGGCCCCTTCCTCCTCCCTCCATGCCTGGCCCCACAGGGGTTCTGCAGAAAGCTGGGCCTGGCCGCGTGAGCAGTGAGGGCCGACATCTAAGCCTAGCAGAAAACAACAAGTGTTATTGGCTGTTTCAGAGAGAGAGATGGAAAATGTAGAAGTTCCTCTTCCTGCCAATGTAGCACCTGCACGAACGTGTCAAATGTCAAAAGTCGAAGGTTAAGCAGAGGCCCCTGGTGCATTCTGGGTTGAGGTTGGGTGATGCTTTAGCGCTAGAGCTGGAATCACCTATGCCTGATGGTGAGCATAGTCCACAGGAGCAGACTATAACTCCTGGCCCTCCATCTTGGGAGGCCCTGTCTGCTTTGCTCTGTGGTGTGCACGGCTGCAGGCTGCACTAGGCGGTTTGAGTTAATAGCCGCCTGGCTCACGTTTCTCAGTTGCGGTGCTGAGTTTTTCCCCGATTTGTGCAATATCAGAATGTATCAGATTGTCAAGCATTATGGGAATGAGACGTTGCTAAACTTAGTGCTTTCACTTCCTCTTTCTGCAATGGATCAGTGCTCTGACAAACTACACATACATGCATTCTGGTGCAGTGGAATTGCTGAAGTGATGGTGTGCGTGCTTGCACATGTGGTTAAGTGTGAAAGATTGACAAAGACTAGTATTTGAGAAAATGTTACATTTGGGGAAATAGAGGTGAATGTTTTTAGGCTGTTAACAGTGCTGCTGATTGCTGAAGGTAGAGGAAGTCAACTATTTCACGGAAATGGCAAAACCTGGTAGGATTTTTTGGAAAGCACTCAAGGTTAAGAAATTAGTAATTATTCAAGATGAAATGCATTTTATTGGTCCTTTTGGGAAAAAAATGCAAAAGACTAAAGTTTTTGTCGAGCTGAGTGCATGGTCCTGTCTGACTGTGTCTGCCTGTGCCCGATCTGTCACCCTCAGGTACCAGAGGAAGTACCCCTACTCCCATGTGGGGCGAACCCTGTGCCAGCCGCCTACGCATGCCGCCACCGAGACGCAGTTCTTCTTCGTGGACGTCTCGACCCTGTCCAGCGTGAGCACCCACTACCAGCTCCGAGTCAGCAGAGTGGATAGCTTCACCCTGCAGTGAGTTGACGTCTGACCTCTGAGCTCTAAAGGGCTAGCTCCTGGGACCTGGCCATCGGTCTGTGGTCCGAGAAACAGCACCATTCAGGGGTTAAGGGCTCCTCCAATAGTGTCATTAACTACCTGTGTTCTAAGCTGCTTTTACGGCACATTAGCGTTACCCCTTCAGCCGCGCGGTGCCTTCTGGTAAGCAGAGTGCAAGAGAGCCCGCAAGGGTGTGGTTGGAAAAAAAACAGTTTGAATTTTAAAACAAATAAAAACAATTTCTTCAGCCTGTTTAAGCATCAGCGGGGGAGTTGTGTGGATTTGCGTGTGCCACCCTCTGAAAATGGTGACCGCCAGTGGTTTTGTGAGCGCTGATGGGAACACACCACAAATCTGTGTATGTTAGGGAAATGTGTCTGTATTTGAAAATGAAAGTCATATATACTGGGCTGCTGTGGGTATTTTGGGCTTTTTGTCTTGTCTTTTTCCCCCCGATGATCCTGCAGTGACCTGTTTAGGATATGAGGTGTTGCCAAGACGTCTCTCTGTCTGTTGCTGTGTTAGCCTTTTTCAAGAGACCTTTTTACGTTCTCGTTTTCAGAACAGACAAGAAGTTCATCTTCATCGCTACCCCATCCCAACCCCAGGTATGGCACACACTCCTGAGAGCACTGCAAACACACACCGCAACACGCACACACGCACCCCACATCCCACAACCGTATCCAACAGAGAATCCACACAAACTCTACATCAGAGCACAACTGCATACTGTATGCACATGCATGTGAAAGATCAAGCTTTCTCTTTTTCAACCGCAAACACAAGCTGAGCATTTCAGCAGTGGAATGTCCAGTAGTCTTGAAAGCCTGCTGTGGTGGTACAGGAGATGATAAGCTATCAGAATGTTAGGTAAGATCGACAGTGGGAGACTGCCCTTAACGACATCACGAGGAAAGGTGTGGTGATAATTATTAGCACCGGTGCCTCTGTGTGTCAGCAGGTCCAAAGGCCTGGGTGATGATGGAGGTTTAACGATTAACAGAGAGCTGTGTGCGTGTTTGTCATGTGCTTGATCGGTTTGTCTAAGGATTGTAAAAGAAACGCGAGCTGTTTGTGGCAAAGTATTCAGTACTTTGCAAGGTCCACATTCATAGCCCTTTATATTATCACCTCAGCCGCCAACCGAAGTGTAGTACTCATCTGTATGTGATGTATGGCAGCCATCTTGTGTCGGCACAGTCCTTACACACCGCCAGGTCAAGGTGGTTATTTATTTTAGAACTGAAGGATGATTTGGTGACCAGATTCAGTGAAATAGGTTGGGAGTATTGAGTATTTATCCATTTTTTTGGCAAAAGAACTGATGGAAAACTGTCAGTCATCAGTGTTAGCTATAACTACACACCATAGTTTACATGCAGGTATTGAAAATGCACTATTTAATGTGCTTATTTTTAAATAAGCAAGTTATCATTATGTGTATCATGATATATAGTATAATATGTTACATGACATACATGACACGATGCACATCCTGGCCCATTACTATTGAAATATTCATAGAATCAAGAGGAACGCGGAAATTAACAGGTACAATGTGCGGATAGTATGGATTTCCATTTGGGACTGGTATTGGGGTGTGTCCCCCTGACTCATGCTCTGTCCTTTTGCTCAGTTCTTCAAGTACGTGTTCCCCGAGGGCGTGGACACGGTCATCGTGAAGGTGAACTCCCAGATGACGTTCCCCTGCTCGGTTATGTCCATCCAGGACATCCTGGTAAGAGCCATGCCTTTTTTTTCCCCTTGCAGTCACCTCTGCTAGAGCGCAGCTCTGCCAAGACCGTCTGTTCTGTGTTTACAGTATCTACCCTTGTGTCATTACGGATGACTTGTGAACTTATGTTGGCACAGGATTGTGAAGAATTTATTGTTGATTTTGCTGAAAATGGTCTCTCTTTGGTGACTGTCAAACATAGCTTTGATGTACCGGGTGAAGGAGGGGACCAGTTTCAGTTTACACTGTCAATAGCTATGTTTACCTGTGTCAATGTTTTGAGTAAGGTGGTTGTCTATTTCAAAAGTGACTATTAAAAGTCATAGGATTTTCTGTTTATAGTGTAAACATGATATTTTGAATTTGTAGTCCATTCAGATTAAATAACTGCAGTATGTGCATATTTATTAAAAGCAAATAAGCAGAGATGTTAAGCTACGTAGTAGTATTACAAGTGGCTAGCATTGTGTACATTCAGGTTGCATATTCTGGAAACTTCTGAAGGTTTTAGGAAAGGTTTCTGGTGTTGAAACCTAGTCTGTAATGCGATTACATAATCTTAGAATATGGCTTTACTGAAACCTGAAGTGGAAGAGATGTTTCATCACGTCCCTGTGGCAGCAGGCCAGTGAACCGAGTTCACACAACATGTGTCTTTTTGAACTGTGACAGCATACTAGCTAGCATACTAGCATTTAGCAGGCAGTGCTTAGCTTCCATCACCAGGTGTCATCCTTGACTGGCTGAAGCCAGAACAAATGTGTTCAAGCCTTAATTTATAGGAAATGGAAAGTTCCGAAAATCGCAGAAAATATTAAGATTATTCAGCCAAATGACGAGCATGACCTATATTTTACGCTGTGGAAGGCAACATGTAGGTCCTAGCTCTTAATATCTGAAGTACAGTTGGTAGCAGAGTGCTGCTATTTTTTATGAATAAAACCGGTTAAATATTTTTGAGTATTTTAATATGATGCATCACAAATGGCCCGTTGTAACAGGGCCACGGTTTGACTGGTTTCTTTGATCTGAGAGACGCACCAGCCACATCCACCTCTAGGGGCTGCACAGGCATATCTGAAACAGGAGAGTGAGTCTTTATGACTGCCATAAGAAGTGGAGCTATAATGTGCTGTTACTCATTGACTCTAATGAACCAATGAAAATATGTTACACTTTGTAGCAAACTCTGATTGGTTCATATTGCTGAGTCATTCATGATACATGGTAGGCCTGCCATTACAGATATACAGAAGGATGGATGGAGAGCTAGATAGATAGATTGATCTCCAGGCAGTAATTGGGGGTTGTCTTATAGCAACATAAAATAAAAGAAGTTGTTAAATAAATGGAAGCCATCGCATTAAATAGAATAAACAGTTTCAATACACCAGACGATTTCCAGCTGGTATTCTGCAGGTACACTAACTCACCTGTAGAGGGCGGTGTGCAGAGTTAACGTGCCAGCCACATGAACAGAAAGGCTGCACTTGTTTTTCGTTCGGGTTGAACGTTTCCCTGGAGCGGGTATCTGGTGTTCAGGATGGCAAAGCTGTCTGGGGGGGCGGGGGCCACGCCAGCGCGCCCCGGAATTTTGCTGAAAGTCCGCCTGTCCTCGCGCGCGGCCCAGCCGTAATGAGACCCCCTCCCCCTTTCGCTGTCCGCTGTGGCGGGGGCTTGGGCGGCAGCGCTGCGGGTCACCAGCACGGCGGGCTGTGGCGTCAGTCTCAGCGGGGGGTCCTGGAAGCGCACAGGGCCTCCATTGTGTGGCCGTCCCTAATGGACCTCCTGAGTGCTGTTATCTGTGACACTGACGCAGCTGCCGTGTTGCTGTTTTTCACTCCACGCCTGTACCTGCTCTGCCTCCCTTACTGTCTTAAACTTTAAATCTTAACAAGCAAGTGTGTAAATAAAGAAACTAATAATAATAATATTAATAATATTGATAATATTAACCATGGCAGTGGCAATGATGATGCTCATGCACTCTCTCTCATCTTACAGTGCCCAGTGTATGACTTGGACACCAATGTGGCCTTCATTGGCATGTATCAGACAATGACAAAGACAGCTGCCATCACAGTACAGGTAAACTCACTCCATAAACGCACGCACGCACGCACGCACACACAAAAGCCCAAGAACTTGCAACACTGATTAGATGCTGCATTATTCTGATGTTGGTGCCCCCCGATTTGCCAAATCTGTCTTGCTGTCTGTTTGCAGAGGAAGGACTTCCCCAGCAACAGTTTCTACGTGGTTGTCGTGGTGAAAACGGAGGACGAGGCGTGTGGCGGTCCCTTGAGGTTTTACCCCCTGCGGCCTGGTGAGTGGGGGGGTGGGGCCCGAGGGGACGGCGTGTGGGGGGTGGGGGTTGCTGGTGTGTGACATTGACAGCATCTCACATAATTAGCTATAGCACAATAGCAATGTTTAGTCTATGTTAATGGTGGGGGAGAGGGGGGGTCGTCATTACCCTCTTTACCTGATCTGTATTTTGTCATTATAAATAATAATAATAAGAGATTGTATTTATACAGCATCTTTTATTTTCCCAAAGGGTTTACATTTAAGAGAGAGGAGCTCATCTTAGCCACGCCTTCTATGTGTAGCGTGTACCTAAAATGGCAGCCATTTTAGCCCCAGAGCGCTCGTTACACAGGTGGAGAGGGACTGGGAGGCTCACAGGCCTTACTTCGGGTGTCACTCCTCTCTTTCTGAGTCCTCTTTCTTCCCCCTGCTCACTTTTCCTCCTCCTGTCCCTCTCTCTCTCTCTCTCTCTCTCTCTCTCTCCTCACAGATGAGCTGATCGATGCTGGGAATCGCAGTAAGGAGCTGGATGTAGTGGTCTCTCCTGCCATCAACTGTGAGTGCGCTGCCAGAGGCCTGAGACTGTGCTAAATAAAACGGCCGTTTCCAATGCGTCAAGGAGAAACAAAAAGTCATCTCTCTGTTTCTCTCCATTCAATTCAGTTCAGTTCAATTCAAATGGAGCTTTATTGGCATGACATAATCTTGTGTTGCCAAAGCATAGTAAACAGTGCAAAAAAATATAACAATAATCATATATTGAAAGTTGACTAAAATAAAACTTTACATATTCATGTATGTACATATATAGATCTAAACATGCGTATGTATGCATACACATCCATATATACGCGTACATGTATACATATTCATACAGACACGCAAATACATACATACATATACAGCATATATATGTATACACACACACATATGTCCATACATGCACGCATACATACTACAACACGCATACATCATATATACTACAACACACATACAATTCACAGTATAATATACGTGGACATGCATATACAGTATGTACATATACACACATATTCCTGTACATACACATACTCATATATATATATATATATATATACACACACACATATAAGCGCAAATTAATAAATTATCAGTATTTGGGTTTACTCACTGTCTCTTAGTGTATGGCAGGATGACATATTTAATTACCATGGTGTGTTCATCCTCTCCTAATAGGATTGGAAGTTTTTGTATATTTGGCAGGACTGTGAATTTTGGGATCATTTTTTCAAATTCTGGGAAATATTCTCTGTTCACTGTTTCTCTCTCTCTCTCTCTCATTCTTTTTGTCTCTCTCTCATGCCTTAGGGTCAAGTTACAAGTGTTAAAATATGATGTAGCAACATTTAAACGGATGTGGTGTATTGGGGGGCTGTGTGACGTGAGGAAAAGATGGAGACGTGTTTGGGTTCATTATTGTGTGATGGGGTTTTTTGGGGGGTGGTCTGAGGGGAGCTAAGATGACAGTTTAGAAAATGTATTTTTTTAATGAAGGCTTTGCAGCATTCAGCAAACATCACAAAGTAAAACAAGTCTCTCTCCTTTTCTATTTTCTCACTCTCTTCCTCTGACCTGGGCTTTCATGCCCTTGTCTCATCCCCCCATTTCATTCCCTTCAATCTCCTTCCTCCCCCGCTCCCTCTCTTCCTACACCTCTCCCTCCTTTCTTCTATTTCTCCACCTCTCTCACTACTTCATACTTCCCAACCCTCCCTACCTCCCTGTCTCCCACCTTCTCTCTCCCTCTCTCACATCCTCCCTTTATCTCTCTCTCTCTTCCATTCTCCCTCCTTCTCTCTCTCTCTCGTTCCTCTCTCCTCTCTCTCTCCCCCCCTCTCAGCGGAGGTGTATGTGATGGGGATGCTGTTTTGCCTGGGGATCTTCCTCTCCTTCTACGTGCTCACCTTCCTGGTGGCCTGCGTGGAGAACAAACGGTCAGTCGCCCGCTCGTCCGTCCGCCCGTCTGTCTGTCCGTTTGGGCGTCCGCCCGTCTGTCCTGCCGACTCCCTCCCCCCCCCCCCCCCCCCGCGTGCGCCCGTGTGTGTGGATCAGCTGGCTGATCCTGCGCTGACGTAGCCATAGCGCGTCACCGCCCGTCTGCCAATCACCCTGACTGTCGCTCTGTCTCCAGGACGCACAGGAAGAGAGACGGCCTCCTCAACACTCCAGACATGTCGCCAGCGGAGACAGGTATCCCGGCAACCGTCCGTCCAAGGGTGTGCTTTTGTTCCCGCGAGGGAAGGGGGGTGGGGGCGGCTGGAAAGGGTCTGTTCTTTTTGCCTCGCGTTTGGTTTCTGAAGTGTGAGGGTTAGCATTCGAGATGGAGATTTGACGTGTGCGTTCGAGTGTGTGTGTCAGTGCGTGCATGTGTGAGTGCGTGAGTGTGTGTGTCTGTGCGTGCATGTGTGAGTGCGTGAGTGTGTGTGTGGGATGCTGCCCTGGAATATTGTTTTCAGTGAGATTCTTCACCTTTTCTCTCCCTCTTCCCCTCCATGCTAATTCGCGGCTCAGCCTCTCTGCTCGGTAAGAAAGGAAAACGTGTTATAAACGTGTTATAAACGTGTTACTAACGTGTCACTCGCCCTCACCCTCCATCACACTTCATCTTAGGCGCTCCCGACATGCATGCGTTCCAGCACTTACCCTCCGTCATCGTCACAGTCACCCACCAGCTCCTAAATACGCACTCGCGTACACGCGATTAAACACGCACACGCAGTCCCACAGATGGTGTGTATGAAGCGAACCGGTTTTACTGGCTGAATCAGTATTCTGACTCAGCCTGTCTTTGCATCTCAAAAGCATCTTTAGAGATGAAATGCATTCATTAAAGTTGTTGTGTGCTGTCCCTGTCAAATAAATAAATTAATTAATTAAATAAAGTGTTTCAGGCTGCTCAGTGGGACAGTTTTATTTTTAATTATATTTGAAGAAAGATTTTTATAAGGACCTATGCCTGTGCTGCAGGTGTGAATGTTAATTTGAAGTAGCGAAGTGCCTCTATTTTTATTTAGGTTTTTAACTCGGAGTGAAAGATTGAAACAAGTGTTCTGACATGGAGTTTGAACCTGTGATGTGCTGGTTCGGAGTTCTGTTCTCTGACCACTGCACCATCCCGTGCCCATTCTGTAAAATCTAAAACTAACTTGCCAAACTGAGTTTGTGAAGAACAGGTGTAACGTTTGCTTGTAAGTCAAAGTTAAATATTTACTTGACTTCTATGGTTCTTCTATGATGTTTTGGGGATTGTCCTGAGGAATGAAATCGACTTGGTCCACAAATCTCATTTTTAGTGAAAGTACATTTTGTTTTGGCATATTGCTGCACTGGAGGATTTTGAAGCAGCCCACACAGAACACTGGCCCATCTAAAGCAGCTTGTCACATCCATGCATTTGGCTCGTTTCTCATATTGGCTGCTTGCATTGGGTGGATGGATAAATAACAGATTGCACGCGATCTGTATTGATGCTTAAATGAGAATCTAAACAAATGTGTCTGAAAGCCCTTGCCAACAACCAAGAAAGCGAGAGCAGCCGACATGGCTAAGCCTTAAATAATTTTAATGAGTTTCGTAATCAGCCTTGGCTTCCCCTGACACCACCGTCAGTTGCAGTGTAACGTATGTTCAGCTACCCAGGCAGCACACCGAGAGAAGCAACACGGGCCCGACGTAGGCGCTATGTCACGTATGTGTCAAAAGCGTCGAACCAAACATCATATGAAGTATTAAACAAAACAGATAGTTTCACAGGCGCAGAAAAAAAAAATGACTCACAATATTTTCCATTTTGTTTTAAGTCTTAACTTTTACTCTCGAAATCAATATTTTTCTTTGCTGTGTGTATTTCTTTGCTCTGAAACAGCTGTGTCTCTGAGTGACTTTCCCCTCTGTCGTTGCAGGAAAGGGCGTGGCACCTACATCCCCCTATGAGTACGGCTCATTCGGTGAGTGTTTGCGTGTGCACACGTGTGACTATGTTGTGAGTCATTTTGGAGAACTGTGTTGTGGTTTGTGATTGTATTGTGTAGTTTTGGAGAGCAGTGTGCATGTGTGGCTGTAAGTGGATCCATGGACCACCTGAGACTTTCAGTGCACTTGCTTTTTAGCTCGTTTTAATAATTTACACTCTAGGATAGGAAATCTGTATATCAGGAAATATGATATACCGATTTCCTGTACTCACTGACTCTCTGTCCTCTCTCTCGCCCTCCTTGTCCTCTCTCATTCTCCCTGTCTGCCTTTCTCTCCGTCTCCGTCTTCCCCTCTCTCTATTTCTGTTCATCCCACAAGCGGATAATGGCAGTACGCTGAGCTCGGAGGCCATCACAGACAGTATGGCGTCGGCAGACACTAACTACGGATACGTGGGTATGAGGAGAAGCCTAAAAGCCTAACCAGGGACAGGGAGTTGCAGATTAGCATTGGCTAGAAACCCTGTGTGTAGCCTATCTGGTGCCTGCTTTTAACCTGTAACGATGTTAGCTGCAATGTCCCTGATAAATAAACGAATAAATGAATAAATAAGTGAAGTGTAACCGCATATTGATGAGATTCTCCTGATACTGAAGCCCTGTGTTCCTTCTGCCTTCTGTGCAGCACCATTGCAGTACAGCACAGAATGTCCATTGCCACTGTGTTGCCATTGGTTGTGTTTCTTAATGAATTTTCATAAGATGCGTCAAGTAGGAATATTTTGGTCTCAACGGTAAGGAAGGTTAAATGTGAATTTCATGAGTATTGCAGACATCACCGTTCCTGGCATCTGATAGGTGCTTTTGCTCTGTAGCAGTGTCTCTGATTGGTGTGTTTCTGTCATCTCATCAGGACAGGAATCCTTCAAACGCAGACCAATCCCAATGCATCACTGCGTAGCCCTCCACTTTGGTGACACGCCCCTTAATTAATGGCCTCCCCCAAATGCTCTGCACTCCTTAAATCAGCACCCCCTCAATCACATAGTTGCCAACGTGCTGTTGTCAGTTTACAGGTTAAATTGCACAAATTACTGAATTCAAAAAAGAAAGCAGTTAATCACAACATCAACAGCATCTGCATGTTGTTTCACCAATTGTGCCTGTATCGGCAATGGCATGTATACCAAAAAAAAAAAAACGAATTATAAAAAATCTACAGAATATAATTAACAGAATCTAATCTGGAAATCAAAAAATCTGCCTGTCAGCCATTCATTCTTAATGCTGAAGACTCTCTCTGTCTGTCTCTCCCTTTCTCTTGGTCTTGGTCTCTCTCTCTGTCTCTCCCTCTCTCTCTCAGAGAGATCTATGGAGCACGTGGGGCGTGCCAGACAGGAGTCTCTCAGCTCAGTCGAGGAGGACGACTACGACACGCTGGCCGACATCGACTCCGACAAGAACATCGTCCGCACCAAGGTCCTGCCCACCTGCAGTCCGTCCGTCTGTCTCTCTGTCCGTCTGTCTGTGTGTGTGTCTGTGTGTCTGACCTTGAGCGGCTTTGGCTGACGCCAAAGCAGAAACGTCTGGACGTAACACGACTTAACACGCCCTTTCTCCTTTCCAGAAGTTCCTGTGTGTGTCTGACCTTGCTCGCAAAGACAAAAGAGTCCTAAGCAAGAAATACCAGATCTATTTCTGGTGAGTCTCTCGATCTGCCGTTCTCTGATTGGCTGTCGTCTGGCAGGGTGTGCCCCCTGATTGGCCACCGTCCTGCAGGATGCGCGCCTAATTGGCTGCCTCTGATTTGTCTCTGAAGTGCTCGCATTTCTGCATAGACCCTGAAGGCTGTAATACTGTGTCAGAATCTGCATCAGCATCACTGGGGCAGAAAGATGTTGGTGTCCCTGTTGGTGGTATTATGTTAGTATCCAAGATGTGAGAATTAAGCATGAGATCACTAACACCTCAGAATTAAGGTGGCAGACATCATTGTCAAAATAAAAATAGCCAGTGTCACCATTTTACAGACTCTGTGTTTGCACTACAGTTTGAGAATTGGGATGTTAATGTTACAGTGTCAGTGTGATAATGTTATAGTTGTTTGTTTAGAGTGTGTCTGTGTTTCACAGTTGGTGTTAATCACTAGTTTTAATTATAAAATGTCTGCATTGGAATAAGGGTCAATGCCACATTGTCGGTTGTCTGAATATATGTATTTGACATAAAGTTTTGAGTTCAGCAGGTTTACTGTCTCTCCACAGGAACATCGCCACCATCGCCGTCTTCTACGCCCTCCCTGTGGTTCAGCTGGTCATCACATATCAAACGGTACCTAGCATGAGTTCGCTCATTCCCCAGCCCTTATTTCCCTCCATTACTCACACATGGCTGCGGCCCAAGCCCTGAGCACTGTCTGAACATGTGAACACACTACTGCAGCGCTAAGCCCCCTCCCTCTCTGTGACTGACAGGTGGTGAATGTAACAGGAAACCAGGACATCTGTTACTACAACTTCCTGTGTGCACATCCGCTTGGTGCTCTGAGGTCAGATCACCTGGGCGTGCGTGTGTGTGTGTGTGTACAGACAGTAAATATTATAAAGTGTGTGTGTGTGTGTGTGTCTGTCTAGAGTGAAAGTGACTCAAAGCACTTGTTTGTGTTTGTGGGCAGTGCCTTCAACAACATCCTCAGTAACCTGGGCTACGTGCTGCTGGGTTTGCTGTTTCTCCTGATCGTGCTGCAGCGAGACGTCGTCCACAGCAGAGCCCTGATGCGCAACGACCTGGCTGCCCTGGTGAGACCCGCGTCTGCTGCTGCAGGAGTCTCTCTGTGACCTCACTGTGATCGTGTCAGTTTGTGGTGTTCTGGACAGTAACGCCCCCCCTTCCTCTCCCCCTGTCCCCGTCCCGGTCCAGGAGTGCGGGATCCCCAAACACTTTGGGCTGTTCTACGCCATGGGCACCGCCCTCATGATGGAGGGGTTACTGAGCGCCTGCTACCACGTCTGCCCCAACTACACAAACTTCCAGTTCGGTAAGGGCACTACCGCACTGCTGCCCTACTGTGAGTGTGAGTGTGAGTGTGAGTGTGAGTGTGAGTGTGAGTGTGAGTGTGAGTGTGAGTGTGAGTGTGAGTGTGAGTGTGAGTGTGTGTGTGTGTGTGTGTGTGTGTGAGTGTGTGTGTGAGTGTGTGTGTGAGTGTGAGTGTGAGTGTGAGTGTGAGTGTGAGTGTGAGTGTGAGTGTGAGTGTGAGTGTGTGTGTGTGTGAGTGTGAGTGTGAGTGTGAGTGTGTGTGTGTGTTGTGTGTGTGTGTGTGTGTGTGTGTGTGAGTGTGAGTGTGAGTGTGAGTGTGAGTGTGAGGTGAGTGAGGTGAGTGTGTGTGTGTGTGAGTGTGAGTGTGAGGTGAGGTGAGTGTGAGTGAGTGGAGTGTGAGGTGAGTGTGAGTGTGAGTGTGCGTGTGCGGTGCGTGTGCGTGTGCGTGTGCGTGTGTGTCATCCGTGTGTGTGTGTATGTGTGTGCGCATGCAGGCTTTCATCCCAGCACAGATGCAGGATGTAATAACACCCATACTCAGCATTTTGTTTTTGAGAGGGGTATGATGACCGTAACCTTCCTGACCATGAAAACCTGCCCAGCTCAATCTCCGGAGGTCAACCAATAAACTTTGCACATTGATTATACATCTACCTTCTCTTTATATTAAAACATTTTTTCACTAAAAAACGTTTTATTTCGGGGGATTCTCTCCTCAGTTGTCCCTGGATCAGATAGCTATTTAGTGCCAGTATCAAATCAGAAATGAGCATTAAACGAGTCTATCTGACGTGCAGGGAAGTGTGCAGCCATGAATTTTATTGTGTTTGATCGTTTTCCTGAACCCCATTTCTACAGCACTTACTCTGAAGGGCTCAGCTCATCGATCTTTCTAAACTGAACATGTGTCAGTGTAGCTTTTATTATTTGCTCAACTGCAAGAGCCTACATTTTTCATGTTGTCCATTAATTCAGCTGCCTGTTTGCTGCCCCTATCTGGCTAAATGCCTTTCTCAAGGGTACAGCTGCTATGCCTCCGCCTGGGGTACGAACTGGCAGCCTTTGCTTGAATGTGTTAATGTAAGGTTATGTAATATTTAAGAAGCGATATCGCTGCTTCCGTTCTGTCTTTCTGCTATCTTCTCCCTGTGAAATTTAGTCCGTCTAAATACTGCATACTGGCAGGTTGTCAGCTTGGTAGCCGGCCAGCAAAAGAATATTATTAACGATCTAGTAAATCGGATGGCTGTGTTTTGTGCGTCCATCACCGCGCGAGTTCATTGGAGGGGGAAAAGAAGCGGTCAGGATTTGATTGGCTGACCGATTGGCGCTTGTCCGGTCTTGTCCTCAGACACCTCCTTCATGTACATGATCGCGGGGCTGTGCATGCTGAAGCTGTACCAGAAGAGGCACCCCGACATCAACGCCAGCGCCTACACCGCCTACGCCTGCCTGGCCGCCGTCATCTTCTTCTCCGTGCTGGGCGTGGTGAGGACGCGCGGGCGGACGTGCTGACGGGCGGGCTGACGGACACACTGACGGACAGACGGACACTGACGCAGACATTAGGGACACGAGAGAGTTTGATGAGGAGAACGTCATTCAGGGCATATATAATATATGTATATATACATATATAACATATACTGTATATAATTATCTACCATATGAGAGAATTTCAACACTGTAGTTTTAAACAAGACCAGGTTAAAACCTAGTATATGGCTGGACCTAACGCACGTGATCCGGCCGACCAATGGTGTAACTTCAGAACTCGGCTGAACAGTGGTGTAACTTCTACACTCAATCACTCAGTCACAGACATTCACGTTTGTAGGATGTAAAACGTGAAAAAAAGTTGGATCTCACTTACTGTAGGTGTGTGGTATCTGACTTACTGTGAGTGTGTGTGGTATCTCACTGTGAGTGTGTGGTACCTCCCCAGGTTTTTGGGAGGGGGAATACAGTGTTTTGGATCGTCTTTTCCGTCATACACATCTTGGCCACCATGCTGCTCAGCACCCAGCTGTACTACATGGGCCGCTGGAGACTGGGTACGTGCCTGTGTGTGTGCGTGCGTCTGTGTTTGTGTGTGTGTGTGTGGAGGGATCTACGTGGCAATGTACAGTACGCACACATGTTAACTGTGTGTGCGTGTGTGCGTGTGTGTGTGTGCGTGTGTGCGTGTGCGTGTGTGTGTGTGTGTGTGTGTGTGTGTGTGTGTGTGTGTGTGTGTGCGTGTGCGTGCGTGTGTGCGTGTGTGTGTTTCAGACTCTGGAATCCTGCGGAGAGTGCTGTATGTGATCTACACAGACTGTATCCGCCAGTGCAGCGGGCCCATGTACATTGTGAGTCCTCTTTCTACCTTCTGATCACTTCTCATCTCTCTCTCTCTCTGTCTTCCCCTCCCAAATCATCCCCCCCCACCCCCCCCGCCCCGTCTGTCTCACACTCTGTTCAATTCCGTTTGATCAGTAGCATGACAAAGTCAATATTTGTGTTGCCAAAGTGATTGCATATTTTTTTTGTATCTTGTCAGGACCGGATGGTGCTGTTGGTGATGGGAAACATTGTTAACTGGTCACTGTGAGTATTTATTACACTCAGTGAGTATTTATTCAGCCCAGTTCAGGTCGTTAACACACTCTTCAGTACACACAGCACTTATGTACTGCACCCACCTGTGTACAAAGCAGACATTTTTCATTGAGCTGAATCTCAGCTCACATCTCTCATGGGGGAATGGTTCCTTTAGTCTGCGTTGACATCATGGGTCATGTGACTTGCTGGTTCCCCCTCTGTGTGCTCAGGGCTGCCTACGGGTTGATTGAGAGGCCAAATGACTTCGCCTCCTACCTGCTGGCCATTGGCATCTGCAACCTGCTGCTCTATTTTGCCTTCTACATCATCATGAAGGTGAGCACACCTGAGTGGGCGTGGCAGAGCGACCCTGGAGCCCGCACACGTGCGTGTGCACATGCACGGACGCACACGCACGCAGGAACTGCTCCAGAGAACATGCGCTCATACTGTACATGCATGTGCAAGCGCACAGACACACATGGTAGTACACATAAACATGTATGCCCTCTTGAATTTTCAGTTCAGTCTGTGGATAAAATGCAGTGAATTGACCCCAGCCCTGGCGGGCACACACAAATACACACACACACACACACACACACCCAGCACTGTCCGCACACGTGTTTCCACATTCATGCAGGTGTCTTCCTTCATGAGCTGCAGGTTGTCCCCGTAAGTAATTTAATCTCTTATGCAGAGATGAGCTGCTCTGCTGCAGCCAGCGAATTGGACGCTTTCATTTGATTTTGAGATTATTTTGTGTTTTACTTTTGTTTCATTTCTCTCCGATGAGCCAGCGTTGTGCTATTTGCTCTGTTGTTACAGATGTGTTCAGACTGTTGTGTGGATAAGATGTGCAATATTGCTTTTTACAGCTTATAGTACAGAGGGGATTTGGTCTTTCTCACTGAGGTGGATTGTATAGACTGGACACTGGTCACTGAGTCTTTCTCTTTGTGTGTGCGTGTGCTTGCGTGTGCGGTTATACATGCGTGTGTACATGCGCGTTTGTGTGTGTGTGTGCGTGTGTGCGTGTGTGCGTGTGTGTGCGTGTGTGTTTGTGTGTGCAGCTCCGCAGCGGTGAGCGGATCCAGTGTCTGGCGCTGGTGTGCATCCTCTTCACTGCGGTGGTCTGGGGGTTCGCTTTGTTCTTCTTCTTCCAGGGCCTCAGCACCTGGCAGGTCAGGAGCATTTCTATACACCACTCTGTACTGTAATATACCACAGTGTGCTCATATACACCACCACCCTGTACTGTAATATACTAGTGTGCTCATATACACCACCACTCTGTACTGTAACATACCATAGTGTGCTCATATACACCATCACTCTGTACTGTAGTATACCAGTGTACTCATATACACCAACAATCTGTACTGTAATATATACCACAGTGTCCTCATATACACCACCACTGTGTACTGTAATAGACCACCTCATATATGCCAGAACTCTGTGATGTTATACCAGTGTTCTTGTATACACCACCACTCTTACCCTGTGTTATCTTCCTCCTCCTCATCCTCCCATAGAAAACCCCAGCTGAGTCACGCGAGCACAACCGCGAGTGCATCTTGCTCTCCTTCTTCGACGACCACGACATCTGGCACTTTCTCTCTTCCATTGCCATGTTTGGCTCCTTCTTGGTGGGTGGCGAGTGTCCATCACACACTACACACCATATACCCATCAGTACACACATTGCACTTTATTTCTGTCCACAGCTCCTTACTCTGGTGTCCTAACCATTCACCATTAATTTGGATTTTACACATCACTGATACAGATACAGTGTGTCTCTCCTGCTTGCTGTTCACATAAGTAACGTTCCACAAGTGTTCCTGCAACGTTGCTGTAAAGTTGTGCCATTAGCTTGTTTGAGATGTAGTTTCCAGCTCTGACACAATACACACAGTGACTCCGCCCTTCTCCCTCCCTCTCCAAGGTTCTCCTAACAATGGATGATGACCTGGACAATGTGCAGAGAGACAAGATCTACGTCTTCTGAGGGAAATCCGCTTTACTTTTCTCACACTGGCTAAGAGTGACCCAGAGGCAAGGGAGCCTGCTATAGGGCAGCTTTGCTGACTGTTGGTGGGGGGCCACACCCCTCCCCTTCTCACAGCCAATCAAAGAGACGGTGGGGGGCGTGAGACCTTTCGTCCCAGCGAGAGTCTGTGTGTGGACACTTGTCATGTGCCAAGCAATGAGACTGGGTCGCAAAAAGAGTGCTGGAGTTCCTGCTATCGCCTTTGCTCTTAACTGTTTATTGTTGGTGAAGATAGCAACACTCATAATGCTGATATTAATGCTCTTAACCGTTAATCTCATATCGCATCTGAACTGATCGTCCGTTTGCCGTCCCTGTTGGAAAATCGCTGGACTTTTTTTATGTGTATGTTTACAACGTGCGTGCCTGTGTGTGCGCGTGTGTGTGACAGGGCGAGGGTGTGTGCTTGAATGTGCTCGATGTTCAGTGCATCAGTGGCCTTCAATGTTCTGAGCAAACAGTTTACCCATGATTCTGTGCAACACTGTCCGTGGAATGGGAGTGGACCTTAACAGATTGGGAGAGGTGATGGTATTTCAAGACAAATGTTCCAAGTTGGCGAGAAAATATATTTTGCACTGTATGGAAAGAATTTAAATGAACTCATTTTAAAATACATGACTTTAAAATACAGGACTTTATGAAGAAGTTACTAAATAAAGTTTTTCAATACCTAATCTGTGTGTTTCCAGCATTCATGTATTCAGTCACATTATAAGTTCATTATTATTTCATGCTCTTTCAATAATTCGTATGATATTGATTAAAACAAACCATATTTGTAGTTTATGTACCTTATATTAATAATGCCTATCCAGCAAGCTAAGTCTGAGACAAAAGATATGCCACAGGAATGCCAAACATATTTATCTGGATCACTCTTATGTTCCCGACAAATCTTTAAAATGTTTTCAGTGTACTTGAAGCACACCATACACAACTAATATTGAAGCGAGATACCATATTCTACCTACTACAAAGTGAAATTGCTCATCTGCTTTCAGTGCACTACATTACCCATAGTGCCGAACGAATTGGTTTCAATTCAATCGCAGAACTATAATCCTTTTATTTAAATATATACACTCTTATTCTCATCGGATAATTCATGTACCGTTGAAACTGAAAAAGGATCGGAACTGTATGTTTACTTAGGTAAATATTTTTTGAAATATTTTATCTCTCTAGTACAGCGGAGATGACGTCGAAGGTCTCACGGCGTCCTTAGAAGCCACGGGCGTCGAATCCGTTGATATGTTGTTGACATTAGTTGCTTAGTTGGCTAGCTAGCTGCTAGCGATCCAGCTAATTACGTTAGTGTGTCTTTATCCTGCATTCTGGAAAATGCTATGATGCCACATGAACGTTAATTCCTCGACCTACCCTCACTGAGAGAGGATTGTAAATCGTCAAGCGGGTATGTAGATAAAGATTTTTTATACTGGTACTGAATTAGCTTGCTTGCAAGTAACATACACCAACTAGCTAGCTAGAAAAATTATTAGCAGTTATTAGCATATTCTAATGCACGACTTTAACTGATGCTAGCCGGCAAGTGTTAATCTATCAAAAAAACTGGTCGTCGTAGCTAGTTTGCTTGCTAACGTAACTCTTAGATTAGTTACTGTGATGGATTGACCAAGCGAGAGAGAATGGATTTCAGCTATATTAGGCAACCATGAGAATGGCATATGTTGTGGACTAATTCCTCTACCTCTCTATATTGTTAGCAAGCTAAGCAACGAATGTTCAGTGAGCTTCCGCACAATTTGTTTCATGAGAGTTTCCGTATTTATTCCATGTCTTACATTGTCCGTTATCTTTGCCATTTTAAACTGTAACATACTATACCATTCTTGTTAATATGCTCTAATAATAGTCAACTGTATAAGCAACAGTATGGTTTTGTTTAACATAAAATCTAGGGAGTACGGGGGTTGCTAGGTAATAAGCTACAAAATTTCTTCTCTTGCACAGACACCATGAGTGCAGCTGCTCTCCAGATTGGAGACCAGCTAATCCTGGAAGAGGACTATGATGAGAACTATATCCCTTCTGAGCAAGGTATTGCACGTGGTTGGTTACAATATGCCTGGGTCTTTATGGTGCACCATACCAAAAAAGTAAATGAATGAATCAACAAACAATTGCCAACAAAAATGCATATATTTTTCGTGTTCACTGTTCTGCTGTAAAAAAATGCTCAGTGTGCTTAATTGCACATCAGAGACTAATAGGAACTGGGTGTAGATAAGGTAAACGGTACACTGATTTTTTCCTGCACTGAGTTGTCAACGCGTGTAGCAGTTTAAGTTCATGAGCTAGATGCTGTGTCTAGATTGTAGCCAAAGTGGCAGGCCTATAATGGTTTAGAGGGCCATGCATATTGTGCATTTAGATATTTACCGTGCAGTGCCCCTGTTGTACATTGAAGGGTTGTGTAAACATTTCCCGTTGCCCTCTCTCAGAGATCCTGGAGTACGCCCGGGAGATCGGGATTGATCCGGAACGAGAGCCAGAACTCATGTGGTTGGCACGTGAGGGCATCGTTGCCCCCCTGCCAGCTGAATGGAAACCCTGGTAAGCAGGCATGATGATCTCTCTCTCTCTCTATATATATATCTCTCTCTCTCTCCTTGTTTTTTTGTGACTGCATGCCCTCTACCTTTCCCTCCCTCCTTCTTTCTCCATTTCCCCTCCCATCTCACTCTGTTACTTTATTTATCTCTATATGTGTGTGTGTTTTTGTTTTTTAGTGTGTGTCAGTGTTGGGGATTTGTGGGTATCTTTATTTTCTAATTGTTAATAAACAGAAATTAAAAGTCAAGCTTCTCTCTGACTCTCATACTCCATCTCCATCCTCCTTTCCCTCTCCCTCTCTATCCTCCTTTCCCTCTCCGTTTCCTTCTCACACACACACACACACACACTCCGGTGTGGGTCTACTGCACTCAGTTTCTTGCAATTGAACCTTGCACATTACTTACCATAATATGCGTATGTATCCGTAAGCTGTAGACAGGGATTGTCCTGCAGCTGTCTGTGATTGGTTACTCGCCGAACCATCTCTCAGTTGGCACCTCCCACACATGCTCGTTTTTTTTTTTTGCTGTTGAAAAATGAAGCTGTGTAACCGTGTTTATCAAGGAGGCATGATGCACACGTGCTGCAGGCTGTTGAGGTCAGTGTCTCCTCCCAATGGGCTCAGAGAAATGACCCGCCCTCTCTCCGCCCCCCCCCTTTTGCAGCCAGGACGTGACGGGGGACGTTTACTACTTCAACTTCTCTTCGGGCCAGTCCACCTGGGACCACCCGTGCGACGAGCAGTACCGCCGCCTGGTGGTCCAGGAGCGAGAGCGCGCCCAGGCCCACGGCGGCCCCGCCAAGAAAGAGAAGAAGAAGAAGAAGGAGAAGAAGGAAAAGAAAGTGAAGAAGGGGAAGGAGGTTATCAAAGCCCCCGCAGTGAGTTAGCGTGCGAACGCTGTTCTGTTTCCCAGCTCACAGGACCTCTGACTCCTCTGCTTTCACATTAACAGACAGTGTACTGACCACAGTGTATAGCCCTGTTGCTTATGCATTAGCATTGACAGACAGTGTACTGTCCACAGTGTAGAGCCCTGTCGCTTTTGCTTTCTCATTGACAGACAGTAGCTCCCTCTGGTGGTGACATGTCAAAAGAGCACCCAACCTGTATGAAACTGGTGTGGTACTGCTCTCTATGTGCACGATGAGGTCATACTTATTTTTGTCTCCCTCAGCCCTTGAGCTCGGCACTGGGGCCCCTGACGGCCCCCCTGGGCTCCCTGGCCCCACTCCGGGGCCTGTCGAGCGCCCCCATCCCCTCTCTCAGGGGCTCCGCGGGCAGCTCGGGGGGGCTGGAGCCCCTGAAGACGCCGCTGGGGGTGAGTGACATCTCTGCCCGAGCTGACACAAGGCCAAAACCAGCCGCTGTGAGCCGACTCGGTCACATGACTCGTACCTAAGGAAGACAATTTTAATTTATTTTTAAAACTCTTTCCTCTCCCCCCTCCCCCTCCCCAGGCCTCTCTCTCCACTTTGAGCTCTAGCTTACTGGGCGGGAGGCAGGAGGAGAGAGTGTCTCTCTCTTTGCCCGGGTTCGAGGATGATGAGGAGAAAGTCTCAGAGAACGAGGTGAGCGGCCTCGGGCCTCAGCGCTGTGTGTGGCTCTGTAGCAGAGAACATGTGAAGGGTAGCAGTGTGTGAGGTACAGACCCTGTCTGTGTGGATGCACTGAGATGCATTAAATTACACTGAGTGCAAAATGTTGCTAAATGGCTCCTGAAAACGTACCTCTGGACTACAGTCAAAATGGTGGATGTGTAGGCTGCTGTGCAGGTGGCACAGAGATATAAACCATACGAGAAACAGGCGAATGACCCATCTTATGAATTACACACGCAAATACATATTCACTGAATGTGACTCTAGTGTTGAGCAAAATGTGTGGATAGTGAGATGTGTGTAAACTTTGTGTTGGCAGCACACTAATGTGTGTGTGTGTGTGCGCGCGTGTGACCGTGTGTGTGTGTGTGTGGTTGTGTGTGTATGTTCGCGCGCGCGCACGTGTGTGGGGGGCAGTTTTCTCGTGGGACAGGTCGTCTGCTGCAGAACCTGCATCTGGACCTGGATGCACTGGGAGGGGGTCTTCAGTATGAGGTACATACACATACGCACATACTCTACATAAGCACGCACACATGCGCGCACACACACACACACACATATACACACACACATACGCACATACACATATGCATACATACTCACTCACGCATCCCACCATTCTCTTAAGCCAATGTCATAATTGCACACCACCATGCTCTGTATCACACAGAACAACGCAGCTCTCCAAAACTACTCACGGTATAATCGCACAAAGCTCTTCATAACAACACTCACCACACAGTCTCACTGTACCAAACGGCTCTCCAGTGAAGCAGAGACCTGTGCTGCATTTCCCCGGTATTCTCTGGGGAGAACTGGTTCAGTGTTTCAGTCTAGGTCCTGCTGACCCCAGTCCACCACCCCCACCCCCCCAAACCCAATCCCCCTGTGCAGGACAGTGAGGCCAGCGTTTCAGGCCCCGCGGAAGAGAAGACAGACCCAGAGCTCCAGGACCTGGCCCTGTCCCCTGAACACAGCCCAGACCCCCACTCCCAGGTACCCACCCACCCACCTGCCCCTCCCCGCCTGGTTTCTCTCTCCTTCTCCAGAATTCGCCCGTCTGTCTGTGTCATGCTAAATGTGCGGTCCCGTGTGTTCCCTGGTGGATATGCGTGTTTGCCTGTTTGTCCTCCCTGTTCTCATCGACTCTGTTTTTCTGTGACTGTGGCTGATGTGGGCGTTTCTCTGATGAGCCACGCCCAAGACCGTGCGTGAGTGACAGGCGTGCAGTTCCCGCCCCCTTTGTCTCCATCTCACAGTCTGGTGTCTCTCTCTCTCTCTCTCTCTCTCTCCTCTCCCCGGTTTATTAAATTTTTTTGTGACTGCACGCCTCTGCCTTCCTCTCCCTACCTCTCTCCCTCTCTCGCTCTCTCTCTCTATCTCTCTCTCTCTCTCTCCATCATCACATTTCCAACCATCACCATTAAGGACTCTGTGAATGGGCGGCACCTCCACTCCTCTCCACTGGGGGGCAGCAGAGGTGGCAGCAGTGCCGCAGCCTGCCCCCCCACGCCCGGGCAGCAGCCTCCCAGCCTGAGCGAGAGAGAGGGGGATGAGGAGGAGGGGAAAGACGATGAAGAAGGAACCGCCACTCTGGAGGAGGTGCTGGACGAGGCGGGCACAGGGAGCAGGAGGGAGGAGGAGGAGACAGGAGCACAGAGTGAAAGAGAGGGGAAGAGCGTAAAGGCAGGGGGAGGAAAGGAGAGCGGTAGAGCCGTGGAGAGAAGCACGGAAATGGCGGACGAGCGGGAGGCTGAAGAGAGTGAGGAGGAGGTGGAGGAGGAGGCCAATGAGGAGCCGCACAGGCGTGCGCTGACTGACGAGGAGGGGGGCGAAGAGAGCGAGGAGGTCGTGGAGGAGTGTGTAAAGAGCGAGGGAGACGAGGGGAGGGGTGAAGGGGAGGACGTGAGTGAGGATGTGGAGAGGAGTTTGAGGAGCAAGGAGGCGCTGGAGCAGCGCGTTCGGAGCAACCAGGAGGGCGAGGCGGGGGGAGCGTCTGAGAGCAGAGAGGGAGAGCAGGGCGGAGCTGGGGACAGCGAGGAGGAGGAGGAGGACAGGTTGGAAAAGAAAGAGGGGAGCGAGCAGGAGGAAGAGCAGGAAGAGGGTGACTGGTCTGAGAGCAGCGAGGGGCCCATGGCGAAGGAACGGGCCCCCACCCCGGACCCCCGCCCTGCCGAGGTAGGGTCTGCGTTCCCCCGGCAACGCTGCCCGTTTGCTCCCCACCCCCATCCCTACGGTGGCCCACACGCCTCTGCGGAGGGGCCCCATCCACTCCCTGAGGGGCCACAGGGGCCCTCTCTGACCTGGGGATGCCCGTTGGGCCCTCGTGTTCCGCATCACGCGGTTGGGCCCCCATAGAACCCCAAACGGTGCTGAAGCCCCTGAGGACTGGATCGGGATGCACTGCAAACCCCCCCTCACCCCCCCGCTGGCCTGTAGTGCCTTATGCTGCATGATTACTCCTCAGAATCTCTCCCTCCTCCTCCAGCTGTCTCTCTCTTTTCCTTATCTGTCTCTCTCTCCACCTCCTCTCTTTCTTTCTGCCCTTCTCTCTCTGATCCTCTGTCGATCTCTCCCATCCCTCTCCTTCCTTCCGTCTCTCCTTCAGGTGCTGGTGCTGTCTGTCCCTGCCTCCTCGTCTTCCTCTCTGTGCTTGGTGTGTAGTGTGAGGTTCCTCCTGCTCTGTGTGCCGCCGCACCCCCCTCCCCGCGTGGCTCTGCATGCGGCTTGTCTTGCGAGCACACGTCTCTCCTGTCTGTCCCCCCGCAGGGCTCGGAGGCCAGCGAGCACATCGAGGCGGCCTCGTCCTCCACCGACGACCCCAAGGTCAGACGCCGCAGGCTCCGCCCCCTTTACTGCAGCCTGGAGCGCGCTCACTGTGTCTCACTGCTCTTAGACTGGATCTGCATTCTCTCATACGACACCGGCCCCTGTTGTGGACGGTTTGATTAAGTGACATGACTTTAGTTTGAGCGTCAGAAATACACCATAAACGCATCAAAAACCTAGAATGGCCGCTCCATACAGGTTTATAGCATGTAATTCAGTGGATGTGTCGACACATCTGTTTGTAATTTATTGCTTTCACTGTATGTTTGCAGCAGAGAGGGACTGTCTGTAAGTGTGTGTGTGTGTGTGCGTAAATGTGTGTGTGTGTGTGTGTGTGTATGTGTGCGTAACTCTGTGTGTGTGTGGGGATGTTTGACTGCGTGCATTGCCCCAGCATACCAGCTCTGATAATGCCCTGGTTGTGTCACGTCAGGCCGGGTTCCGCTCCAAGCTGCTGGAGAACGTGCTGAACCTGGAGGACCTCTCTCCTGCAGAACCGGAACCCCCGCTGGTGAGAACTCTATTGATGGCTGCGCCTGATTGGACAGAACCGAGCTCCCAGCGCTGAGCCAGTTTGCCGGTTTACTGTACACGTTGTGCACATGCTACATTCGCATTACGTATGGGTCTGGGGTAGTGGTCTGGCATAATGGTTAGGGCTCTGGCAGCTCAGGAGCTGCAGGTTCAATTCCCCCTGGGGCACTTGAGCAAGGTGCTTCACCTCAATTTCTGCTCACCTGTATTTCTGCTTCTGCTATATCCAGCTGTGTGAGTGGATCCTCTGTGAAATGAAAACTATGGATAAAGTGTCCGCAAGACGCTAATATTACTGAGTATCGTTTGTGTTAGTGTTATCGTTCATTAACATGGCATGGCACTGACTTCACTCACCCTCTCGTCCTCAGAACAAGGTCTCTGACAAAGCACAGAGAGAAGCGAAGGAGAAAGAGGAGGAGGAGAAGAGGAGGAAGAGGGCGGAGGCGGCAGAGAGGTGGGTCCCGACTCCTCCCTCTGACCTGAGGGGGGTGGGGTCACCTGGCTGTCGCCGTGACGAAGCACATGAGCGCATGTTACGATTTACGATCGCTTCTGCAGTGTCACTGCACTGAAGAGCATGTTGGGAAAATAGGTCACATGATGGGAGGAAAATAGGTCACATGATGGGAGTTTCCTCTTAAGGGCGAGGGAGGAAATGGAGGAGGGTCACAGACGCGTGACAAACAGGAGAGAGGCCGTCTATAAATACGGATGTGTTCATTCCATTTCGTAACGCTCGCTAAGAGTAACAGTGCACAACACCACACAGCTCTGAAATGATGAATCTAAGCAAGCAGCTGCCACTGCAGGAACAAGTGAGACTGTGTAGCAGGACTTTGATGTGGATATGTGGTGACCTGAGTGTCATTAATAATCCGCTTAGGATGTATAAATAGATCCATGTATAAGAAATGTATTACATAGGAGTGTGACTTTTATGAGTTTAACCACAGATTATTTTACTGTGGTATTATTAAATGGGAGAATCTCACATAAATGTAGGATAAACATGCAGTGACAGTGAGTGCAGTGTGAATCAAATCTAAAGGACGTGAGATGGGTCCGTTTCCTCCTTCAGGCCCCTAGGAGAGGCCATGACTTCCCCTCGCAAACAAAGCAAACATTCCGGAAAAATCTGAGGAATTACCCCTCTGGAAACGTGGGAATCCATGGAAAACCCGGAACACCAGCCCAGCACGAGTTAAACTTTTTTTTTTCATTGAAAAAATAATATATATATGTGTGTTATAACGGTGTTTTGTTTTCCACAGGCGCCTACAGAGGGTAGTCAGGGAGGAACCAGCCAATAGGAAGCTCTCCCAGAGCGACGAATCCCAGGCCAGCTCATGCTCGGAGTCCCGCCCACAGGCGGAGCCCCCAGAGGCTGAGCGGATGCTGCGCTCCAGAGAGGAGGCCCCAGGTGTGGACGGGCGCGGTCGGGCGGGGGCGGCGCTGGAGCGGAGACAGCTGAGGGAGGAGACGGAGAGGGAGGTGGTGGAGGAGCGAGGCAGAGCCCTGCGGGACAGGGGGGAGAGGCTACAGCGCCTCCGGGAGGAGCTCAGCAAGGAGGAGAGAGAGCAGGAGCAGAGGCTGAAGGAGGAGAATGAGGAGAGACTCAGGTGGGGAAGATGCACACAAACACGCACACGCGTGCGCGAACACACACACACACACACATACAGTGTGTGACGCAGTGTGCTGTATAGAGTGCGTGACGCAGTGTGCTGTTGTGTGTGTGGCAGGACTCTGAGACGGCGCCTCCAGACTGAGAGGCAGGAGGAGGAGTCCAGGCTGAGGCAGGAGGCGGAGCTCCGACTGCAGGAGCTGCAGGAGTCTGAACTGAGAGAGAGAGAGAAGCAGGAACGCAAACTCAGGTCTCTCACGCTGACCGCATACTGACCACACTCTGACCGCTCTGCACTGACAGAGGGAGAACCAGGAATGCAATCTTGGGTCTCTCACACTGACTCCTTGCTTCTGGCCTCATAATAACCATTAATATACCATGATTTTAGCCTCATACACCTAAGACTGACCACTGATTTCTCCTGCTCCTGACCTCATACTAATTCCGTGCTATTTTCTTAATACTGACTAGTTTATTTCAATATTACCATGCCACACTGTTGTAATATGGACCACAGTTTCAAACGTTCACTGAAGTAGTGACCACGCCACTGAGTACTTAACGGTGTGTGTGTCTGTGGGCGCGCGCGTGTGTGTCCAGGGAGGAGGGGGCAGCCAGGCTACGGGCGCTGCAGGAGGCTCTGGAGGCGGAGTGGAAGGAGGAGAAGGAGAAGCTGGAGGAGAGGAGGAAGCAGGAAGTGGAACGTTTGCGGCAGGATGCGGAAAAAGACCTGCGAGCGGAGAAAGTACAACTGCAGAAGGAGCGAGAGGAACAGCTGGGCTCCGTCAGAGCAGAGGTGTGCGTGTGAGTGCGTGCGTGTGTGTGTGTGTGAGTTTGTCTGTGTGTGTGTGTGTGTATGAGTTTGTGTGTGTGTGTATGCGTGTGTGTGTGTGTGTGTATGCGTGTGTGCGTGCGTGTGTATGTGTGTATGTGTGTGCGTGTGAGTGTGTGTGTGCGAGTGGTAAATGGTAAATGGACTGCATTTATATAGCGTTTTTATCCAAAGCTCTTTAATGGTAAATGGTAAATGGACTGCATTTATATAGCACTTTTATCCAAAGCGCTTTACAATTGGTGCCTCTCATTTAGCAGAGCAGTTAGGGGTTAGGTGTCTTGCTCAGGGACCTTGACACACCCAGGGCGGGGATCGAACCGGCAACCCTCCGACTGCCATGCAATTGCTCTTACCTCCTGAGCTGTGTTGCCCCGTGTGTGTGTGTGTGTGTGTGTGTGTGTGTGTGTGTGTGTGTGTGTGTGTGTGTGTGTGAGTGTGTGTGTGTGTGCGTGCGCGCGAGCGAGCGAGTGTGAGTGTGAGTGTGAGTGTGAGTGCGTGCGGTGTGTGTGTGTGTGTGTGTGTGTGTGTGTGTGTGTGTGTGTGTGTGTGTGCGTGCGTGCGTGCGAGCGAGTGTGAGTGTGAGTGTGAGTGTGAGTGTGAGTGTGAGTGTGAGTGTGAGTGTGAGTGTGAGTGTGAGAGTGAGAGTGAGAGTGAGTGTGAGTGTGAGTGTGAGAGTGAGTGTGAGTGTGTGAGTGTGTGACGGTATGCTCTCCCTCCTGCAGCGGAGGAGCAGCCAGAGCCGGTTGGAAGTGAGGAGCCCACGGCAGGAGCAGCGCGTGGCTGAGTACCAGAGAGAGGTCAGATCCATCCCATAATCCTCCCTCTGCTCACTGCTGCCCCCTGTCTGTAGTCTGCTGTCAGATCTCATTAAAGCTATATCAGCGCCTTGCTTGTGTGACGGAGTGGTGTGGGTGAACCCTGGGACTCCGGACTTTCTCTGTGTTTCTGGGTCCCCCTGAAAACCTTTAGGAAATCTGACGTAACACAGGGCAAAAACCTTTACCCATATATGGATTTCCAGATCAAAGGAGAATTTCTCCATGGCAAAAATGAATGGGAATTTCACCTAACCATCCCTGTCACAGTCTGTGATTCAAACTGGTGTTTAAAACGCTGAGGTTTTTATCCGCAAGCATTTCATATCTTAAATGGTACTAGATCCACTGAACTCTAATGTTTCTTTCCGAACAAAATAATTTTGTGAACAGAAAGCTAACACTGCTGCAAGTGTTGTTTACATTATAGCTAGCGAGTGCTGTAGCTAGGCTTTTCTGGCTAGTCAAAGCTTTATCCAGCAAAGAAATTTTAAAGTATTCAAATAACTTAAGGACATCACTAACAAAAACAGCAGCAATAACTATAGATATCGATATATATACCATATTTTATCTACAACCAAATGTCACATTATTTTGAAGGAATTAGGAAACGGCATACATTTCTTCCATAGGCTGTTTATTTTTTTGATGCAGAAGTCTTAAAAATGCTAACAAACCTGAAGGGAATATCGACGACCTCTGAGACCCTTACTCTCTTCGTCTCACTGTGTCTTTGGCGCCCTCTGCTGGCAAGCAGCTGGGTGACATGTTGCAGGAAGTGAGAGAGGAGGTACAGAGGGAGCACAACAGGAAGTTGGAGCAACTGAGGGAGGAGCATCGCAGCGAGCTGGAGTCCATTCGGGAGAAACACTTGGAGGAGGTGAGTCAGGATTACTGTCTGCGTCATTGCATTACGTAGCATAATACATTACATCACGTTACATTGAAATATATTACATTACATATTACATTGTGCTATTTTACGTTGCGTAATACTAAAGTCACTTAGTAGACACTCTTATCTGGAGCGACTTGCAGAAGTGGAGAGCATCAGTATAACTCTCAGGAAGACAAAAGTGCAGTCTCACCAAGAGCGTACAGATGGTCCATTTAAAATCAGTACGTGTACAGTTGAGCTAACAAACCAGTCGTTGGTGTTGATGTAAAAGTAAATACCACTGGACAGATAACTGGTTTTTACAGGGCTACATCTATAACGTGCCAAAAGGAAATGCAATAGGAAAGAGAGGATAGCTAAGGGGGGTCAGGGAAAACAGCTGTTGTCAGACGATGGGCAGGGTTTCAGCTGTTCTGACTGTAATGGGAAGCTCATTCCACCACCGGGGGACCAGAACCAAACGGAAATCTGACCTGGGAGTGCGGGCATAAAGAAGGGAGAGATACGCAGAGCTTTGCTTGGTGTGTAGGGTCTGATGAGCAGATATAACAGAGCTGTCCCTGTAGC